>NC_059072.1:318196906-318503906 GCF_020497125.1 Mauremys mutica | reverse complement strand
TCCAGGAAAACAAAGAAACCTCTGTCCGTTGCAGTTGGTAACATGGTGTTTTTCTTGCCTTGCTCATGCCTCAATACATACTGTATTTCAATAGATGAGTTATTCCTGTATAATTTTTTTTGGAATACCTTGGGCTTGTTTTTCTAATAACATTTTGTCAATAAAAGACTGCATTTTGTGGAGAGAGAGAACGTTTCATAGATAGCTACGGCATACGCTCATTTTCAGTATTGGGGTGGAAAATAACCATTCAGAGTTAATCTCCAGTACAGTACTGATGACTCCTACAAATGCACTGTTATTTTGCACTGTTAAATTGTCAGGTAAAACATTACTCTGGTTGAACAGCAAAGGTCATCTCGAGGGCTCTTGATCTCTTTTTGTTCTCCATAACATTGTCAGCAGCAGACCCTTGTTTGGAAATCAACTCAGAATTTTTTTTGCCCCAGGCAGATGAAAACTGAATGCATCTTGGAAGTTATTTGATTGAACAGAAAAAAAGCTGAAACAATGTTATCTGCATCACATAGGAAACGTAGGTCACATTTAAGAGTCACTACATTATAGATGCCTGTAGACGAATAAGACTGAGACTTGTGATTTAACTAATAAATTCTTTTTGTTAGTTGAAACCACCTTTTCTCTCCCCCTCCACCATTGCCCTTAAAATCCCAATGTCTGTAGATATAAACAATATATTTTACTAATTTATTTTTAAATAAAGAATTAGGCCATAAAGTGAGCCCTAAATGTAGGGGGCCCTACAAGGAAGAAGATGCAAAGACTATAGCACCAGCTAACAAGGGCCTCGAGTTCTCTAATATCCACATGTTTGTTCAGAAATATGATTCTAATATTAAGAGCTTCTTTGCAAGTCATAAGTGATTTCAAAAAATTGCCTCATGGGGCAATGTCTCACTGACAAAATACAGTGGAGAAAGTCCGGAGTGTGCCTGTCACCAATGCAGCTATTAGAGAATTCTTATCTAAAATAAAATCAGGAAATCTGAGATGCAAACAACCTCCAGGGTTTCATAAAAGAATCAGAAGAACTTGCTGATAATGACTGATGTCAAGCAGGGTTAAGTGAACTTTTCCATGTACTGACTGAATGCTGCTAAGAATCGTAATGTGGCTGAAAGCAAAGAGATTGACTTGGAGCTTACAATGGCTGATTGGGAGTCCTCCGCGCCTGGCACCTCAGTGTCCTACAGTTCTTGCTTTGTCCTTAAGCTTTCTGCTAGTTTCCTCAGAGTTTTAAAGTCTGCCCTCTGAAAAACTTTGGCCGCACTGTGTTGCCTTTAGGGGTCTCAATATGATATGGAACTTAATGGTACTGTGGAGACTTCTACCATGCATCAGAGTGCCTCCTTTTTCCTTTTGTAGAGCCACATCTGAAAAAGCTGTTAACAACTTGTTTGTGCCAAGGCAAGTGATCTGGAAAGCAATGTGTGCCACCAATAAGTTACTACTTTAAACTGCGCCCTGGTGTGCTATTCAACCAGTGTAAGTATGTAGATGGGTACTTAAAATTACCCATAATAATAATATAAAGGCACACCATAACATTAAAAATCCTATTTAACCATACTTCGGGTATAACTAACAGTGCAGAGGTGGATGAATTAGTTCAAGTAAACAGTTCATTTTAAGGCCCAGATTCTGAGCTGTGGCTGACTAATCCTGCGGGTATCTGGCTGCCAGGCTGACCCCTGGGATAAAGTCGTCCCCCCTCAAATCATGCAGAACACTGCTGTTCTCTTTATGCCCTTTTAGCCCAGACCTGAAGAAAAGTTCTGTACATGCTCAAAAGCTGGTCTCTCTCACCAACCAAAATTGGTCCAAAAAGAGATTACCTCACCCACCTTATCTTTTTGTCCTGCCATTCTTACCATGCCATCCCTTTCTTTGAATCTGTCCACTGAATTTGCCTTCTCAGCCACGTCAAACAAGCCTCTTGTCCTTATCTTTAAAGACTTTCATACTTCAGCCATGCCTTACCTTACCTATTATAGTGTTGTTGACTGCTGCCTTTAATCCACCAATGAAGTGAGATTTTATCACCCATTATTCTACTTCTGCCATAAGCATTGTCGTGTGTTCTTCTATTCTAACACGTATGCTTGGAACAAAGTTCTTGAAAAGAACCATAAAATCACTACCTCAAAATCTCCTCTCCCAACCCCAATATGCCTCGTCTGTGACTCTAGTCCCACACTCAAGCAAGTGTTAGAAAATATCAATATTTTTAAAATCCAAAAAAACTGAGATCAACAAGACATGAGCTCAACAGCACGGTTCTCTCCCTGGCCTTTATTTATATCTAACCCCTCATCTATACTTAGATTGTAAACTGTAAAAGGCAAGAATCTTTTAGGCTTATTGTTTCTTTGCTTTATGATGACCACAAGTGTGAAACATGATTCACATGACACATTCAGAAGACAGGTCCCTGCAAAGTTTCCCAATCCCAAGTGATAGATTTGCTGGTCATGTGAAAAGAATACACTTTGCACCAAAACTTGAGGGGTGCGGTATTTAATTCCTTACCTTGCACGTGTGTACATTTACAGTGCCTACCACAGCTGGGCCCTTGACCTGAATAGGGCCTCTTGGTGCTAGTGCACTGCTATAGCAATTTCCTGCAATATCTTTATCAGATCATACTGTAATAAGTTTGTGTATCATTATGGGCCAGGACCTGTATGTAATTCCATGGTGGAGGGTGACCACAGCCCTTCAGGAATTAAGAGCAGTCAGGGGCTGATAACACATCCAGAGAAGTACCACCACCTGGAGAAGCTCTCATATATTGGTTCAAGCTAGATTCCCCAGAGACCAACAGACAAAGAAAGGACTTTTGGATAAATAGCTTGAGTTTACACTGACTCAGAGCCTTCTTTCTGATCCAGCAAACGGACAGGACTGTCTGTCCAAGCGGGGGGGGGGTCCAATTCCTCCTAGGAGGGTTGGAAGGACTTTGACCTACTGACACCCTATAGGACTGATGTGTTGATCTCTGGTGAGCTTTTAGAATTTGTATAGGACTTCTATTGTTTTAATACATTTTCTCTAATGCTTTCACCTGGTGAGTAAATGTGCTTGCTTATAAAGCGCTGTGTCTCTGCTCATAACTGCTGGCAATTACGTTATTCACAGCCTTTTAGGAGAAAGCAGAGCACAGACGCTGGCCTGTTTAGGCAGTTTGACCCACGATGAGTATCACCGTGTATGCAGGGAGCTGTGCCACCTGGCAAAACCCTGTGTAGGAAGGAAAGACACACACAGATCTCTACCCTAGAGTGGTGATGACTGAGAAGCCAGGAGCCTAGAATGGGTGCTCTTGGTGGATCACAGAGGACGATTACAGGTGCAGTTGCCTGAACTGTGACAAATGCTATTAAATAACAGGCAATTTTTTAATTTTTTAAAATGTAAAGTGTGGACATAATTTTTCCTGTAGGCACTGCTCTAGAAGATAGCTTTTAGGAATATTTTTTTAAATGTGTTGACCTGTCCTCATATTTGCCTTTTAAAACACCTAGCACCAGTGCTGTGTAAATAATAAATAACAGTGGTGCAAATTAGACATGAACTCTCAGTGGTGTTCTCTGCAAAATGAATGAATGATACACTGAGTGTCTATATCTATAGATATAATAGGAGGAGGTATCAGATATACAACTAAGTAAATTTCCTTTAGTACAGCTTTGGTTAAGCAATGTATGAAACAGTGGCTGTTGCTGGGTTGTTGTGGGGTGTGTTTTTTTTTTTTTTTAAGATAAGCTTGATAGAATCCAAAGTAGATACAAACATTCTAAGGACTAGAGGGAATGATTTAAGGAGGCAGATTAAGGGAATTTAAAACATCCACATCTTCTGAAAAGAAGAAACAAGGCAATATAAGAGCAATCTAAAAATAGTTAAGTGGTAATAACATAAGAAGGTGAGGGATTATTTAAAATGGGCGAAGTTGTTAGAATAAGGTCTAATGGCCTGAAACTAAAAGGAGTTAGGTATTAAGAAAGCACTATTAACAAAGTTATTTAGACAATGAAATGATTTGGCAAAGGAGGTTAAGATGTGTCAACAGTAGCTTCTCTAAAACACTGCAAAAAATGTTGTGCAGACTGGTCCTGCATTCTGTAGAGAGCTAGACTAAATGATGCAGGAGGTGCTTTTCAGCCCTGTAATTTTTGGTGCTCACACACAGCACCTACAAGGGGTCACAGGGTTTGCAGTACTAAATAGTGAAGATTTCTATGGCATGCAGTTGCTTGTAGCCACATGTTTATAGTAGCCACAAGGTGCGTAGTACTTTTAGATGTGCTCCCAAACAAAAATGTGAAGTTGGTACCTGTCCTCAGTCACACAGCTGTTTTCCAACCTTCCCCATATTCCACATCTTCTTTCCACCCCCAGTTTCTACCCTTTCTCCCCTCCCATGTGCATCCTCCAGTGCATGCAGATGCCATTCACCTCCATTCCCAGGACCAGCATCACCAGGAGGCAGGCAGGCTGACAGCAGTGTGTTTCTTGGTGTCCATGAAGAACAGGAGAGCTGCAGCCTTAAAATGTGAATGGAGGGGCTAGGGCTCCTCTCTGTTATCCAGAGGGTAATCGGGGGAATGTCTTCCAAAGGGAGCTAATGGATCATCGTCCTCTCCCCACCTCAGAGTGAAGTAGGGTGCATCAGGCTATGTCTTTCCCTCTCCTCTTCCTCGGCCCCCTGCAAAGGAAACTTTGATTTTGGCAGGGTGAGGGAGTTGTGGTCTGTGCTCCACTGCTGCTCTCAGTGCTGCTACTTGCATCTATCACAACGCTGTATTGAGCACACCAGCCAGAAGCCATGGACTGTGGCTCAAAGTTAACTCTCGGAGCCTAGCCCTGCTGCTCTCACAGCCAAGCAATAGTGCCTCAGGAGTGCAGGTTATACTAAGCAGGTAGCCACCTATTAAGGTCCTTAAATTCCACTGTATAAATCTACCTGTTAATTGATAAATACCTAAACTGATCAATCCACCTCATAAAACAATCCCCCCCTGTAAAAACATTATTGTGTGTGGTGGTGGTGGTGTTTTTGTGATAATTATCACAAGGAGCTGCCTAGAAAGATTCTGTTTTGCTTTTGTTTTCTTGTGGCACAAAATGAGTGTAAGAAAACTGAACTCTCTCAAAATAACGCTCTCTATCTTAGGGTTCTGCCTGCAGAGAATTGTTAGGGCTGAGTTATAAATAAACATGAACTTTATTATGGAAAGGCTTGCAGTCCCATAATGGTGGTGGTGTTAGCAGGCACCAGTACAGTATCTTCACAAGGGGGATGCAATGAATTTGCTTCTCTCCTTCAGACATGAGGAGCTGGTAAAATGTTTGAAGAAAAATCTATTTCTAGCTTAATGCTTGTGTACCTTAATAGATTTTTCTCCCGAGTTTGCTACCTCTAGTCAGAAGTACTTAACAGTGACTATATTTTGTAGTGTTTTTTTCATATACAGAGCTTGGTTTGGTTCCTCTCTAGCTGAAGAGAAACTGTGTAATGGGTAGGATAAATAATTTATACATCTTTAATACTGGAGTGGTAAGTTATTCCTTAAAGGCAGCATTTCATAACTTCTTTTTTATGCCTGAACTGACTTCTCTTCACGAACTGAGAAGCTTTCATGAAGCACGCAACCCACTATCTCACATAAGTCTAGTACCACTTAAGACAACATAGGTGAGTGTCCTCTCTCTCTCTCTCTCTCTCTCTCTCTCTCTCTCTCACACACACACACACACACACACACACACACACACACACACACACACACACACACAGAATTCATATTCAATAATATTTTACTAGCACTGGCATATTTCAGGATGCAGTGTGATCTATATTAAAGTTTCCCATTCTGAAGGATCAGTTTTAATTTCTCATAGCTTTCTTAACGTTATACTCTTTTGGTTAAAATTTAGTATGCTTGCTTTCAGTTTTATCAAAAGCATACCAAATAGAGCTGTTTTCAAGCCTGGAGAGAGTAGGCTTTTGCACTAACAAATAGTATTTGTTTGTAGAGTTGTTGTAGCCATGTTGGTCCCAGGATTTAGAGACAAGATGGGTGAGGTTATATATTTTATAGGACCAACTTCTACGAGCTTTTGAGCTACACTCAGCTCTTCTTCAGAATAGTATTTGTGGCTTTTTTTTTTTTTAAGGTCATACCTCTCATCTGAGGTATTAGAGCCAAAAACATGAAAATGCCTAGATCAGGGATCGGCAACCTTTCAGAAGTGGTGTGCCGAGTCTTCATTTATTCACTCTAATTTAAGGTTTCACATGCCAGTAATACATTTTAACATTTTAGAAGGTGTATTTCTATAAGTCTATAATATATAACTAAACTATTGTTGTATGTAAAGTAAATAAGGTTTTTAAAATGTTTAAGATGCTTCATTTAAAATTAAATTAAAATGCAGAGACCCCCGGACCGGTGGCCAGGACCCGGGCAGTGTGAGTGCCACTGAAAATCAGCTTGTGTGCCGCCTTCGGCACCAGTGCCATAGGTTGCCTACCCCTGGCCTAGATTGTAAATGTGCCTTTTGATGGTTTGATGAAAATAGCTTTTGATTTTGGTCAGGTGACAAGGATTTAAAAAACATCCTTCAGATGTGCATGATGATTTTTTTAAAATAATACAAAACCATCTGCCAATGTTCTCTTGGCATGGCTTTGTATGCCTGTATGGATAGAGTGGGTGGCTACACTGGATAGAAGCTCATTCATTATTCCATTGGATTTACGCAAGTGTGCATAAGAAAACTGAGTGCAATTTCAGTTTTAAAGTGTAAGCATTGGTTGAATATGGTCACAAAGATTCGTACAGTGTGGAGAAAACTGTATCTAGAGATCTGAAGGTACCCTGCTGCCTTCCATTTGGTAAGTGAGGTTGTGAATGAAAGTTTTTCCATGCATTGTGTAGAGAAGATGGATATAGACAGGCCTCTCCATCTGCTTTCCCTAGAACTCCTATCCCTAATGCAGGGCAGAATACCCTCTGAAAGCCCTCTAAATAGCATGGGCCCCATGGTATGCTGGCTTGCAGGAGATGTGCCCAAAGCAGCACCCTTGCTTGTATGATGTATTTGGCAACAGATGCTAGAAGAGAGGAGTTTTCTGTTCCTTTCTGTAACATCAGTAAGTTTTTACTACAAAGGGCATCTCATCCAGCCCTTTGGATCATCCTAAACTGTGCCCACCACAATAACATAGGACAAGATTTGTCAGAGTTTAGTACAGGAGGTGTAGTGTAAGATTATGTTGATTTTAAATTGTGAGATTAAGAGTTTAAGTGACTTGTTAAATTTCCTTGCTTATTAGTAGACACAAAGCAAGGGGATTAGTACTGTATGACAAATAATTATTCCTAAGAATATTTAGGAAGTTTCTATCCCTTGATGTTCCACATTAGAGTAGGCTACAGCTAGCAAAATATTTCAGTTGAATATTAAATTTCCTGTAAATTTCAGTTTTAGGGCAACCGAAACTATTTGCAAATCATTTTGGCCAAATAAAAAATGAGTGGTTTTTTTTTTTTTAAAGTTGAATGGTTTTGAAACAATCCATTTTGCTATCTTGTTTCTAATTTTGATATGTCCCTCTGAAATCTCGTTTGGAAGATAACCATTTCATTTTGAAATTCAAAACAACCTTGGAAATGTTTTGGTTTATTCAAACAAGATGTTTTTGGTTTTCCATTTTGGTGAGGGAGAAAAAAGCCCAAAAACTTCAGTTTCAGTTAAGACAAACCAGAAGATCAGTTATATGCTCACCTGCAGCGTAACCAAAGTTCTGACCTCCAAACAGCTAATGTTAAGCCTCTTTGTTCAGTACCTTCTTAATGTAATAATGCTGGGGTCTATTCTCCCCTGGATGCAATTTAATTGACATTAATGGCATGGCCGGCTCTACAGTTTTCGCCTCCCCAAGCTGCATGCTGAATTGCCGCCACGAACGGCGGGGGGAGTCCATGTGCCCTTAGGGTGGCAGCAGGGCCGGCTCCAGACCCCAGCGCGCCAAGCGCGCACTTGGGGCGGCATTTTGCTGGCAGGGCGGCAGCCGGCTCCGGCGGACCTTCCGCAGTCATGCCTGCGGGAGGTCCACCGGAGCCGCGGCTTCGGGGGACCTCCCGCAGGCATGACTGCAGAGGGTTCGCTGGTCCCGCGGCTCGGGTGGACCTCCCGCAGACGTGCCTGTGGAAGCTCCACCAGAGCCGCGGGACCAGCGGAACCTCCGCAGGCACGTCTGCCAGAGGTCCCCCGGAGCCGCGGGACCGGCACCGCCAGAGCGCCCCCCGCGGCGCGCTGCCCTGCTTGGGGTGGCGGGATTCTTAGAGCCGCCCCTGGGTGGCAGGCGCGTTTCTGCGGCGGCGGCAATTTGGCGGCAGCTTCTATGTTTAACTGAAGCCGCCGTGGACAGCTAAACATAGAAGCTGCCGCCAAATTGCCGCCACCACGGAAACGCGCCTGCCGCCCTAAGATCACCGGGACTGCCCCCCGCCCGCCCGCAGCAGCAATTCGGCACGCTGCTTGGGGGCAAAACAACAGGGACTGCCGCCCCTTGTAGATTGCTGTCCCAAGCACCGGCTTGGAATGCTGGTGCCTGGAGCCGGCCCTGATTAATGGGAGAAGTGCAGATGCATCATGGGGTGAATAAGTCCATCTGATATCAGTGAAACCATACTTAATATTTCCCATTTGCTTGTTTAATTAAGTTCTTTCATTACTTCAATTCCCACCATTCCACTTCTTTTCACAAGTGATTCTTCAGGTACCTCAAGGTTTATCTCTGTTCTGCATTTATATTATTTCTCTTTTTCTCAATATAGATATCCCCATAGTTGTTAATTCTTTGTATTCTAGTAGCACTCAAAATGTGCTACACTACATGCACACAAGAAAAACTGTCCTTGCCCCTGAAAGGTTTCAGTCTAAGAAGACAAGCATGGAGGGTGGTGTGAAGGATATAGTCAAAATAAGCATATTTCCTGTGTATATTATGTATATTGGCTGTTTTTTACTAAGTTACATATCAAATATACCCAACGGCCCCCTCAATCTCTCAATCATTAATTGTCCATTTTGTTTTGGGTGTCACAAAATGTTAGTGCTCTCATTACATATTAGACATAAACTCACTGGAGTAGCATTAGTTGGTATCACTCTGTTCAGAACTGGAACACCGACTCCCATCCATGCAGGGTATCTTGTTGCCCATGCTTCCCATTCATCTTTGTAATTTAATTATTTCTAGTGAATTGACCTTTAGCTCCTTCCCAAACAGATCATTTGAATATTAAATTCTTCCCTTTTAGCCATTTCCCTTTCTTTCCTGTACTGTCTCCTGTTCCTAAATTAAACATCACCATCTGCTCCCTTAATCCCTCATTTACATCTTACTCCCTGGTCATGTTCACAGCCTTTATCATCTATATGTATATTTCCTTAACTTCGTGTAGATTGCTGAATGGAAGGCCTCCAACTCTAGTCACTTGCATAGCTGTGTTTCACGACAATACTCTATAAATCTTTGACTAACCTATCCAAAAAAAACCATGCACAGCAAATTTTTGAGTTTTCTTCTGCAAGTTTTGGGGGCTGTAGAGTGTCCTTCAGGCCTGACTTTTAGGCTAGAGCACAGAATAGTAAACTAATCAGATTCAATCTCTCAGTATGATTTAGTAGGCTTACTAGTGTGAAAATCTTTATAACCTTCTCAGCTCTTCTAGCTATTTCTTATAGAGTTTTGAGAGCTGGATTACTCTAGATTGGTTGGTGTAGTGAATAGGGAATAGATTGGGGGCCAAATCTGGACTGCCAGATGCTTTTGAATGGCCCGTGAAATCTTTTTTTATTTACTTATTATTATTATTTTTGTTTTTGTATTTTCTCCAGAGTTTGGACCTGGACCATACCTTGACCAATAAATTTGGACCTTGACAAAAATAATTGATTTCCTCTATCCTAGGAACAACAAGGCACGCAGTTTTATATGTGCAGATACAAAGAAAACTTTTAAGTTTATTATATTTTTCATTAAAGCAATATGCTTTGTTCCACAGGACCTCTTTATCACTCAGCATGGAGGCTACACCTTGAATGAGCCAGCTGTTCAATATCTGTTTTCATCTTAACTGTTCAATGAGAAGCTCCTCCTCCACTGTCTCATTCCTTGCACACCGTCCAAGATGTGCACTGAATGAGGCTGCAGAAAAAACAGTATGTGATCATGTAATTAAAGACTGTATCATAATGCATATGCACAAAGGGGTAGTTAATATTTCATGGGCAATCTTAACTCTGGCATTCTTCACTTCGTAACTTTAAAAGTCATTTCACAACAACAATAATTATTAGCTGGATAAACTTTTCTTTCCTAAAACCCTACTTTCACAATCAAAAGTGTTGTAAATGTTCATTTAGGGCTGATGTGTCATCTTTTATCTCAGCCTAAAGGTGAATTTCCAGGGGAAGGTTTTTCCTTGGGAGGAGGGATAGCTCAGTGGTTTGAGCATTAGCTAAATCAACCTAGAGTTGTGAGTTCAATCCTTGAGGGGGCCACTTAGGGATCTGGGGCAAAAATCAGTAGTTGGTCCTCCTAGTGAAGGCAGGGGGGCTGGACTCAATGATCTTTTAGAGACCCTTCCAGCTCTATGAGATATAGGCATATCTCCATATTAACCCACCGAAAAAAAATCTGCTTTTTTTTCAAGCTATCTGAGCATGGGGAAAAAGCACATGCCCTAAACAAAATGCTTATGGTGCAACCTCCCACCCCTAAAGTCATGCTTTTTGCACTGAGATCATTGAAAGTGGGTTAATTTTCAGACATCTTAGACATAGTCATCAATAAGAGATGTCTTTGTAAAGTCTGAAGAAAATTCGGTTCACATATAAAAGTCCTAAGTGATCAGAAAATAATACTGACCATAGCTACTCCTTAACTATCATGGGGATGTGCCAATGAGGACAAACACCTGCAAGTTTATTAAATCAAAATACATTAAAAATGGTAGCCCAGAAGGCAGATGGTTTTGGCAGATGTTGAAAGGTTAGATGTGACAGTAAATCCCTTTACTGTTGCAAGCTTCCTTTTCTGTACTCGTAAAATAATGAGCAATGGTGCTAATATTATTGATTTGAATTGTAGTGCCTAGGAATCCCATGCTAGACACTGTATGAACAAAGACAATCCCTGCCACAAAGAGTTTACCATTTACGTATAAGACAAGACAACAGATGGATACAGATGGATGGGGTAGTACAAGGAAACAGTGAAACAATATTGATCCACATGAGCGGCTGTGGTCTCAGCATACCAGTGACCTAAAAGTTGTCATGTTTTTTGTAGGCCTCATGGAAAGGAGAGTTTTGAGGAGTGATCTGAAGCAGGACAACATGTTAGTTTTGTAGTTTCTACAAGGAGCTCCTGCCAAGCGTGAGGAGCAGCATTGGAGAAAGCACAAAGGTGCTTGTTTGGACATATAGCAAGGGGGGTGATAGTGGCTGGTATCATGGGCTGATCAGAGTTGACCTTTTGATACTGAATGAGAGATAGCAGATAGGAATGGGGATAATCCATGAAGGGTCTTGAAAGTGAAGACAAGTAAGCTTATGTTTGATATGATAGGGAAGAGGGAGCCAGTGAAGGGATGCAAAGAGAAGCTTTGTCAGGAATGACAGATCAAGGTCCACAATTTATCTCCTGCTTCTGGCAAATGATTTTAAGTGCATAGACATAGAACTTCTTACCTTGTCAGCATACCATTGATGGACTAATGAAGAGATGGAATGGGTAAATCAGATCCTGGAACCTCCATTGCTTCCTAATTATTGTCAGGATTACTGGGTCTCCGTGCTGCCCTTCGCAGAATTGGCCTATAGTTATTCAGTCTGTGTGTCTACCCAACAGAGCCATTCTCTGTCAGCTACGGCACCACACTTCCAGCCAGCATTACACACAGTTTCCCTGGTTCCTGCAGCAGTGGATCTTGTCACCCATCTGCACCACGTACCATGGGAGTGCATGGAACATCTGGAAGCTGCCATAGCTACAAGTGCTACGCCGATCAAAGCCGCCAGGCTGTACCTAACCTTACCATAGGGGACAGGGTCTGGTTGTCAATGAGAAGCCTCAGATCAACCCAACCATCAGCCCAGTTAGACCATCAATACATAGGTCGGGTCAAGATCATGGAGCAAATCAATCCAGTGACATTCAAATTGCAGCTACTAGAGTCAATGAAAACCCAGCTGGTATTCCATATCTCCTTCCTAAAACCCTATATAAAAAACCCATTCCGTTGTCAGTCCAGCCCAGCAGCACCACCCATAACAGACCAAGGACAAGAGGAATACTTAGTCCAACAGATTCTGGACTCCAAGCAAGTGTGGGGTAAGCTTCATTGCCTAGTAGATTGGGAAGACAGTGGTCCTGACAGCCAGTCCTGGGAGCCAGTGGAAAATATTCATGCACCAGATCTACTGCAGGACTTCAACCAAGCTCATCCTGAAACACCTAGGTTGAGGGCCCCTAGAAGTCGCCTCAGATGCGGGTGTGGACAGTGCCATCAGGATGAGCTTCTTCAACTGATCCCGAGGACTAGCCAGCCCAGCCTGCAGGCAGCTTAATGAGCTCAGCTGGGTTGTGGTAAGACTAGCTGATTGTCTGGCCCCACTGATTGGCTGATGGGATTCAGCAGGCCTGTTTTGAAGCTCAGCAGCAGCTGCAATTGCTCATGTGCCTGCATTGTTCCCAGCTTTGTTCCTGTCCTGCTCCATCCCTGCTTCCCTGCTGCGGCTCTGACCCTTGGCTCAACTCCTAGTTTCTGTCTCCAGCTCTGGCTCTTGGCTCCAGTACCTGACTCCTGCTCCAACCATTAGGCACAATTGCCCATGCCCCAGTTGTGACAGGCTTGATATGGTCAAAGTGACAGGCTGAGAAAATTATCTTTGCAGTAGCATTCTGAATGGATATGAACAGGGTAAGACTGCATTTGTCCCGGCCAGAGAAGATGTTGCCATAATGGAGGCATGAGATGATCAGAACCTGGATGAGAGTTTTAGCTGTGATAGAATCTTCTACTAACCCACTAATCTAGTATTGCTGCCAATGCCAAAGTCTAAACAAGCTACTCTGTCATGAAAGTTACTATTCCATGCTCTCACCTTCTTTGGTGAATGGAAAATTACACACTGGGTATTGAATCTATTTCCCTATGTTAAGTTCTCCTCACACCTTCTATGGGCCATCTTAATTATCACTTCAAAAAGTTTTTTTTCCTCCTGCTGATGATAGCTCATCTCAATTGATTAGACTCTTCCTGTTGGTATGCATACTTCCACCTTTTCATGTTCTCTGTATGTATAAATATCTCCTGTCTGTGTGTTCCATTCTATGCATCCGAAGAAGTGAGCTGCAGCTCACGAAAGCTCATGCTAAAATAAATTTGTTAGTCTTTAAGGTGCCAGAAGTACTCCTGTTCTTTTTGCAGATACAGACTAACACGGCTGCTACTCTGAAACACTGGCTATTATTATCGTTCATTCATATCACAATCGTATCCAGGAAATTCAATTCACAAATTCAAAAGGCATAAGTGACTGAGGATAATCAAAATGAAGCAATACTATGCATGGACAGCACAGCATTTTCCAGTCACGCTTTTTCTTTATTTGGGAAGAACATTTCTGCAGGCATGACAAAGGAAGCTTTTGGGTGATTGCGTCTTTTCTTTGCACAACTCTTTCTCCAGCATGGACGATTTTCGACAGCAATCTATCATATTCAAGTGCTGCTCCTCTGAGTGGCACAACAGCATGCATAACTGTGGCAGCAGAGAACCCCTCTGGAATTGTCGAAATACTACCCTCTACTTGACTACATAAAATCATCAGAAAGGGGGTCTGAAATGGTGTGCCTTTCTGCCACCACACTAATGGTAGCAGAAACATCAAACACATTTTGTAACTCTCATCCTGAATTCTGCAATTCCTTCTAAATCTCACATTTTAAGCTTTCGATTTCAGCCAACATGCTTTAGAATCAAGTGCTTTGTTTACTCCTTTGAAATTGTTCATGTTCTCAACTAAGAAAAACAAGGAAAAGTGCAAGATTTTACTGTGCTGCCCCCTTACATGAAGTGTATGAAAGACTTTCATATATTTAACAAGTTTTTATTTCTGTAAGGAAGAAAAGAGCAATTTATTGAGGGAAACAAACAACATGGGTTTTTTATGAAGTGGAGCTGATAATGAGCATTTCAAGACTCCAGTTTCACTCCCTCAACCGATATTAAGCAGCGAGTGACTTCCTTTAACTCTGACTGGTACAGTAAATTAATATAGCCAAAAGGTATTATTAATAAAATATTGATAGTTGTGGAATGTTGTCATTGAATATACTTTGCATTGTACTCTAAAAGAAAAATTGAAAATACAATATTCCAATCACATTATACTAATGAAAACTCTTGCTCCAAGACATGAATATACTTTGGGGAAGGAGCAATTTACATTATCTTTTTGTTAAAAGTTGGAGCTTTGTTTCTTCATTTTTTATTCAGTTTATAATTAAGTGCATGTGTGTACACATGAGTGTGTGCTCTCTCTACATATGCACACATGCATGTGCAGACGGTGACAAAAATTATGTTAAAAGAACATTAAGGCTGCAGAATCATGTGTTTGAACTGTGCCTCCCGGTCTTATTTACTGCACACTATTCAACCCGGCTCTGCATACGGAGATATTAACTCTAGTGCTTCACAAACACTATTGAATTTTATTTTCACAACACCCCTGTTATTTGTCCAAAGCAAAACTCACATTGACTTCACTTGTGAATAGAGTCATAGAATTTAAGGCCATAAGAGACATCAAATCATCTAGTCTGACCTCCCTGTATATCACAGGCTGCCAACACCACCCAGCAACCACACACTAAACCAATCCACTGAAATGAGACCAAAGTATTACAGCCCACAATGAGGATAGACTATTATGTGCCACCGGCAGAGGATAGGAGCGACAGAAGTGCACCAGTGCCCGAGGCCGCCACAGTGTCTGGGAAACGATTAAGTGATTAGCAGTTCTGCAAATAAGACCTGAGAGTTTCAAGTAGAACTGGGTGAATAATTGATTTTTTTTTCAGGTTGAGCAGACACCCGGCATGTAAAGTTTCATCCCAAATGGTTAAAGTTTGGTAAGTTATAAGCATAGGATCTTATAATGCAAAGTGTCTGGCAACTTTCGGTGCACTACCTATAATACACACACGTATATAGTTGGGTGATGTCCCCCTATATACATATACACATATGTGAGTAGGGCTGGACATATGCTAGATTGCATTTAGCATGCTCCTTTGATAGTCACCTGCACTCTGCCCATTAATTCAGCTCACGTGGGAACTATTCTAATGCTGAAATCCTTTGAGCAGCTTCAAGTAACTACAATTAAAAAAGAAATTGCCACAGAAATATGTTTTCCTTCCTAAAGTATTCTGGTCTAAGTTGCAAGCTTGGCAATAATCAGTCCCGCACCAGAGACAGAGTTAACCTCCATATCTTGTGACCCTGAGCATCTACGAACTTGAAAATCAGGCCTTGTGTAACTAAAGTTGCATCTGCAATGTTCTGTGGCTGAATGGAGATTGGTTTCTATTTCTCATTTTCTGTTCAAATGCAATAGTACTGGCTGGGTTTCAAATGTTTGGAACTTTCAAGTATGTATATTATACATGTACAGTGTGCTAGATGCAGAATGGGGAGTGACACCACTCCAAATGCAAGAAGCAGTGATATTTTCTCCCTAGGCTATTGAAAAAGGTTTTAGAGCATCACAATACAAATGCAAAAATATAATTGCTATTCCTTACTTCCTCTGTAGCAGTCTCACTGACTGAATACTGTAAAATAAAAAAAAGTTTAAAACAGAATCATGGGGAAAGAAATAGAGTAGGTGTTTTTTTTTCTTGTCAGATATTTTCTTATCTGTACCCAAACAAACAAAAACTATTTTATTTTGTAATACACATCATTTTAATGTGGGAAATTTTTAAGAGGACTGTTCAAGATCACATAATAAATAATGATTTTGTCCCTGTTATTGTATTCTCTGTGTAACTGTGTTTGAATCATGCAAAATAAAGATTTTTAAAAAAACCAATCCCCTATAACAAATGCTAAATGCTGGGATGACATTGGCCTTTTTATGAGCATGAGCTGCCACTATTTTTGCAATGTAGTGGTACCTTGGCCCAACTTCTGGTCTCGCGTGCAAAACTGGAATAAAAGGAGGAACTGGGCTTTTCAATAGGGGATTCTGTTTCTCTTGAATTTCTCTGTCCCTTCCCTGTACCCTGGCCATAGAGCACAAGAGTAGTCACTTCTACTGCCCATGGGATATTTACTCTACATAGTTGCTCTGCTTTTTAGATTTTGTCCATTCCCATGAGAGGGCCTAGATTTGCCCGATTATGTGGTTTAGGACATGTCATTGAATATTCCAAACTCTGACTTTGCTTGGGTTTTTCACTGAACTCTCTACATTTTCTATGTTTTCCAAGAGCTGAGGGAATGTAATGTTACAGCCTTTTTGAGGACTTTGTAAGCAGAAAGACAAAAAAGTCAGTTTGTGTTTGACTTTGCATATTTATTTTTTGCATTAAGACAGAAATTGTTGAAAATACTTATTTTTTTTAATGGATATTGAAAGCAAAATGGCCCCAGGAGTGCAATATTAGAAGGCTTTAGCTAACAATCTTCATAGTATTAGAACTATAAAACTGTCCTTGCTTTAGCTAAACCAATAAAACTGGTAATCTTCTTCTATCAGAAGAATAAATGTTCTGTGGCTAAAGAAAGGGAATAGCCAAGAACCATGATAAATTAAGTCTCTAATTTTAAATTATTTAGTCTGACAAGATATTTACACGAGGCCTTTAATCATTATACAATTCCATACCATAGGTTTCAAGTTAGTGGTAATCTTTTATTATATTGGGAAGGTGAAACAAAGCAGAAACATTTTATTTAATAGATTGTTGTGCAAATTGGTAGCAGTCACTCACAATTCATCTCCTCCAAGATATCCACTAAGTGGTGTATTTTGCTTTTACTATAAAATAGTGTCTTATTGAAGTGAAATGCCACAAATGTCTGCAATCAAACATAATGACTGTGAGTGACTATAGCGGAAGTTGTGTTGCATCTTTCTGTATTCATACAGAAATGTGCATGTTAGTTGATGACCTCCTTCTGGTGATGGGCAAAGATCCAGTGTCTGTGCTGATTCTTTTGTGTGTCTCAGCTGCCGGCAATACTGTTGACTGCAAAGGGCTGTTGATATATTTGTGGACCGAGGGAAGTGCAGAAAGAGTTGCTCTTGAATAGTCCTATTTGATTTTCTCTGAGAGAAATCAGAGGGTATGGTTGACCAATAGTCTTTCCCCTTGTGGTCCTTCCCCGGTGCAGACCCCAGGATTCTATTTTGTTATCCACCTGGGTCAGCTTATATATGAGGGAGCTAGTGAGGTAGGATGGGCCGCAATGTCTTCCATACGTGGCTGGCACTCAGCTGTCTACCACCATTTCATCAGACCAGATGGTACAGTTAACCAGCTCTTCCAGAGCATCCCAGGAGAGGGGCTTGTAAGAGCTGACAGAGGCTCATCCTAACTAGACGGTGGTAATGTTGGTGGATTGGAGAAAACAACCAGAGGAAGCAGCAAGGGCTATGTCTGTCTACTTTAGGATGAGAGGATGTGGCAGTCTGTGATGGTGCTGCCCGTGGGAGCCAGCTGAGGTCACTCAGGGTGAACTGCAAACAAAACGGGGCAGACAAACCCCAAATGCTGGTGGATATTCCAATACTTAGATTTACCAAGCCAGCACAAAACAGCTTCTATAGTACCTCATTGGTTACTTAGAAGTCCAAACCACGCAGTTCCCTTAAAGTACCCGGCCTTAGGCCTCCGTCTAGACACACACATGATGATGATGATTCCTGAAAATCTTATCTCATAATATAAAAGAAAAGGTTCTTCCAATCCCAAAGGATCAGTCACATACCCAGGTCCAATTATAACTTAGATCTTACCCAAAATACACACTATTAGCCAATGTTTATTAACTAAGCTAAAATTTATTAAAAAAGAAAAGAGAGTTGGTTAAAAGATCAACATACAGACAGACTTGGATTCAATTCTTGAGGTTTAGATACATAGTAGAGGTGAGCTTGTAGTTGCCAAAAGTCCTTTTAGAAATAGTCCATAGGTTATAGTCCAATGTCCATATTCAGGGTGGCTCCAGTCAATGACTGGGGATCTCAATCCTTGTGGCTTAAGGTTTCCCCGTCTTGAAACCCAAAGCAGATCTGAGATGAAGTAGGATCCTGTCCCAGGGTTCTTATACATTTCCAGCAGCCTTTTGGCCTGAGAAAACAATAGGTTTAACTCCTTCTCCCAAACATCCTGGCAATTAACACAGGGTAATTTATCCATTAAACAGTTCAGATACAGGTTACCATGGCCTTCAGAGAGACACATAGACAATAATACTATTTCACTCAAGTATTTTCCTAAATGTTAATATTCCTTTTTTGATCTCTGAATTAAAGCCATAGTGATAGACAAGACTTGTTTGCTTACATCACAAGACCTGAGCAAACACCTACCCTTCTACCTCTAACAATGCAGACTTGCATTTCAAAGCTCTATTCATTTACATATCTTCCTAACCAGTTTCTAAAGTTCACCCATGTGTCAGGTCAGTCTGTGAGTTAATTAACTCTTTCTGACCCTGTCACCTTCCAATGAAATATTATATTACACTCATAACGTCACACAGTCTTTCATTAATCAAGTTCTCAGCCTAATTGGCTTGGCTTTAAATCTCCTTCTCATTGAATCCAACTTCTAAAGTGCCCTTTTTTCGCCAGTGCTTTGCTGATTTAGGCAACTGGATTAAGGCTAGCTACGGGGCTGTTGCCATTGGACAGGAGAAAACATTTTGAGGAACTGAAGGAAATTATGACTGCTCTCATGATTAAAGGGGGATATTTCCACTCTTTCTAAGTAGCTTGCAATCTCTGGATCCTACGGGACCCATCGCTGCTTCTGGTTTCCCACCTCAATTTAGCTCGAAGTTCCTTTTATCGTCTTTGACCTTGCCAGAATGTGTAAACATTCCTTTGTGATGCAAATCTCACCACAGTTATCCATGGGTTTGTTTCCTCTGGGCTGGATAATTGCAAGGTTCTCTAGTTAAGTCTGTGCTTCAGAGCCTCTGAGAAGCTTCGACTGGTGCAGAATATATCTCTCCACCTGTTAAGTGCAGCCAAGCACTCTGCACTGGCTCACAATCCACTTCTGGCTCCTCAGCACAATTTGATGCATTAGTTATCACCCAGGAAGCTCTGAATGACCTAGGACCTGGCTGTCTTCAGGATCAGGATTTCCCCATGCCTTGCTGTAGACATTGGGTTGAGCTGGAAAGCTCTTGCTGTCTTTCCATAGAGCAGAACTGAAGACCATAAAGGGTCCTGAGCAGTAAAATTCACTCTCCCTTATGAGCCACTAAGTCTTGTGATTTTTAGCAAGGAATGCAAAATATGTTGAATATGGGTGAGTTCAATGGGACCAGGATTTCACCCTCTGTCTTTTTCATAGTTTAGACTCGTAGCCTTGAAGGTATTTTTCATTCAGTGGCAGTAGAATTAGGAATTCAGTCACTTGTCTGTTTTGTGACAATTGTTGACAGCACTTTTCTAAAGTGCACCAACATACCACAGTGGTTGGTGCAATATACATAATAATTCAGATAATGTGTTGCTGAGAGTTATGGCATCAAAGGGTAGAGTTAAGGTTGCCATGGGAACTTTAATTCTGGCTTTTTTGGATTAAAGATTTAATCTTTAACATTGTGGTTATTTCTATAAACACATTTATTTTGCAGTATGTGGAAGGTTCTATGATTGACTTGGAGGAAATCTAATTTAGAACGAGGATTTCCTGTGATTGGAAGTGACTATTAGAGGGGAACTGCGGAAACTACTGCAGTACGTATTTACCCTTTGATAATTTGTAGGGCTACATCTTGGCTGTTCAGTGAATTTTTGTTCCAAATAATTCAGTGGATTTCTTTCACCTTCTGTAAGTGTGACTGGTGTTATGCCTGAGGGGTGTATACTTGTTTTTAGAAATTATGACTCATGGCTTGAGGGGGTGAAGAATACAAACTGGGAATTTTCCCTGTGATCTTTATTGAAAGGTCTACTGGATAATTCAAGAAATGAAGACTCCTGGGTTCCTCACAGAGAACAAGGAATCTGTGACAGTTCTGGGCAACTATTGAAAAGCAAACGGTTCCAACTGATCAGTTTCTCAGCCATAAACCCAAGACTGAAACTCTTTCATAATCCCCAGACAAGCTACAATGTGACTTGCACACCACATTGAAAATGTACTTGTTTTAACCTATTAGCTACCCAGTCCCTATTCAGCTATACAGCTAACATACCACATCTTTGAATATCTTCATCTTTAACCCCTACATTTTCAAAGTTCTTTTAAGATTCAAAGCAGGAATAGTGAACAGTGCAAGTATTTTCACTTCCAGGGCTTTTTATGAAAAGGAAGATTTATCTCTTCAATTTCAAGTAAAAGAGACAATACTAAGATGACCTAGAAAATGGAATCAACTCCTGAAATGGTAATTGTGATGGGTTCCCCCCAGGGTGCCACCTGGAACTGAGGTACCACTGAGTCCTCTGACCCACTAGCCTGGACTCCCTCTCACACTGTACTGCTGTGACAAGCTGCAGACATGCTCCCGGTCTAACACTTCCACCAGCATTCACACAGGTAGTGAGACACCCAAGTGCAGTAAGATGCAGGCTCTCTAACTAGTCACTGCACGAACTAACAATAGAAAGGTTAAAGCCAAGTAACTCTCAGCTCCTCAGGCACACCCCCTGTCTGGAGCACAAACCCAAAATTATACCCTCTTGCACTGCACAGGGAACTGTACAGTGTAAGCGCTTTGACAGACCCAAACCAGTGGGGTACAGGAGTCTGGTAGAGGGCAAATATACTGGTCACTGGATGAGTAGTTTTCTATTCCCTGAGTGACCAGAGCAGGGGCTGCACTAGAGTAATCAGGAACCTGCTAGAACCAATTAAGGCAGACAGGCTGATTAGAACACCTGCAGCCAATCAAGGCAGGCTAATCAGGGCACCTGGGTTTAAAAAGGAGCTCAATCCAGTCAGGCGGGGGAGAGCCAGAGGAGAGGAAGTGTGTGAGAGGAGCTGGGAGCAAGAGGCACAAGGAGCTGAGAGTGAGAGGGTGTGCTATTGGAGGACTAAGGAGTACAAGCGTTATCAGACACCAGGAGGAAGTTCCTGTGGTGAGGATAAAGAAGGTGTTTGGAGGAGGCCATGGGGAAGTAGGTGTCATGCAGCTGTTACAGGAGGCACTATAGACAACTGCAATCCCCAGGGCCCTGGGCTGGAACCCAGAGTAGAGGGCGGACCCGGGTTCCCCCCAAACCTCCCAACTCCTGATCAGACACAGGAGGAGTTGACCCAGACTGTGAGGAAGATCACTGAGGTGAGCAAATCTGCCAATAAGCGCAGGACCCACCAAGGTAGAGGAGAAACTTTGTCACAGCGCATAGAGTTACCCCTTCTCCCCCCAATGTGGAGAGGAATATGCAACAGCCTTTGCCCCTTGAGCTACAATTTCCCATGCACTTCACTCCAACTCACTGGTTTAGATAAAGCAGAAACAAGTTGATTCACTACAAAAGATAGATTTTAAGTGATTATAAGTGATAGCAAACGGATCAAAGCAGATTACCTAATAAATAAACGAAAACGCAAACTAAATCTAAGATACTAGAAAGATAGGATATGAATTAGCAAATTCTCACTGTGGCTGATAATACAAGCAAGCTGCAGATTCTTAAGGGAAAAGCTCCACTTGCTACAGCTTGGGATCCCCAGGTCTTTCAGACACAGAAGTCCCTTTAGCCTGGGTCCAGCAGTTCCCCCAGTTCAGTCTTTGTTCCTCACGTGTTTCCAAGAGTGTCTCAGTGTGGGGAGTGAATAACATCAGATGATGTCACTCCCTGCCTTATATCGCTTTAGCATATGGCAGGAACCCTTTGTTTCAAAACTTGGTTCCCAGACCGGTTTGTAGAAAAATACTGGCATCCCAAGATGGAGTCCTGAGACATGTGGTCTGGTCAGTGTTATATCAGTGTTATAGCAGCCATTGCTTACCAGCTGGCCAAATCGCCCACAGGAAGGTTAAGCTATTCCATAGTTCATTGTCTTTGCTGATGGGCCATCAGCCCCATCTGGCTTCTTCATTGTTGTACCTGAAAGGCTGGCTGTGGGTGTTTTCCAGAGTAAGCCCATTTTAAATACAGATCCCTAGTCAATAATCATAACTTCAGATACAAAAATGATACATGCACACAAATAGGATAATCATATTCAGCAAATCATGACTTTTCCAATGACACCTCACATGATGCGGCTTGTACATAATCATATCACAATACTAAACTATGAAGAATATGGGGTGCAGTGTCACAGTAATAGTAATAGAATTTACATAAATGTTCAGCCATCTATCCCATATCACTCTTCAAAGGACAGTAAATATCACTATCCACATTTTACAGATGGAAAAACTAAGCTGGAGGAAAATATCACAGTAAATCAGTGGCAGATTAGGAAATAGAGACAAGCTCTCCTCACATGTGCACCCCAGTCATGAAACTAAGATGGGGAAAACAAAAGAACTAGAAAATCTTCAGGTCAGCCTGAGACACATGGAAATGTTCCTCTAACTCTGCAAAACAGCAGTGGGTTGGACTTGATGACCTGTTATGTGCCCTTTCTATCCCTACAATTCTTTGAAAAGAAAATCCCAGTTAGTAAACTCTGGAATTCTATCCTATGATGAGATCAAGAGTTGTTGCATTTCAGGAAAAGATCTAGTTAGACTATCAGCCTTCCAAATGATACAGTGCTACAATAAATGTCTTTGATCAGTCCAGAAGAACTGCTCAGCAGAGTTAAGTGCCGTAGTAATTTACAAAGTGTTTCTTATTGGTCTGATAAGGCTGTCCGGAGCTCTTCTTATTATTATAAATGTTCATTACTCAAATCTGTGTAGCAAACAAATATATAATGTCAATAGGCCAATAAGTGGAGGACAAGAGCTTTCAGCCAATCAGAACTATTATTCTAGGTGCCATTCTAATAAACTTACGGTAGATTGATTTATTCCATGTTTTTTATTGATTATCCTCTCTTATTTGGCTTTTAGGAAAGCCTTTTCAAATTACTAAAATGGGAATACATGGTTACGTTCTCAGCCAGTCTGTTTTCATACAGTTTAGCAGAGTTCTGAGATGAAGATGCTTATGTGTTTTTTTCATTTGTGGCCGATTGAAATGCATCCATTTGTTCAGTCCTACCACTATTTATCAGAGTCAATGGAAGGAATAGTTGCTATTCCTTCTGCAGCCTTTTCTGGATTAAAGAAATCATGTGATATTTAGTAATTCCATTAAATTACTATAGAAATTGCAGCTTGTCTTGCCATTTGCCTTCATCTTTCTTAGTTATATTCACTTAGATCATGTCACTGTGGAAGCTTTAGTGAATGTATAAGTGTTTGATCTGTGTTTGCAATGCTTGTTATATTCCTGATTGGTTCCCAGGTTAATCTAATTTATAGCAAGTATTAGATGTTAATAAAACCCCAATGATTTCTAGTTCAAAGGCCCACAAGGACACCATATAGACTCTGGAGTCTGGTCTGAAAGATTACTCTGTGAGAATTGTAATATTTATGTGAAATTTATTCAACCACAAATGGTTCAAAATCTCCAGTAATATTCGCAGAGTGTTGTTAATTTTAAGAGTGGCAGCATATGCACTTTCCCCCCTTCAGTATAACAAAAATGCTTTGCGACAATGTAATCTTTCAGTCTTACCTTCTGGTCTGTCATCACATGTTTGCAGAATTGCCACTGACATTCAACTGATGAATCATATCATGAGCCACCAGCTGAAAGATTATTTCAGGAAGGATGATTGTGAAAGAAGGAGCTGAATAGTTTATCTGAGCTTAAAGTCATGGGCATCAGTGATAGGACTTTTCATGGCTGAAATCAATTGTCTTTATTAGTCTGGAAATCTTAGTAAATTGGTGTCAAAGTTTATTGTGGTTTTTGGTTTAGGTAAGCAGGCAACTTTTTTTAGAAAGCGAGTATAATGTATAATGGCTCATAAATGGTGTTTCACTTTAAAATTCAAGTGAAGTTGAATCAAATATGGTTTTCTTATAGACTGAGATGGGTTTAAGGTTCAAAGGATTTCTTTCAAAATGTATACAATACATTCACTACATTATGCACAGAAATGTAATCATTGGGTCAGATTTTTTTAAATAATTCAAAAAGTTGACAAAATGACAATCTAAGGAGTTAAGCAATTGCTTCCTCTCTTCATTGCTTTGGATTCATTAGTCCATTGCAGGAAGCAATTAATTTGGAATTGATAATTAATTAGGTGCTGTTAAAATGTGCGAGTAGATCTATCAAATAGAAATATTCTGTAATAATTGGTATTTCACATCCGTGAGATCAGCAGAATCGGACTTCACTCAACAGGCTGCTTAGATTAGCTTTGTTTTGCTTCAAAGGATTGAAATCTCCCCTACTACACATTGGATGTAGTGCCCGTACTGCATTTTGAGTTTTATCTATTTAAACCACTTTAGTGGTAAGTGTGCGTCTATAGGTCATCACTGGTTTGTTAACTCAGCTGTAGAAAATGCAATGGTGTTTCGAAAAGAAACAAGAATATGGGTAGTCTAAGAAGCAGTTCAACTACTTAAAAAATATCTAAAAGTGATCATTCTGAAAGATCTTGTGGCTTGCCAGAATTATGCTAACGTAACATTGCTAAAACTGAACATTGGGTTTGTAAGTGGTTTTCAGTGCCCTTGTCTGTTCCTTGTAGAGATTGGAAGGACTGAATTTGCTCTTTAAATATTAAAGGGCCAGAGCCACAAATCTGCTGTGGTTGAATTATAACATTCTCTGTACAGTTTGCTTAAGTATCAGGCACTTAATTTTTCGAAGCAAGTCTGGATTTCTCAGTTCTGTACCAACATCTGAATTCATTACATATTTCTTGTTAATTGTGTTTCTTACATGAGAAGAATGTTTAATTTTAAAAATACATTCTTGAGAGATTCCCAAGAGAGAGCCATCAACAGGGACCTCCATTATGCATATTTTAAATAATGTGAAAGCACACAAATTGCTTGAATCACTTATTATTTATTAATGCATATATAATAAATCTTTGCAAAATAACTAATGTCCTTCTTACAGATATCAAAAGAGCACAGATAAATCTCCCGCTCCTACAGAAAGGTAGTAAACAGAAAAGACTGCATTAGGATGGAGAGAAATAATTTTCAAAGCTATGACAAAAAGTAAAGACACAGTCTTGGAGAAAGTAAGCAGTGTTTAATTATTTGGCCTTCAGGCTGGGAATTATATGGAAAGAGTTATTGACAGCAACATTTTGAGTAAGCAGTTTTCATTTTAATCTGTACCCTTTCACCTGTTTTGAAAGAATGCGGTAATATGAAGAACAAAGAATCAAGAATTTATCTGATACAGATGAGAAAGAAAGGCACCTTATTTTAATTAATTATTTATTTTCTGTTCTGGGTACATTATAGGTCTTAAAATTAGCTTTTATTACAGGGTATCAACAACTAAATAATGGGAAGGAGTGAGGTTTTAAAAATTCTCTCTACCCCAGCCACCACTTATTCCTTCACCCTCCCACTTCCCTGGTCCTTCTCGCATGAACAGAGAGCAACAGTACCCAAAGTCTGAAGGTGCAAACAATTCAATGTCTATTGGGGTGAACTTCCAGCAAGCTTAAATCCAAGTTCCTTTTTCCATATTTTTGAATCCCAACTTACTTCCTGTTTGCCCCTAATTTATATAGTAATATTCTCAGCTATACCTTAACCAATCATTTTACTGAAATTTACCTAAGCAATCCTAACATATTGTAACATGATTAGCTAACCCATTATATCCCACCACCTTAATTAGTTTACACCCAGCAAAATAAATTGTATAGCAGACAGAAACAATCACAGAACCAGACAGAGACCATGCAAATAAACAATAGCAAAGTGGGAACTATAATGACAAAACAATACAGAAGTGAGGATTTCACAACTACACCTCTAAAGACACAAGGGTTTCCCAACTATGTCTACAACTACCTCTGTCTTTCAGCCACAGCTTATTTTTCTCTTCCACTCCTCACCCAGTAAAAGCTCAGAAAACACTGGGTTCTGGGATTGTGCCTTGAAAGCTATCGGGTAGGGCTTTGGCACACCACGGCAGGAAGTAAGAGTTTAAAGCTAAGGGAACTCCTCACCAACATGTTGCTGCCATCGCTTGTCCCATTCATACCGAGATAGGGCAAAATGGACTAGGACTTCTGCATTGTTCAGGGATCACTTGTGTGGTTCCTGCTTCAGTTCTCTGCATGTCTATGGCTTATGCCCGAAAAACTGGCAGTGATGGCAATGGTATAAGAACCTAGAGAGATGCAGGTGAGACATAATGAAGAACATACTACTTCCAGGGTCAAGGGGGAAGGGCCTTAGAAGCCAGATCCAGTGCCCTTAGATTTATTACTATTATTTTATAGGACTCAAAAGTGCATGAGGCTTTTCACAGAAGGAAAACAAGGCACAGTTCCTTTCCCAAAGAACTTACAATCTACATTTTACATGGGGCACAGTGAATGGCAGTGACAAACAGTAGGATGGGCATGGGCCAAGAAAGGACGGGGTTTCCAACAATATAATTAAGTTGCTACTCAGTTTAGGCATGTGCACATCCCAGTGGTTTGATTTTTTTTTAATGCATATTGTAACATTTAAAGAAATTAAAAATCTGTGATGGTGGAGAGCTGTGAAACACACTGTAGGTCTCTAGGATGTTTTAGTGCAGTCTTTCCATGGTCTTGAGTGCAGGTTTCCAAAGTCTTTGCATAGTCGGATGAATCAGGGAGGCACCTCAAACTGTCCCTAAGGCATTTGTCACAGTCGCCATCAGAAAGACAGAAGACTGAACCATTCTGCTCTCTGTGCATTTTCTGGCAGCATCCATCACGTGAGTGAATCTCAGACTTCCCAGTGGATAGATGCTGGATGATGACTAATGGAGGGAGCAAAGCCATCCTTAGCCAGCGCTGTGAGGGCCTTCTCCTGAATCTGGCAAATGGAGTGACTGTGTTTGAAAGGCCATCAACTATAATGCTCTCAGGAAGAAGTGAACTGTGCTCTGGGTGTGAGATATTGTTGAGCTGACTGCATGCACTGTCTCCAGAACCAGGTCTGCTTTAGATGCATAAATCACTTCCTGTTGAGACAAGGCAGGTCTAAGCTCAGACTAAGGAGGGAGTTAAAGACCACGACAATCTGTCCTAATGCTTGCAGGCACCCTTAAAAATGGACTGTGCTGAAATAAAATGCTTTTATTAGTTATCTTTCACTTTACCCTGAAATTGCATCCTTTGTCTCAGTTAAGTGGAATCAGCAAAACTGAAATCCAGCTTGTAGGAGTTTACCACTGACTATCAGCATGACGTCCTATGTTAGTTTTATAGCCTCTTGAATGCCAACTGTCTTCCAATGTGTTCCTGGGGCTTTCCTAAAAGGTCATAGCCCTAAAATCATTCTCATCTGCATTTTACACTATGCTAAAAATGCTGTTTCAAAAAGGCACCAGTAGTTTTAAAAATCCAGACAAAGGTTGTCCCAGCGACATGTACCTGAGTGCTTTTTATGATTAAAATATTTGATACTAAAATAAAATGATACAAATGTAAAATCAAGTATCCAGCCAGATTAGAAAGTATTTGAAAGTGAATTTTGAGCAGCTATAATCCCTACACTATTTCTAAAAGAAAAATGTAAGTGGTATTGAGAATCAGATTGAAAAAGAAATTAAACTAATCAGACATATGGCTATAATAGTGGAATAGAAAGAAAAGAAGCTTATGATAAGATTATCTAGTGCAGTGGTCAAATCCCACTTGAAGTTCTTGTTCAGTTATGCGCTTCTGTGCCTTCTTTATTTAAGTTTGATTTTTAGCCTGTCCTTACAGTTCATTCTCTTAAATCATGGGACTAGCCTTATTCTTCTTGAGTGCTGCTTTTGTGTGTGGGTTTGTGATGTGAAAACCAGAAGTGAAGTGGATAAAATCATAAACAATGTAGTTGTCACTTTAGATTATTTCTTCCAGCTCAGCCTGTAAGGTTGTACAAAGATGTACAAATGAAAGTTAAAAAATGTTTGGAACTGGACTTGCTGGAATGTTTTTGACAGGGTCACATCTAGGAAGCCACAATGGAGAAAGAACATGTCCTATATTTCACCAGCCTTTTCCCCATCTGCAGTGATCTCAGGCCAACTGATATAACCTGGCATAGCTCCATCAGTGACTTCAATGTAGCTATGATGGTTTACAGCAGCAGAAGATCTTGACCCTGGTATCATCTGCCAACAGAGGCACAGTCTTTATTGTTTTACAGACCAGAATTTCTGCTGCATTTATCTGAAATAAATTTGCTTCTTCTCTTGCCCAACTAGCCACCTTCCATTGAATGGCTCTGGGATAAGGATGAGAAGAGTCACTGTGTGGTTCCCATTTCTGGATCAGATTAGCTTGTGGCCCAGTCAAGGTTCCTTCCTTGCTATCATTCGCATTGGCTTCTTTACTCCTAAAAGGGGACACACTCAGAAGAAACATAAAAAGATCATTTTTGCCAAATAGCTTAAATAAATACGTGGATTGAACTCACCTAGGTCTGAGGCAGAGCATTTGGGGGCCTCTTCAAAAAACAGCTAGCTACCAATTTCCTGGGAAGGATTTATGATTAGCATGAATAAGCTCTGATTGGGCTGAACAAACTTTTCCCTATATAGTATGTTCTCAAATCTAAATGCATATCAGGAATGATACTAAATATATCCTCCAACCTTATTATTAGCATACACAGTGTTGGTATTTATAAAACCAAGTATCCTCTCTGCTACAGTACACTGGCAACTTTTGCGTAATTAATACTTTTTTACATTGAGGGGATTCTGATGTGATGAACCGTGCGGTTCATGACAAGACTCTTTAGGAAACGTACACACGGAATGCTGTTATAAATTAGCAATGACTTTTCAACAAATAGGTTTGACTGTCTCTATAAAAGTCCATATGCTGTCATGTGGGGCAGAGTGAATTTCTTATGAATTCTTGTCTTGAGCACCTTCTTTCTAGCTGTCCTAATGTTTTTGCATGGTATGTATTAAGTTACATTAAATTCTGGGCTCTTTCACAGTCACATCACTGAATTCAAACCAGGTGAGTTTAAATTATGGCTCTACTCTAAAAAGTGACTGCAAAAATGGCATAGCATGATTACATCTTTTGTTAGGGTGACCAGATGTCCTGATGTTATAGGGACAGTCCCGATATTTGGGACTAATCTTTGTGTTGTCTCAGGGGCAGCTGCTGTTTGGCCCTTCTGTAGGGGTGCAGTGGAAGGTGGTAAGGTTAGCTATTTATATGACAGGGGAATGCAGGAGCCACTTCCTCCCTCATTACCCCAGGGACATGCTGTGCCCCAAAATGGAAGGTCATGCCTCTACCCTTTATGCCCTGACACATATTGCTGGCTAGCTGGACAGGGAATAATCGGCTGCCCCTTATAAAAAGATGTAATGCTGGATACAAGTCTTCAATGATTTCCATATTAACGACACTCAGTTTCCAAGTCAAAGGATGTTTGTTTGTAACTGCTAGCCAGCAAGGTCAGGCTGGGATATGGGAGTCAAAATGGGTCCCTTCCCTCCTGCACAGCACCAGTACTAACCATTCTGTAGGTTCCGCCTGTGTGACTCCATTGCCCTAGATGGGTTTGTATAGGAGTAGCTATACAAATTTGTAAATAATTCGGTTGACGATGCACAAAAAAGAAGAAAATCATCTCACTATCTATTAGTTGTGTTGGCTCTGAGGAAGTAGAAAGCAATTAAATCTTTACTTTTGTCTGTGCTCAAACTCTTAGTATACAGAGAAAATGGATTTGCTTAGAAAGGATGTAAAAAATGGCACCTTATCAAAACTACTGAGATTTACAGTGTTTCCTTATGGTCCATTGTCATATACTTTCCTTGGTCTAGGTGCTAAACTCCAGTCAACATCAGTGGTTTCATTTTAAATGTCTTTGCTCTTCTATGAAATATGTTTAGATTTGAGAGATTTATTCTTTTAAGGGGTCAATTTTTATTGCACTTTTCTTTTTATTGAAGTGGAAGTTCATTCTTTTAAAAAGTGTATAGATAAGCACTATAATCATTTTAAAAGCACTTGCTATTTAAGTGGGTTCCAATGAATCATGTGGGTAGTCATCCACCTTTTGCCATGCTGCTAGAATGTCAAGCTTGCTTTTTCTGAACAGCCCTAAGACCTGTAAGGCAACTTACAATGTAGAGGCAAAGTAGCCATTGAAGTCAACTTTGCACAGGCTCAGCAGTCTGTCTGTCTGTTGTAAATTTCAAGATTAGGGTCTGTGTGTGATTTTTAAACATAGATTTGGTCTCAACTGTACAATAATCAAAGTTGCCCTTTACACTTAGTATTTTATCTTGATACAAGACTGGTTTTCCAACTCAGGGTCAATCATTGTCATCCATTTCTAGGAATAGATTGAATTAAACTTTTTATATTAGGTCATCTGACCACTTTATGTCCAAGTTAGGCCAGAAAGGAAAAACATTATTTCATCTCTAAGAGGAATATACATCACTTTAATTTCCCACACATTAGTCAAATATGTTCTGTTGGTATCCTGCCTTCATGATAATTATGACTTGAGGCTAAATTAATGCTTTAATTATTAAAATGAATGCATACAATGAGCGCACTGCAGAACACAATGCTGCTGTGATTAAAATGCAAACTACAACTATGTACATGAAGATGTTATCACTTTCTTGACATGTATTACTGCACTACGAAGGTTGATTAGCATACCATGCAGGTCATAGGCCTCACTGAGACAGAGCCTCCTGGTTAACTGGGGGTCAGAACCTGATATTCTTCCTCATACTGAATCATACTTACTCTACAAGTAGTCCCATTGTCTTCAATGGTATTATTCAGTGAGATGAAGGGTATCACAATCTGTCCCTGGAATGTGGATAGATGAAGGTTCGTTTTATTCCCCAGTCTGTTGAAATAGCTCCCTGTTGGGTACCACTGAGCAGGCGCATGCACCGCTGCACTCAAAGAGCGTCATTGAACAGACCAAGCTGAGCAGCGGTGGAAGATCCTGAAAGCAAAAAAGAAAAATTCCCCCTGTGGCTGCAGGCATGGTACCAATGGTTCTGGTGTCACATGCAGGAGAAATTTCCTATCACGATCTTCAATAATGGCAACAATCTGTGGAGTCACAGGGCTGCCCTGGACATGTCCATTTGGTATCAAGACACAGGGGAGGCCAGCCAGAACAGCCTGCAGCATGTTAGGCCCTAAAGGCGGGGTAGCTATGGCCCCATCCACCCTACCCATCCCTGTGAACAGCTGACAAATGCGGAACAAGTCTACGGGAAGCATAGGCTTGCACCTGTAAAACAGGAGTAGCAAGTATCAAAAGCAAGACCCCTTGGGGCCATTATGCCTGCTCCAGCACTGCACAGGCATAATGCCCAAGAGGAGCTCAGCTCAGCTGCTTGTTCTTTAATTTCACATGATCATTATGGTAGTGCCTAAGGACCAGCCCAGAATGGGGCCGTATTGTGCTAGGTGTTGTACAAACACAGAATAGCAGGCAGTCCCTGTCACAAGAGCTTACAATCTAAATAGACCAGACAGACACAAGGTGGGGGAAAGGATATAAACACATCAACAGAGAGAACAATGTGAGGGCAGCAAATGTCAGGCTAGTTCCGTGCTTTGGGTGGGAGGGGGGTTAGTTAGGAGGGGATCAGCTAAATGGAAAGAAAAGTGAAGGACATGGGGGATGAAGACGACAGGGCAGGGAGAAGAGGGTCGGAGAGGCAGGTGTAGAGTGCAGCTGAGGTGAAGAGACTGTGTGGGAGGGGCAGGGAGCGAGTTGGAGCAAACAGCCACTTAGCACAGGGCAGAAAAAGTCCAATTAAAACTGTGGAAAGATCTCTGAATGTTCAGCAGTCCAAAGATCCCTGCTATGGCTGCTTCTGCCCCTACTGGCTGGAGGCTCTGGCTGGCTCCTCCGTGCAGCCCACATGGCGGGGATGGGAAGGGACTACCTGGGTTCTAGTGCCCCTCCTCAGCAAAGTTCTGGATCCAGGGGGTTACTGGAGGCCCTGTTTTAAGTTCTTACCCCCAGTGCAGCAGTCCTGATTTGGCTACTTCTGCCTTTGCTGGCTGGAGTCTGACTAGTGCCCGGCTAGTGCTCCTCTTCTCACCCCTCCAAGCCTGGCTCAGGTTTGTAGCGCTTTCCTACAGCTAATAGGGGAATGTAGGTATATTTAAATCTGCCATCTTCCAATTCAGCTAGAACCCAACAATCAAGAAGCATAACTTGACTTTTGCATCTTGCATATTGTTAGTACCTGGAACATCTTTTCCATACAAATGTACTCCATGAGCCTGTTTGCCCACAGTTACAGCTTGGTTGCATGAGGCAAGAGGAAGGTCAAGTGATATGCCCAGTTCGAGGTCACACTGTCGGACAGGAACACAGATTGAATTAGATCCCAGGACCCTCCAGGCTCCTTGTGCTCTTGCACCACAAAACCGCCTTAAAAATAAAAGCATATCACCTTGGCTTCCCATCTGCTCTGTTAACAGAATCTAAAAGCATTCTGACAGTGAAGCAGTGCTGGCTTTGGAAATGCTATGATACAAAATGCTTTGCCTTCTTTGTTTTCATGTTGTAGGGACATTAGCTTTGTTCCAAAATATTCTGAGGTTTTAGTTTGCTAAATATTGATGATTTCTATGTAGGATATTCACATGATTTCAAAGCCTCTAAGCCCCTGACTTTCTGCTCCTGACAGAACATCACTGCTTTGAATCTTACACACAATTTAAGAAATCAAACAAGATTGAAGAGATCTCACTAATGAGTCACTAGACACAAAGGTGGTTAACATCAAAAGAGACTGTCTCATCTTTCCTGGCTTCAATCTTACATAAATGCCTCACACTTAGATCTTGGATGTGTGGCTATTTAAATTATTCAAGCCAACAAACAAATTATCTCTAGTGTACATGCTATGAGTAGAAAATAAGTAGACATGAAGTCTGAGTTGTGAGAGCTGCTATAGGCAATGAGGGCAAAAACAAAGGGAATATTGTGTATAGCAATGGTAAAATTATGGCCGTGCATGATAGGAGTTATCATTTGTATTGCTTTTGAATCTTTGGAAGGCTAACTTTCAGTTCTGAATAGCAATAAATATAAATACTGCCTGTAAAATCTTAAGAATGGAGTGTTCTTTTGAAAGGACATTGTTTTGTGGGTGTTTTTTTTTTAAAGGTAAGCAGTGGAGTGATCTGCTCTAAGGGATACCACTCTAAGCCATCATATGAATTGCATGTGCAAAGCGAGACACTAGGGATGAGAACCTGGCACCATTGAAAAAACTCCCATTCGATTCAAAGGGGCCAGAATTTAACTCCAGAAGTTTTGGGTTTTTTAATGGATGCAATGTATCAATTGGGAGTGGCATTTGAGGAGTAGTTGTGGGTAACACAAAGGGCACAGGGCTGGAGGAGAGGGAACTGTTCTGTTGACAGTGGCTGGAGATGACTTACGAAGTATAATAAAAAATGTGGTGCCCTGAGCTCATGTCTTTATGTCAAAGAAACCTTAGTAAGGGCACTGATGTGTAAGCACAGAGCGGTTGGCAATGACAAATTATGGGGAAAAAGAGACAGAGTAACGGAGGAAGAATGTGGCAGTAACATGACAATGGCCTTTTATAATAAGAGATACCATAAGACTTTCTTTCCTATCCTTTATTACCTAGTACATCAGAATTAAATATGTAGGGCTCTTTGCAATATGTTGACTGTACCATGAAGTATAGAATCTCCTTTCATCGAAGCACAGGTGCATACAACAGCATCCAAAACAACAAGGACAAGTGCCTATTAGGCAATCATGGTATGATGCCACTGCAGCTGGGATGCTTCCCTTAATGGATCTGTTCTCAGTAGCATTTGAAAAGGAGACTGAGCTGGATGCTTGTGAATCTGGAGATTGTCCCAGGCGCAGAGGGAGGCATGAAACAGAGCACAATAGACATGTGGAGGCAGAAGAGGAGACACAGGGAGCCGTGAGGAGTGTAACACTTGGTAGACCAAAGAGCAGAAGATGAAGGCACAGGTGTAAATGGATACAGAATTATGGGGAGCTCTGGAAATAAAGCAAAGTTTGAATTTTACATGGAGGAGGAGAGGATGCCAAGTCAGGGATTCAAGAAGGTGGAAAGCCGGTGGCTCAGCACAAGAATTCTCACTTTATCACATGAGCCCTGGCAGCCAATACAGCAGTGTTTTCTAAATCAAATACCACAGCTGTGGTGATGGTACAAGAACCTAAACAAAGCAGAATGGAATAGATGGTAAGAGCAGACAAAAAAGACCTAGGTGGCAGGGTGGAGAAAGAGAGTTGAGAGAAAAGTAGGAGCTTGTAGTAATTAAGTAAGGATGTAACTAAAGTGTGGAATAACATCTAGACAACAACAAAGTGCTTTGGAGAACTTGTGCCTGATAACACTTCCTCTGACAATCTACCTGTGTAGAAAAAGAAACAGCAGGAAACAGTCTAGGAAAGCTGCATGAACAGCAGCCATTAACGTCAATGATCTGCATTCATAATCAACTCACATTCATTTGAAAATGAGTCTGGATCAGCCCTGATATTTAGTCATCAACATTTTTCACAGAAAATGCATTTTGAGTGGATTTTTATTTGGGATCAAATACAAAACACAGCTCTTGGTGAAAGGAGATTATTGTACATCTTTTTTGGTCTGCATTAAATGATATTAAAACTTTTAGGAATGGTTCCATCATCTGGGAACAATTCCTATTCTGCCCTACTGACAACTGTTGTGAGGCTGCTAACAAGGAAGACATCCTGCACAGAAATCACAGATGACTAATTTGCACAGCAGTTGAGAGCCAGGAGGAATGGCATCTCAGATACATTGTATAGACTGAATGGCAAAGCAGCAGTCCCACTTCATTTTTCTTCTTTCTGTGCTTTCTGTTATCTTATTCTGATTTTCAGGCTGGATAGGAAGTGATCTTTTGTTATTTGCCTATTGGACTTCTTGACCTTTGGGTCAAAATGTCTGTCTGGCCCTTAACCAGAGAAATTTCTAAATATATTATTAAGTTACATCTTTGCCAGGGTCTGTGTTTTTCCTCTGCTCAATTTTAGTTTGCTATGAATGCACTTGATGGCAGATTTCAGCACAATGCATTTCTGATTGCATGAAAAGTGAAAGGCAACCGTTTGCCTTGACTAACCTTTGAAGTCATCTCAGTTGTTCCTGGGTTTTTTTTGTGGGGCTGTCTAACTTTTCACCCAAAATAGTTTTCATGTTGTCTTACTCAGATAGTGCTTCTCAATGAGATGTGAAATTTGTTAAGTAGAAAATAGCTGATTTTAAAATAATTCACAGAATATTTAATTATAGCTTTATAAATTTTCTCTTTTCAGCAAATGTCCCTGATTGATCTTTTGCTGTTCATATTTTTTTTTAAATTGAATATGTAATTGATAATTTCTCTGCCATAGTGGAACATCAGCAGAAATGTATCAAATTACCACTTTCCAAAGAGAGGTTCCTTTTTGGAAGTCGTTCAATAGACACCTTGCTTCAGTCCTCATTCTTTTATATTTTTATTTTTTTAATATATATATATATAGTATAAAAAGCCTTTCACAGTCTGTTTCATGTGAATTTCTTGCACAATGGAAGTTGTTTGACAACTTTATAACCCTCACCAGTTCAATGTACATTGAACTTGAATGTTGCTCTCTTTATTTCTTAATTGTATATGTTAACTTTACCTGCCTTTGCAGTAAGTTTTGTGCCATGCAATATAAAAATAATAATCATGTGAACTCAAAAGGTAATACCAGGGCTCCAGGGCCTTCCAGTAATTTACAAATTAGCATCCTCTGAATGAGTGCCTAATAATGAACAAATATCACTTAACAGGACATCATCATCTTAAAAAACATACTTCTCCCTGATTTTTTTTAAATCTACTAGTATTACAATAGATCAGTCTAAAAGAAATATTGCAGGAAAATATTTTCTCAGTTTTACACATTATTTACTTTATACCGCTAACACCATCTTGCACATAGTCAGTTTCATAATGTTTCACCTGTATGGTCAATTAAGCAGTTTCCTCTGTTTGTGTGGGATTTTCACATAGCAAGAGGGGAGAGAGAAAATGTTTGCAAAAACAGAAAAATAGGAAGACCACAAAGGCTAGCAGGGGTGCTCCAGAACAGGATTAGTGCTTGGATTCATTTTCTTTTTAGACTGACTGGTCTTCAAGTTGTTGTGTCCACTTTTTCCACCCTTAAATGATAGAATCTCAGTTCTGATGTGGTAGGGGCATGCTTTCCCCTTCAGTTTTGGCACAGAAAGTCTATGTTCATTTCAATGCAATTGTTACAAGGAAAGAATGTGCTCCTTTAATGTTTTATTGGTTGAATTCTCAATTATTGCAAGTAAATGCTTTTTTGCAATCCTATAACCTCCCATTCATTTTATTTAATCTCATACACCTAAACATGCAGTGTGTTTTTTCTCATGACTGGGAAATAAAACAGTGCTTTTCAGAAATGTAGAAACACTGACAATCCAAATAAGCATCAATCCATTTCATTCTTTCCCATCTTTTCTCAAATTCTTGGGTTGTTGATCAACAAACATGTACCTGCCAGCTAAGATACCAATCAAACTATTCAATCGCAACTGGCCCACTCTTCACACCCTGCACTGTGCCTGTTTTCATTGATTTTAATTGTGTGACCTTTAGAGCATCACTTTCATTCTTTTATTATAGTTCCTGAAATCATTTTGCTGAATAAAAACTGTACTCTGTGATTTTGGCCAAAAGGCTTCATGCTTTAAAAGAATTAGTCTATGAAATATCCTCGATTTTTAGGATAAGATTGTCTCTTCAGGGTGAATCTCATCTCTTGAAAATTACAATGTAAAAAGTATGTGACTTAGATGGCTTGCTAAATCTTCTGATTTAGAAAGCTATCTTACACTGAGAAAGCTGGCATTATTTGATCCCAGACAAAGAATAATGGATGAAAGATTTCTTTCATTATAGGCATGAGTTCCTATAAGTTACTGACATCAAGGCAGTGCACTAATGCAATGAACATTTTCTCTGACTATACAGTAGAAATGCATGAATAAAAATTAACTAATCCATAGTGCTGCTAGTATTAAATAATCCTTTCAAAATAAATGTTTTGCTTATGTTGTGCCATTTCACAATTGGCCTTATTCGTTATAGAGATTTTTCTCCTTTCTCTGAAATTGTTCATTTTTAGAATCAGATACCATACTATATAGACCACTGATCTGATCCAGTCTGACAAATCCTCTATTCCCATGTAACTCTAATAATCTGAATGCAAATAGTTTGGGCTGTGATCCAACAAAGCACTTAAAGAGGTAATTCTAAGCACCCGAGTAGTCCCATTAACTTCCCTGGGATTCCTCACACATGTAAAATTAAGAATGTGCTTAACTGCTCTGCTGGTTCGGGGCCTCAAACAGTAAATAATACTTATTTCCAAACCAAGCCCACAGACTAACTATTGAACACTTAGGTGCACTTGTGCCCTTCTTCTACTGTTTCAATGTCTTTGCTGCTTATCAAAACAGTGAAATCAAATAATATATTGGAGAGGTAGCCGTGTTAGTCTGTATCCAGAAAAACAACAGAGTCTGCTGGTACCTTAAAGATTAACTTGAAGAAGTGGAGTTTTTACCCACAAAAGCTTATGCCCAAATAAATCTGTTAGTCTTTAAGGTGCCACCAGACTTCTCATTATCAAATAATATAGTACTTCCATTTTAGGATCTCAAAGTATTTTATAAATATTAATTAAGCCTTACAACACCTCCACCTTGCAATATATAGCTAAGTATTGTTATCTTTGTATTATCTACATCATTATCACTGTTGTTATTATACTGCCCGTAGTGCTGTTTTGCAGATGGGGAAAATAAGGCTCAAGGAATTTGTGACTTGCCCATAGTCACAAAACAAGTCAGTTGCCAAGCTGACATTATAAAACAGTTGGGTTTTTTCACTGATAGTCCTGTTCTTTAGCTGCTAGACCGGGGTAGCCTCACTACGCTATGTAGCATGGGGAGTTGGGGGAGTTCAGAAAGTTAAGTGGAAGTTGGAGAGAAATGAATGTTTTGAATATAATAGAAGACAGTACTGATTTCAGTGGGGAAATACTTCAACCTTGAGAGGCACTCAAGTCTAAAACATGCTTTAAGATACCACCACCACCATTACTATTAGAAGGTCCAAAATCGTTGCTGATAGATGTTAGGATGATCGTAATAGCAAAATTGTAGACTGACCTGTGAAGGATGTGGAAGATGCCTGTGATTATGAATATTCTATGCTCTATTTGTTTGATTACTGTTGTATTGTTTTCTATATGATTACCAGGTACAATTCCAACAAGCACTGATGGGCACGTAGGCAGGAAAGCGGACAAACTCTTCTGATAGTCACACATTTACCAGTAATTGAAGGATAATGCAGAGAAACAGCCACTTGAACTCCTATCCCCGACCCCTTAGTGAGCTGCATATACCAGTTTGACCAGGTTCAAGAGTCACAGGGGAGACAAAGAACTTGAGGGTGGATATTAAGGGAAACCCTTGAAGAATAGGCAGAGAGAGAGACAGGGACTGTTGGGGTGCAGAGTGCTGTCCTTTTGTTATTCTTTGTTCCTGCTGTTAAGATCAAATCACACTTTTTTTTGAAGAAGCTGTTTTGGGTCACTGTGTGTTAACCGCTGGTCACAGCTCGCAAAGACTTGCTCGGTTTGAATCTAACAGGGCCTGCTGAGGAATCACTGTCTAGCATTGGTCCTGGCCTGAGAATGGAAGAATCCCAAGATTCCACCTGGAGAGGTGAAGGTGCAGGGCATGTCACCTGAGTGGGTGCCCTTAGACTAGAACAGGGTCAAAGGAGCAGCTAGCTCGGAACCAGCCCCTAGAAGTCTTCTGAGACATTTAAAACTTACTGGGACCATTTGTGCCCTCCACACCCTTCTTCCCCCCCCCCCACTGATGAAACTGTTCTCTTGGCAGTCTGTCAGTACTAGTATAGAACTTTCTGGCTTTATTCGTATTTGCTGGCCTCTTTTTTGTGTTTCATCTTAGTTAACTCATACACTTTTAATATCTAGAGTTGGAAAACAACCAGCAGTTGTTCACTTGTGAGCACTGTGAGTTGTTTGCCCTGTCGCTTGTGAATTACACAGATCTGGTACTGCCCAAAAGAGAAGTCTCGAGTTAGTTGCCTCAATGGGTCTTCCAACATGGCAACAGGATAATGAACCAGTGAAGCTCAGTGTTCTCGATTTATCATATTGAGCAGTAAGACTCAAACTTTGGCAGGTGGAGAACCATTTAATCATTACATGGGATTGCAGAGAGCCCCAAACAATTACACCCAACTATGTGACATATTTGAAGCATGAAATTTCATTAAAATGGGATGATACATTAATGTGAAGACACTGTCACGCAACATCATCACATATGGAGACAACACCCTCCTCCTTTCTCTCCTATCTCCTGACATCCAGGAGGGTAGGGCAGGGCAGGGTATTTCTATCATCACTTCTTCCACTAGTGGCTGAAGAGGAGAATTGATGGATGTTATCTTTTCTCTCTCTTTCTTCCCCTCATTCCTTCTGGGAGGGAAGCAACACTCTCACATGTCGTGTGATTTGATTAGCTCTTTATCTTTCCCTCCCTGAGCGATGGCAACCTCTGTTCCATCCGTACTCTCTGACAAGCTGCAAGTAGGACAATAGAGACATGGGATGAGAAGAGGATCTGAATTTCCCCTGAAAATGGCACTCCTGGCTTTACGCCATTTGTACTATCCCAAACCAACCACCTTGTATTTCACATCTGTACTTTATAGTGTGAGAATGCATAGTCCAGGGCTATGATGATCCTACAGAGCTGATGTAAACCGCATCATTTGTTGACCGTGTTTGTTTCCAAAAAGCCAGTGACTGACCCCTTGTGACTTAGTGCCATTCCCTGTGTTGTAACAGGTTGGGGTGTGATCTTTGCATTTCTCACAAGGAACATTTTACGTCTTTAAAAATAACAAAAAGTCTCTTTACAAATAAGCTAAGCAGGGTCAGGTTAATAATTTTCTGGGCCAGTGGATCAAAGAGGCTGAACAGATAATGTGAATTTTCAGTCAGATGTCTCAGAAGGGATTTTTCCCTTCTGTTCTATTGTTCTCATTATGAAAATTATGTGGATTAATGATATTTCCTGCATTAGCTACCCATCATTTCTTCGCAAAATTCCAAAGTTACACTGAAACTTACACTAGGAACCACTTTCAGCAGACAAGTCTGTCTTAAGTGACAACTAAAATATCCCCCAATGTGCCCACTGCAATGTAGTTTAGTAGAGGCCAGTGTTTGCTGGTCCATTTAGGTGGTGGCTTAAGGCAGACTTCACTGTATTTCATTTCAGTCTTATTTTAGCTAAAACATTTTAATGTCTCGCTGTACTTGGGAACCGAACCCTCCAACCTCATCAAAAGCTGGATTCAAGTCCACTGAAGACAATGGGAACGGGATTCTGGCTGAGGTGTTTTAGCAATGTTAACTTTTGCTACATCCAATTAAGTAAGCAGAGTCCATTTAGGATGATCTGAAGATGTAATCTTGTCAGAGAATCTAACAAAGAATTTTTATCCTGTCTTTACTGTATGTCAGAGAGACAAGGTGGGTGAGGTAATATCTTTTTATTGGACCGACTTCTATTGGTGAGGGAGACAAGCTGTTATAACAAGTAAGATAATGACTGACCTCTAGTGGCAGTAGAGGTGAATTACTAATTGATCCAGTCGAGATCTCTTGGTAACCAGTAGTTTGATTTGCAAACATCTTGGCAATTGTGCAATATATATTATGGTTGGGAAATGAAAATCAGTAAACTTAATAGAACATATATTTAATAATAATATCCGGTAACCTGAAATTGATTACATTTGCCACTAAACGTCTCAGCGAAGAATGCTTACAATAAAAGCTGCTGAGTCAATTATTGATAAACACTGTTGTTGCAATAAGTCAATAAAGGAGCTGAGGCCCTGAACAGAAAGAAATTTCTCAGAAAATTTGTCTATGCCCCCAGATGTTAGGACAGGATGGTATAGGAGGATTTGTACATCTTTATTCAGTCTTGCAGGTTCCCATGCTATTTCAATGCAAAAGCTTGTTTGTCTTCTGTGTCCTTGAAATCTTTAAATAGTGCACTGTTTTAAATATAATATATCTATACATACACCACTTATACACAGGACCACTCCGTAGCATATATGGGCATTCAGACTAAGAGAGATAAAGAAAGGAAAAAGAAAGTCAAGACTAGCTCACCTACTCCATCTCCTACCAAAAGAACTCCAACCCTCTAGTCACTGTGGCTATGTCTACACTTTATGGTGGTGTGTAGAATACATACACTGGATGCCCCTCTACTAAAGGTATAAATAGCAGTGTAGATGATGAAACTCTGTTTAGATGAACAGAGTAAAGACATACCAGATGAAATTCTGTGGCCTGCAATGTGCAGGAGGTCAGACTAGATGATTGTTATGGTCCCTTCTGGCCTTAAAGTCTATGAGTCCTCAGCCTTACTCCGTTACAGGGAAAGGCTCCAGCAGCGAGGAGAGACTCTAGCAGGGGGAGGTAGCAGGGAAAGGTTTCAGCATCTCCCTGCTGCCGGAGCCTTTCTCCACTGCCTCCCCCACCTGAGCCTTTCACTGCCACATGTAGCTGCACACTGCAGTGTGGACACAGCCTGCTTTTCACTGCAGCATGTAGCTGCACATACCTTACATGCCACCACAAATGTAGACAAGGCTTAAGACTCTATGTTGGTCTCACTCCAGCTGACCACAAGCCAGTCATCTCTTCTAAGAGAAAGGAAAAGAACCAGTGCATGTGAATCCAAAGCTAAGCAGCTAGTTATTTTATATATAAAATATTCATACAATGTTACCTCAGTCATGCATACCCTGATAGAGGTACACTAAGGCCAAGATTTTAAAAAATGTCTACTAGTGCCCAATTTGAGATAATTTGAAGGGACTTGATTTTCAGGGGGTGGGTGCTGAGCACTTTCTGAAAATCAGACCTCTGAAGGTGTGTCACATTGAAGCACCCAAAATCACTTCTGAAAATCTTAGCCTAAATCTTCAGTGTGGAAAAACCCCAATCAAATGTTGATGGTAACATTTGCTTTATCATCTGTGTCTGTCCATGTATTGTTACTAGGAAGCAGAGCAGGGTAGCAAATCTGTCCTACTGTATTAATGTGTAAGTATGCTTAATTTCTTTAGCTGTTAACTTGGTTTTTAAGTATGTTTTTTAACACTAAATCAGGGTTAGAAGGGATCTCAGGAGGTCATCTAGTCCAACCCCCTGCTCAAAGGAGGACCAAGCCCCAAACAGATTTTTACCCCACTTCCCTAAATGGCCCCCTCGAGGATTGAATTCACAACCCTGGATTTAGCAGGCCAATGCTCAAACCACTGGAAATAATACATATTAATCTAATTTAGTTGCAAAATGTCATTAATTTACTTAATTTGGCATAATCTTTTTTTCCTGGAAAACTAAAACACATGGTGGAAGAAAATAAAAATAAATAAAGGAATAAAGCATATGTGTACATAGTTTACACTGCTGCTTGGTAATCATTTCAGTTTACAATCTACAAAAGGCTGCTGGAGTGGCTGCTTAGAAGAGAGATAGGAGAATGAGTTTGGGGAGATCAATTTTCCCACCCAGAATATTTCAGATTCAGGAAGGAAGTAGTTAATTCAGTTAATAGAAGATTCCATTTTATACGTTCACATCTGGAGCAGTATTGTACATAGCTGATGGGATATGAAGTGCTTGTCCAAATTTGTTTATTATCACACTCTCTCACTCACACACACACAGACACAGAGTTGGATTTTGGATAGTCTTCGTTCTAAGAAATGAGCATCAACACAGTCTAGTCCTCAAGGTTGAGATAGTCTGATTAAGCGACCCACATATTTACATTGTGACAGAGGCATGTTTTTAAAAGTAATCATTTCTTTCCAAAGTGATTGTTTCAAAGCATGAAGAGTTTAATAACAATTTTGAGAAACCCAAATGGCAAGTTGAGGTTGATTTCAGGTCATAATCAAATTGAACAGTCAGAAGTGCTTTTACTTAATAAGACATCTATTAAACATTGGCTGAAAGCAGTTCCCTTTGGGTAATCCACTCAAAGTCTTAGTTTCTGAAGGATTCATATAGTGGTTAAGTTAATACATTTTGCATAAATAGTTCTCATTTTGATAGCCAGATTTATGATGGCTAGATTTATTGGGAAATGTCCTCATTTAGGGCTGTATTCTTATTTCAATTGGATTTCTGTGCATCTGTCGAGTTTGTCTAGTTTCATGTTGCACTACAAACTTGAAACTTTTCCTAGCTCACTGTAATCTTTTGCTAAAACTTTGTGATATTTCATGATTCCAGGGAATACAAAGAGAATTCAAAAAGTTTGAAACCCACAGGTAATAAGTGCTAGGATTTCACTATGAAATCTAGCTAATTCACTTGTCAATGTCTGGCCTCATCTGTTGAATGTCGCCATCCGCTCTGAGTTTCCCGTTATATTTTTGGTTTCGATGAAAAACAAAAGTTAGAGTGAAACCCAGGGGAGTGTTATGCAGCAGTGCCAAGTAAATCTAGAAGAAAGCTTTGCCAGCACTCATGCAATCTGAAGCTGATTGGCTTTACCCAGCTACCAGCATGCTACTGAATATTTAAAAGCTTGGGATCCTGATAGAATGGAACTCTGTTAACATCCTTCTAACAATAGACATAGTTTGCGTAGGAGACATGGTTTACATTACAGAATGTTACCTCCAGCTGTGTCCTACATGGCCAGCACTGTTTCTTCTTTTCAGGCAAAAGACAACAGTGCCCAGGCAAATTTTCTTAGAGTTTCCACTTATGAAAGACCATCTGAGAGCTTGTCGCTGACCTCTCTGTATTACACCTCTTCAGATACTACTCCATGGCTTTTGGTTAAGTGCATAACATGTTTTCAACTCAACTAGATGCATTTCAGTGATGCTTAGTTCATCCCTTAGTACCTTTGTTTGCTATGAGATTGCGCATACAAACTGTGCGTGCTCATTTCCATGCTTCCAACCCAAATAGTGATCCTAGGTTTTCCAGATGTCCACTGCAATACATTCTGTCTGAGGATCATCAGAACTGCCCTTGAAGTCTATATCTTCTTTATTTCCCTGATCAAACATTTTAATATTGACACAATCATGTCAAAAGAAAGGATCATGTATATGGAGACATTTGGAATGATGCCATTTCTGTAATGCCATGGCAAAAAGTTGTGGTACGACACTTTTTGTCCTTGTGTAATCTATTGAGAAACTTCATTGCCTGGAACATATAACCAATGGCAAGAGTTTGACCAGCTGGTAGCAAATAACCACTAGGGTAGCCTGACAGTCATACATAGGACCTTACACTGAAAGACCAATTATGCAGATGATCACTTTAAAGAGCAACATTCTGAGTGGCTGTCTTGAGCTTCTAGGGATATTCCGAAGAGGTATGTTATCACTAATCCAGCTTGTATCTGAATTAATAACTTTGACTCCCTATGGAAATTACTAGCAAAGTAGTAAATATGAGCTTTCCCAGCCCCCACAAATCGAGGTCCGAATTCCGCCACCTTCTCATTGAACAGCATGTTGTTCTCCAAGTAATCCCATTGAGTTTTCTGTGAGAAAAGTAGTATGAATAGATTGGCCTGGTGTGGAAATCTGATGCCTGAGCGGTTGTAAAATGTTTACCAAAAATAGAGCACTAAGTAAAAAGGGTGTGAAACAAAACAATTTTAACCATTTAGTGCCTACGTAGAGCAATATGCACCAGAGGGGTGTGATTTCTAAAGTGCACCAATATGTTGTGCATTTACTGGCCCTTGAAGACCCTGATGGCATGAACTAAAAGTTCCCTCATGCATTAATGTAGAACTGAAATGGCACTTTATTAATGTGCACTAGGGAACTTTTAGTTCACACCAGCATGTCTACATGGGCCAGTTAGTGCACAACACATTGGTGCATGTTAGAAATCACACTTCTCTAGTGTGCATTGCTGCTCGGAGTACACAAACCATAAGGGCTAGATTCTGCCTGTCCTTATGTGGGGGGACATTGTGTTGAGGAAGGGCACAGAAAGTAAATTCAGCAAATTTAGTACAGGGAAGTTAAAGTGCACCTACATGCCAGTAAACAAAATAATACTTGTGGGTTTTTCCCTTTTCCTCCTCTGAAAGGTTCTTTATAAATATTTGCAGGACAGTCTTATAACAACATGGTTGCTTTCTGCTACTAACCATATATTCATAGCAGTAGCAAGTGTGGTTGGTAGAAGGAAGTCATAGATTGTGTGTGTTACATTTACTAATCTAGCTTATTTTACGCGTGACAGAGACTAGAGTGCTGTAGCTTGTGTTTATGCCCTTGCTGTTTCCGGTTCCATTTGAATTAGCCTGATGCAAAGATTTCTCTCTCACATACCCAGTGTATAAAATCCATGCGGTGAAACCACAAACACAGTTAATATATCATGAACACACACACACACATATCTGACCCTAGCCTCTGTTTGCCAGAAGCTGGGAATGGGCGATGGGGGATGGATCACTTGATGATTACCTGTTCTGTTCATTCCCTTTGAAGCACCTGGTACTGGCCGCTGTTTGAAGACAGGATACTGGGCTAGATGGACCTTTGGTCTGACCCAGTATGGCTGTTCTTATGTTCTTATTATTTCTCTCGGGATGTGAGACTGGAATCCTGGTCCTTCTAATAAAAATCCCCCTGGCTTCTACCATTTGAACAAAAGGAAAACTTTAGCTAGCAACAGTAGTAATAGGTCCTTTATCCTATCCTCAGCCTCTAGAGAGTAACATCATTCACTGTTACTTTCACACACAAAACCATTTCACTACACTACTATGAAGCTATAACACATGGTTGTTTCCTGAACTCAAAAGATATTGGTGTTTATTTATATATCAGGTTTCCAGGGCCGGCTCTAGGCACCAGCGCTCCTAGCATGTGCTTGGGGTGGCACTTTCCAAGGGGCAGCACTCTGGCTCCTTTCTTTTTTTTTTTGCTTGGGGCTCAAAAAGCTGGGAGCCGGCCCTGAGCGGAGATGAGCTGCGGCAGTGGCGGGCGCGGGGAGGGCCGCAGGAAGTAACCCTGGGGGGGCAGAGGAACCGCTCCCCCCCCAGCTCATCTCCACCTCCTCCCCTGAGCACGCCGCCGCTCTGCTTCTCCCCCTTCCCTCCCAGGGAGGGGTAGGAGGGGAAATGCGGCACGCCCGGGGGAGGAGGCGGGGCCGGGGATTTGGGGAAGGGCTTGGAATGGGGCAGGGAAGGGGTAGAGTTGGGGTGGGGCCGGGGGGGCACAGGAAATTTTTTTTGCTTGAGGTGGCAAAAAACTTGGAGCCAGCCCTGCAGGTTTCTGCTTACTGCAAAGTGAAATATGCCCCATGTTTATATAATGTAAATGCCATACACTCACTGGAGACCCACCACCAACACTCTTAGGGAACCAAGGCATACTTTGGGCAATACCGGTCTGAAAGAGGCTGGCTTCTAGTATGGATCCTAGTCCTCTAAATTGATTATTTTGCAAGCAAAATAGTTTGCCATAGCTCACCTTGTTGTTCCAGAAAATGACTTGGCTAGGAGAATTTTTCATATTCTGCAAGATACACCACCCCAGCAACCCCCACAATCTCTTCTCTATGTTTTTCATAGATGGGAGTGATAAGATGGTAGGACGATAGGGTCAATCAAGTTGTAGGAATAAGTGCAGGGAGTGCCACTTCTCCCTGATACAGCAGTCCAGTTCTACATCATATCTTGTGAAGATCCCTCCTGTCAATTTATTTTTCAGAATTTTCTTTCATTTTAAAGCAATATTATTTGCATATTAGAATATTGTTGATACAATGGTGGGGGTTAGTTTTCATCCAGTTTATGCAGGAAGATGACTTTGAAGGCGTTTTACTCTGAAAAGTCCTTGGCAGATAGAAACCTAGTAGCATTTTATAAATATTTTAAGAAACAATTTATTCCTTTCCTATTAAACCCATGAATTACTCATTGTATAGCATGTCTTCCCCTCTCTAGGCAAACAGCAGTACTTGCCATACTGTTTAAAAATGAAAGCTGTTCAAGATAAAGGTGGAGTTCATTAATTAATTACCACTGCAATATTATACCTAAGGCTGAAGCAGCTTGGCTGGGGGTAATTTGACACACATTTACAAGAATTCGAATGGCACAACTGAAAAATGTCCTTTTATCTGTATCGCCTCTTATTTTTCGTAAATGCTGCTTAATAATAGTACTTTACACTTACATAACACCTTTCATCCAGGAACAATAAAGCAGTTTACATTAATTAATCCTCTGAGTGCTCCTGGGAGAGTGGAGGGAATTATCATGGCCATTTGACACAGGAACAAATTGAGATGCACAGAAGTGAGGCTGACTTGCCCCAGGTCACATAGGGTCAGATTCTGCCACCATTTCTTACACTGAGTAGCCCATTGCCAAGCCCCTATTGATTTTGGTGGAATTGTCACGTATGAAGACAAATTGCTCTTGGCCACTAAACACTGAACGTCGTCAAGATACTTTAACTTGAAAAGTGTGACCACACTATGGTAGCCAGGTCCCTAAACTCCTCCTTTAAGGAGAAGATAGCATCAGGCCAAATCCATTAGCATCTTTGTTTACTTAATTTTCTTGGTGTCCCTATCATTCAGGTTTTAAGCCTCAGTATGTTATAGAGGCAGCATAGATCTTGCTAGTGTCAGAATTTTTTTGTCTTCATTTGTCCAATGGATTGTATTCTTTCCTCTCAGATATGGACTTCGCTACAAACGTGTATCCCTCCATCACTTTCCACTAGGAAAAATTCAGCTAGTGCAGAATATGGATCCCCATCTTTGAAGCAGGACAAACTGACAAAAGCATACTGCACTTGTGATTCAGACTCCATACTGAGTTGATAATTATTACTCATGAAGCCCTAAGTGCTCTAGGACCCATTAGCCTCTGAAGTCAGTAGTCCCTCCGCACACAAAGTTCCTTGCTTCCATGTGGAAGGGGCAGTCAGTTACCTCTGCTTTTCCTACTCCCCATGGATGCCCACTATTGCTTCAAGGATCTTTGGGGGTTGGGAAAGGACTTGGAAGGGTGGATGAATAGATAGCTGGGACTGGTGTATATTATCCTCCCTGTGGTCCCATGGAGTTTACATGGAAAGGAATACAGCCTGAACTTGTTTTATCTTTTGTGGAGTAGGAAACCACTTCCTCCCCCATCTAAGATGCTCCCTGGGGCATTGGTCGCCCGGGGCAGCCCCTCATAGCATGGTTCCAGTGGAGCCATGCCAGTAGCACCAATCCTAAGCATTTAAATGTCAATAGTCAAGACCCAAAAAGTCATGAGAACTTAAAAATCATGATTTTTTTTAAATTACCTCTCAGAGTAAAACACCTTTAAAGTCATATTCCTCCCACTATTGTATAAACCATTTTTAATTAAAAAATCCTCTTCTTCTTTGCCTCCACCTTGTCCTGTCAGTTGGGGTTGGTGGCTCTTATAGTTAATCTCCAAGCATCCTTGTCAAATGTGTCTTCCAACCTTCTTCATGTCTTCCTTCAGCGTGTCAAACCTTTTTCTAAGTGTTCCTCGTGGACTTTGTCTGTGACTACTAGCTCTTGAACTCTCTGGCCAACATATCCCACATCTTATCATTTCACATGACCCAGCCATCTCAATCGATATTCCTTCGGGCATTCTGTGATGGGGGCTATCTACATCATGGCTGCATCAAACTGTTTCATTGTATAGTCTGTCAGCTCTCATCTAACCCACCATCTACCTGAGCATTCTCATTTTGGCTGTGTGAAGTAGTTGTTCCCTCTTCCTCACTGGCCAGCATCATAGCTGGGCTTTTGATGATTGTGTACACTTCATTCTTTAGTTTGCTTGGCATAATCTTATTGCAGAGAATTCCCATTAACTACCTCAGTTTACCCCAAGCACTCTTCATGCAGCTTCTAACATCCAGATCCACATTTTCATTGTGGCTCAACACTAAACCAAGGTATTTACATTGTTGCACAGACTTTAACTCTGTACCATCTAATTGTACTAGGATCTGGTTGTCCCTCTCAGTGAAGTATCGCATGTGTTCCGACTTTTGTCAACTGATTCCTCTTCTAATGCAGCCCTCCATACTCATAGGTCCCTTTCCAGTTCGTATTTATCTTCATGGTACAATATAATGTCCCTGATTAAAAACATACTCCATAGAGTCCCCTTCTAATATCCTGAGTCAAGGTGTCCTTACAAATAGGAACGGGTTTAAAGCTGATCCTTGATATAGGCCTACTTTCACAGTGAATGACCAACTGTTCTCACTACTATTGTGCTACTCTCCTACCTGTCTGTGGTGGTCTGAACGCATGTCTCCAGCGGATTGTGCGACTGAAGGCATGACCACAATAATTCTCTGGGAACTCTGTCATAAGTCTTCTGTAAATCCACAAACACTTACGTATAGTTCCTTATGTTTCTGCTTGTACTTTTCCTGCAATATTCAGACTGCAAACACTGCATCCATTGTTGACCTTCCGGGCATAAACCTGAATTGGTTATCATTTACTTGGTAATCTGGGTCCTCCCAAAGTCTTTTCTCAATAATTGTTTCCAGCCATTTCATCATGTGACTGACTAACTTAATGGGTCAGCAATTACTACATTCTTGGACATCTCCTTTACATGTGAATATAGGAACCAATGTGTTTTTTCTCCATTTGTCAGGCAATTTCCAAGATGGAGAATTAAGCTGAAAAGGTTTGTCATTATCACCACTCCCTCATGGCCTAATGCTTTAAATGCCTCAATTGGTACATTATCCAGTCCCACTGCCTTCCCCCATTTCATCATCTTTAGCGTGTCTGATTCTCCAGCATGATGATAGGTCTTGTAACATTGTTGCTTGCTCATACTTCCCTCAATGGTTTTTTCACATTGTTTTCATTGAGCAATTTCTCATAAAATCATTGCCATCTCCTAATGATTTCACCGTTTGCCATCAATACTCCTGCCTTTTCATCTTTGACACACTTCACACCCCCAAGTCCTCTATGCTTCTTGGCCTAATCTTGGCTGAGCTATATATTTCTTTTCCCCCCTACCTCTGTTAGTAGTTCTGAGTATAAGACTTTACATGCCTGACCGTTAGCTTCTGCAACTGCTCTTTTTATGGTTTTCTTTACCAGCTTGTATTCCCTCATAACTTTCTGCCATTTTTACTTTCTGCCATAGCTTAAAACTTTTCTCCTCCTGCACTTCACTGGACTACTGTCATGTCTCCTTGCCATGACAGTTCCTTCCTTTCTTTTGGCCACAGACAGCTTTTGCTCTTGTGTAATATGTCTGGATATTTCCCCCCAAACTTTGCTGGCGTCGTTTTGCTTGGTTTGGTTGTTGTCCAACCACTGTAGAACCTCATCCTTAAAGAATCAATCACAAACCCCAGATCAGTTCTACCTTAACTCTCATCCCAAAGACAACGCTTGTAGCCAATCCTATAATAAACTAAATAAATATTTGTTCACTAAGAAAAGAAATGAGTTTGATTTATTAACTAAGAAAAGAAATGAGAGTCTGCTGTAATATGCAAGCTCTCTATGCTCTTTAGAGATAATCCAAGCAAAGCACTGGGGAACTCTTGCTTATGTTTAGAAATCTTCACTCCTCATAGTTCAAACTGCATAGAAATAATTTCTTCTTAACAAGTATTTTTACTCCGTTCCCCCAGAGTTCAAGCTGATGGGACAAGTGCTTGTGCATGTGTCCTCTTGATGGGCATGGGGGATCAATCAACAAAGTCTTTTGTCCACTGATGTTCCACAGTGGCTTGTCTGAGGTCTATGGCCCTTACTTTTGTTGGAGAGGAGATGACATCTCTTGTGGTACACTAGGATTTCTCACTTGGTAATGCTTCTCTCCTGATTGGGTTTACAGTTTCAGAGCAAATAATTTAATACTTACCAAGCAAACATATAAATATTACCTTATAATGTGAGGTATAGCTGTTATAAGTAAGGTTAATGGATGCAGCATCCTACAAGCATTTCATAAAGTCTAAAGACATATTTTATAAATCTAATACTTGTTTTAACAATACTAACACACAGGTGAGCCAGACTGATTCCAGCTTATGCATTTGTCAGTGTTCGGGGAAGCCCAGGGCCTTGGCATGAGCTGGCACCTGGTCTGCCAGTATCATAAAGGTGAATCTCCTCAAGGAGATCCTGGCAGAGTCATACTGCCCCAAGACCCCTGTAATGCATTTACTGTGGTAAGAGCCCTTTGTTAATAGCGTCCCCATATAGTTTGAAGACTTTTCCTGGAGCTGGAATACTTGAATTACAAATATGTACTGAGCGAGGCTTGGTTTTATCATCTCACAATTTCTATTCCATTTCTGTCATTGACATAGTTAAACGAATCTACGATACCAATTTTTTTTTATTGGTACAAACCAGTCAAAATTATACTTCTGACTGTTCATTGTGCTTCCTTAACATAATTTGATCCCCAGTTTTTAATGCTGTTAATAATTGTACATATCCTAATGAATAGTTTAGCAGGATTTAAGCTGAGCAAAATCAGAAGCTCTTCCATTTTAATAACCCATGTATTAAACGTATGATTAAAAAACTTCCATTAAATGGTGTCCTCAAAGTCTTAACTATTGCAGGATTCATACAGAGGTGAAATTAATCGGATATTCCTGGTTAATACCGTAGTTCAGTTTTTACATGCTAGAGTTGGGCAAGTGGATTTATCAGCAAATATCCTAATTAAGAAAAAATAGCTGTGGTAAGGATGATTGTAATTACATAGATGCCTCCTTGGAATATCAGAACCTTGTTTTTCAAAGGCAATGGACTTAGAAACTCAGTAATAGAAATGGGGAAATGAAATGCTTTTAAAATTATAAATGCAGAAATACGTGCTAAGAAACTAAATCCTTGGAGGGCCCATTTCACTCCTGATGGACGGATTGGAATAGAACAAGTGGGTAATCTTGAATTTACAAATAAATTATCAAACCAAATTTGTTATTTGAAAATCCTTTCCTAATTTTGCAAACACTGAATCCTTCACCGAGCATTGAGTTAGCAGAGAACCTCTGCTTTTGGTAGGAAGAAACCAAAAAATCCTTCCTGCTTGTTTTTTAAAATGTATTTATCAGTCATTTTAAGGCTAGCTAAATATTAATGTTAAATCTTAAATGCTTTTTTAGTTTAGATTTTCGGAAAAGCCTTTCAGTTCACGTCTGTTTATACGATCATAGCGGGGTATTCATCCCCTCTTGATGGGCCATAGTCTACAGTGACGCTAAAGGAATGTGAAGCTGGCTTAACTGGACAGCTAAGATTTCCTGGCTAGCTTATAGCCAGGTTAGCCAGGTCTACACCACCTCTTCCTGACTCCCTCTCCTGCCAGAAGGTATGCCCCAGAGAAGGGGACACTCTGTGCTGTCTTGCTGGTGTAAGCGACCCTTGGGTTGTTACCCAGCTAGCATAAGATAGAGCAAGCCTGAGGCAATTTGAATTTATATGGAAGGCTGAATTGGCCTCCAGTCCTCCCCAGGATCAAATACATATAAAGGTGACATGCAGTCACTTTTGCCCTCTCCCTCTTGAATGATGCATTGAATGCTGCTTGGCCAAGCAATGTGCACATAAACAACAGAAGAATATATCTTCTGAACAAGAAAAGAAACCATCCCTGCACCTAAAATGGGCAGTAATTGGGCAAAGGGAATATTTACTACAGGCCATATTCTGCCTTCAGTCTACACTGTGCCTTGTACATTTTGGTTAATATCACAATGTAAACAATAAATAATGAGATGCAACTCACATAGACTTTGGGTCCTGGCTTGAGAGCAGCTTGAGGACCCTTAATGTTTGTCATTTTATTCTGTTGCATGGTGGGTTTTGTTAGATGCTATTTAAGAAAGTGCATTATTTCCAGCTAGACACCATGATTGTATGTGCGTTAGGCATACTTTCATATTCAATCTGAGCTTTTAGAGAAATAAGGAAATGTTCTTCTCAAGATAAAATTGTATGCTATTTCACCCTACTATTTGATGTTCCATTTGCATTGTCCCTAAATGGCAAAAATTCCTAACATGTCAATTCAGAATGACAATACCACCTGAGTTATTAGCAGAATCAGCACCAATCTTCAAGTTTCCTTCTGGCACCATGTAATAAGGATGTGACACACAGGAATGACGGAGACAGTTTGTTCAGTTTCAAACCAAATAATGTAAAAACACTGTCACTGAATGCTTGTTGGAATACGCTGGAGGTTTCCTTATGAACAATAATTGTTTCTAGAGCACAGCATCATCCTTTTATCAGGTTTGAGAGATTTTATGACATTGTAAACTTCATAAAACTCTGGAGCTTTCTGATTGGCTGTCAGTGATGTTATACCATATCAAAAGTCCCTAGTGAATAAAGGGATTACTCACTGAAGCCTGGCCACAAACTGCTCCATGCAGCAGGATAAGATTAATGGCTGTTTTGTAGATGTTCCATCTGGTCACCAGCTGCAGCAGCCAATGACGATCTTTGGAATTGTGATCTCCTCTTGTACCCCAAATGATAATCCAGCAGAGAGGTCAGGGGGGAGAATCTGCGAGTGGACTAAAATTTTCTTCATTTTTGACATCCTTTTATTTAACAATAAATGCACGGTTACTCTAAAAGTAGCCCAAGATACAATGATGTATTATATAGGTCCTTCAGAAAAGAAATGCACTCTTACAAAAACCTCACTGAAACTAGTGCACGTGGCGAGTCTGTGCCAAACAAAGAGAAACAATAAAGCTAACAAAATGTTAGGAACCATTAGGAAAGAGATAGATAATAAGACAGAAAATATCATAATGCCACTATATAAATCCATGGTGTGCCCACACCTTGAATACTGTATGCAGTTCTGGTTGCCTCATCTCAAAAAAAGATATCTGAGAATTGGAAAAAGTACAGAGGATGGCAAAAAAATGACTAGGGGTATGGAACAGTTTTCATATCAGACGAGATTACAGAGACCGGGACTGGTCATCTTAGAAAAGGGACAACAAAGGGGTGATATAATAGAGTTCTATAAAATTGTGAATGGTGTGGAGAAAGCAAATATGGAAGTGTTATTTCTGCTTCACATAACTCAAGAACGAGGGTTTTACCCAATGAAATGAATAGGCAGCAGGTTTAAAACAAACAAAAGGAAGTACTTCTTCACACAACGCCCAGTCATTCGCAAGGGATGTTGTGAAGGCCAAAAGTATAACTGGGTTCAAAAAAAGAATTGGATAAGTTCATGGAGGACAGATCCATCAGTGGCTATTAGCCAAGATGCAACCCCATGCTCTGGGTGTCCGTAAATCTCTGACTGCCAGAAGCTGGGACAGGATGACAGGATGAATCGCTCACTTGAAGTGCAAGTGTAGCCATAGCCTTAGTGGTTTCACTTTTCAGGGGACAGATGCTGAGGAACTACTTCATGTCCCCAGTGCACTGTAGAGTACTTCTACCAATGTGTGACTGATCTCTCACGAGTAATGCAGAAAGCAGAAGCAAGGGACTGTCCAGTGAGTCCACAACTACAAAGATGATGACCCACTCTTCAGCTCCCTCATTCCCACCTTGCAGAGGAGGGGAGCATCATTCATGGATTCTACACATTCAGTACCCACACCTAATGCTTATGTGAGGCATGACATGATTCTGTGACAGAAATTACCTGTTACGTGAGAGAGGTGGAGCACCAAGCATGGTTCTCTATTACTGCAGCTGTGGGACAATTCTATAATGTGATTTATTAGTATGAGTTGGTTTGTATCTGGAATAGAAGGAATCCATTCTCAGCATATACAGAGGACCTTTGCAAAAGCTCAGATATTCTGACTTTGCACAGGGGATGAAGATTATATGTAATATAATATTACTGTTTATGGTACATGGGCAGAGATTTGTGGCAGTTACTTACAGCACAGGACAGGAAATCAAGATTCTTGTATCCTATTCCTGTTCCTATGTCCTGTTTCTGGTTCTCCCACTGATTTTTGTGTGACCTTGTGTAAGTCATTTAGACCCAGTTCCTCAAAGGTATGTATACACCTTTCCCACTGAAATTCTTAATGGCCCAAGCTTGCTCTTCCTATCCAAATGATGCAGGCTGGATTATAATCAGTAGGAGTTAGGCACCTAAATACCTTTGAGCATCTGTGTCCTAATCTCTCTGTGCCTCATTTAGGTGACCCTGCATATTATTATTTATTATTAAAATTTTGTTATTTATTAGTGTTTCTTATAATAAAAGAAGGCTACTCATTTCAAGACAGTAACCCAGCCGACATCTTTTGAGTAGGAAGAACAAGACCAGGGCAAAAAGGAACAAGTAAACATTGTGTCTGATCTTTCTTTTAAGAAGGAGAAAATATAAGTAATTTTGCTTATAAAAGTGTTAAAAATTGAACAATACATTTTTAAAAAATCAATTTAATTTCTGTTGTTTAAGTGCAAGTTTTATTTCATGTACTTTTAAGAATTGTTGTTTGCAAAGTATCTGCAATTTAATGTCTGTTTGCTCACTGCGAAATATTATGCATCAAATGTTTTAGATTATTCTAGTTCAAAAGAAGCATAATTATATCTGCAACAACCTTTGAAAAACGTATTAAACTTCGTCACAGTGTTTAGCATTGCTGGTTTGCAAAGTAACCAGATCATGTTCAAAGGAATCTAATTAAAGCAATTGTTTTCAGCAAACATTTGATGGGGCAGATTTTCAACAGGTCCCATGGGAAAGTATATGCTTTCTCCCTATAAGTAATAACCATCTAAAGCACCAGTTTTGCTTTTGTTTTTTATTTTGCAGAGATTTTCAAATTGCAGTTTTCTTCCAAGCACCTCCAAAATGAAAGAACTTATTAAAAGAAAAAATCAGTTTGATTAAGGAAGTTGAAATGTTTTTTTGCGGGGGGGGCAGGGGGAGGAAATGTTGTTTAAACTGCAAAACTCTGTAAGCTTAATGTAGTCAGTTTCACTGTTGCAGAACTAAAAGGAGGGTATCTAGCATATGGGAAAATAAAACCTCCCACAGCTAAATAAACTGTCTGACAATTTGAGCCCTGGTGCATGACAAGATTTTTATCTACTTTTTTTTTTAATATTGTTGCCTCTATGGACTTTCTCTTACATGAAATTTTATTCTGTAAGTTTGCTAGAGATGGGTAACTATTACAGATGGGCCTTAACTGTAAAATATAGATTCAAGTTGGGGCTTGGGGCCAGATTCACAAAGGTATTTAGACACCTAAAGATGCAGATGGCACTTAGTGGGATTTGCAAAAGCACCTAAGCGAGTTAGGTACCTAACTCACATTGACTTTCAACGGGAGTTAGGCACCTAACTCACTTGGGCACTGTAGTACATCTCAGGCCTGGTCTACACTAGGACTTTAATTCGAATTTAGCAGCGTTAATTCGAACTAACCGCTCAACCGTCCACACCAGGAAGCCATTTAATTCGAACTAGAGGGTTCTTTAGTTCGAATTTGGTACTCCACCCCGACAGGTGGAGTAACGCTAAATTCGACATGGCTAGCTCGAATTAGGCTAGGTGTGGATGCAAATCGAACTTAGTAGCTCCGGGAGCTATCCCACAGTGCACCACTCTGTTGACGCTCTGGACAGCAGTCCGAGCTTCGATGCTCTGAGCAGCCACACAGGAAACGACCCGGGAAAATTTGAATTCCTTTTCCTTTCTGGACAGTTAGAATCTCATTTCGTGGTTGGACATCGGGGCAAGCTCAGCAGCACCGGCAGCAATGCAGAGCTCTCCAGCAGAGGAGTTCATGTAATCTCTGAATAGAAAGAGGGACCCGGCATAGACTGACCGGGAACTCTTGGATCTGATCGGTGTGTGGGGCGAGGAGTCTGTGCTTTCGGAGCTGCGCTCCAACAAACGGAATGCAAAGACCTACGAGAAGGTCTCCAAAGCCATGAGAGACAGAGGATACAGCCGTCATGCAACGCATCGCCGTGTGAAAACCAAGGACCCCAGACAAGGCTACCAAAAAATCAAAGCGGCAAACGGATGCTACGGAGCCTGCCACCACTGCCCCACCAGTGACCGTGGACTCTGATGATGGGACAGTGTCGACGGACAGTTCCTCGACGATGTTCACGGACGGGGAAGATGAGGAAGTGTTTGTGGAGGACGAGGCAGGCGAGAGCGCTTACAACGCTGGTTTCCCCGACAGCCAGGATCTCTTCATCACCGTCACGGAGATCCCCTACCAACCTTCCCCGGCCATGAACCCGGATCCTGAATCAGGGGAAGGAGCAGTCGGTAAGTGCTTTAACCATGTTAACTTTTATTCTTAATATAACAGGAATCTTAACTGTGTGAAAAGGAGGTCTCTCTAGATATGGTGATAGAACAGAAATCCTCCTGGGAGATCTCCACGAAGCTCTCCTTCCGTTAATCGATAAGCATCAGCAGGAGGTTCCTGGGGAGAGCTGCCTTATTGGGTGCTCCGTGATAGCACCCTTTTCTGCGCGAGGCTTTCATGCGGTATTCAGGGAGCATTGCCTCCCCGAGCACGGCTGCATAGGTCCGTGGTTCGTGATAGATTTCACGCAGCATGCGCTCTCTATCTCCTTCAGTGCCCGTCCTCACGGTGATCTCGCTTGGAGACTCATGCATCTAAGTAGTGGAATTACTGTTATGGTGCGCCTGGTCCAAAGTATTTTTAATAAATCCACGGACAGACGGCATAGCACAGACTCAGCACGCAGCTGCGTGACGAGCGTAACGGAAAGCCAAAGAATCAAATGGACGCTCATGGAGGGAGGGGGGAATGAGGACGCAAGGTATCCCACAGTTCCTGCTGTCTCCGAAAATCATTTGCATTCTTGGATGAGCTCCAAATGCTTCTATGGTAAAACACCGTGTCCGCGTTGGTTCAGGGCACAGCTCTGCAATTTACGCACCCCCCCCCCGAACCCGAGAAGTTAAAGGGAAATCAATCCTCTGTTGACTCGTTTACATGTCACCGTATCTTTACTGAATGCTGCAGATAGATGCGATGCTGCAGCACTCAACACCAATATCCTTGCTCCCCCCCCCCCCGCCATGGGTGGCTGACGGTACAATACGATTGATACCCGTCGTCATCGTCAGCCTATTGGCACATGGGGCAGTGCAAAAGGGCTGGTAACCATGCCGACTAGCATCAGTAAGGTCAATCAAGGGCGCCTGTCCCTAATTTTTCATGGCAGATGGTGCAATATGGCTGGTAACCGTCCTCATCATTGCAACAGGGGGCTGAGCTCCATCAGCCCCCACCCTTCATTGTAAATAAAAGATTCAATTGCCCCTGGACTAGCAGAGGGATGATGGGCTCCTTCATCCACACTCCTTAATGTCCTGCCTGGACTATCATTGCAGCTGGAGGCTTCCTTCCACTCATTTCTCACAAACAAGTCACTGTGTCTTATTCCTGCATTCTTTATTACTTCATCACACAAGTGGGGGGACAATGGTATGGTAGCCCAGGAAGGCTGGGGTAAGAACGGAATGAACAGGTGGTGTTGTTGCAGGAGCACCCCCTGTGAATAGCATACAGCTCATAATTTATGCAGGATCGGACACAGAGCAGCTGTGCTCTCTGGTTCTATGATACAGTGGTTCTCTAGTACACTTGCCCATATTCTAGGCAGGACTGATTCTATTTTTAGATACCAAAAAGGAGGGATTGACTCAGGGAGTCATTCCCAATTTTGGCTTTTGCGCCCCTGGCTGATCGGCCAGGGGCACTTATGACAGCACCAAATGGTGCAGTGCAAAAGGACAGGTAACCATGACCATCTTATTACCGTCTTCTTACCAATTCATGGTACGGTAGACGGTGCAGTATGCCTGGTAACCATCGCTGCTGTCATGCAAAAGCAAAAGCATGCTGCTGTGTCGCGCTGCTGGCCCGCCTCTGTCAGCGGCATCTAGTACACATACGGTGACATACACAAAATCCAAAACAGGCTCCATGGTTGCCACGCTATGGCGTATGCCAGGGCAATTCATGGAAAACGTGCTCAAAATGATTGTCTGCCGTTGCTTTCCCGGAGGAAGGAATGACTGGCGACATTTACCCAGAATCCACCGCGAAAATGATTTGTGCCCTAGCAGGCACAGAATTCACACAGACAGCCTAGACTCAGTTAATTGTTCGCAAAAAAGAATATTTGCAAGGAATTCACTCCCTGTTTCCCATCTCACAGCTTCCACTGTCTCCAGACCTGCCACAGCATCCCCCTCGCAGAGGCTGGCAAAGATTAGGCGGCGAAAGAAAAAGACAAGGGACAAGATGTTCGAGGAACGTATGGGCTGCTACCTAGCAGAGGCGGACCAGCAGAGCCAGTGGAGGGAGACCGTCTCTCTGTGCCAGCGCTCAGACAGCGAACGGGAGGAGAGGTGGCGTGAGGAAGACAAGCAGGCGACTGAAACGCTGCTTAGACTAGTGAGGGAGCAAACGGACACGCTCAGGCGCCTTGTGGATGTTCTGCAGGACCGCAGGAGGACAGAGACACCCTGCAGTGTATCTGCAACCGCACTCCCCCGCCACAAAGTCCCATCCCCCCCTCACCGAAAATAATCAGGAGGAGGGGTGGCCGGGGACGTGAATACTGTCACTGCACCACAGCACAGTGCTCAAGTACCCAAAAGCTCTCATACCCTACATTTGCCGAAGTCCTTCACTTCCAGACTCACAGTAGTCCCAATCCCAGTCCCATCCCCTAACTGTCTACTTAATTAATAAAAATGCTTTGCTGTTAATTACTGTTTCCGTTATGTTTTTTCAAAGAAGACTGTGTTTGAATGGGGGGCGTGGGGAAGGGGGTGGTTAATTGCATAGGACAGTCACCTTTCCCAGGGTACAGACACGGGGGCAGGATCAGCAGCGGGTCACACACACGGTGCAGTCAGTAGGCACCCTGGTCGGTATGGGAGGTGGTTTCCAGGATCTGTGTGGGCGGGGGAGATGTGACTTTGCAGCGGGGGAGGGCGGTTACAGATCTTATACAGCGGTCCTTGTCCTGGACCGCTGAGTCACGCAGCTGAGGAATCTGTATCCGTCCTCCTCCACCACAAGGTCACATATCTGCCCACACACAGAATTCCATAAAGAGGGATGGCAGGCTCCGTTGAAAGAAGCATTCCGGCACTGCAGACCGCTCTAGGAGCAGGAGCCTGTCATTCCTTGAGTTTAGAGGCGGTCTTTACATCACCGCACACCCTACCCAGCACAGTCTGCCTCCCAGTTTCAACCCTTTAACGCAAAGTCATGAATAAAGAAACCTTTGTTAAGTAATAATGGGACATGTATTTTATTTTTACACGTGTGTTGGAAGTGGGGGAAACGGGGTGAACGGGGTATGTAACCGAAGAGGAGAGTCAACAGTAACTGGGTAAAGAAACAGGGGCAGGTTCAGCTTCTCTGTAAAGAAACTGAACAGTCACAGGTCATGCTGCTCGCTGCTCGCTGGTATTTGAAAAGTTCCTTGTCGCTGTCCCAGGCGCCTGTATAGGGCTTCATGAGCAAGTGCATTAGCGGGCAGGCTGGGTCCCCGAGGATGACTATAGGCATCTGCACATCCACAACAGTTATTTCGTGGTCCGGGAAGAAACTACCTTCCTGCAGGCATCTGAGCAGCCCACAGTTCCTGAAAACACACGCATCATGAACCTTGCCCGGCCACCCGACGTTGATGTTTGCAAAACGTCCCCTATGGTCCCCCAGTGCTTGCAGCACCATTGAAAAGTAGCCCAATTTCTCATCAGCTGACTGTGGAAGAGGTGGACGATAAAGTGCGAGGAGGAGAAAATGGCGATGATCGCAGCGGGCTCCATGCTTGCAGTGCTGTGGCGTCCGCGCTGTCACTGACCAGAAAAGTGCACGAACAGATTGCCCGCAGGCGCTTTCAAGGAGGGAGGGAGGGAGGTTGTGATTGACGGTTCAATGACGACACTTACCCAAAACCACCCTCGACACATTTCTCCCCCCAGCAGGCATTGGGGGCTCTACCCAGCATTCCAATGGGCAGCGGGGACTGCGGGAACTGTGGGATAGCTTCCCACAGTGCACCGCTTCCAAAGTCGACGCTGGCCCCGTGAATGTGGACTCAGAAATTCGAATTAGTGTATTTAGTATGGATACACAAATTCGACTTCATAAGGTCGAATCCACAAATTCGAACTAAGTTGATTCGAAATAGTCCTGTAGTGTAGACAAGGCCTCACTGAGTGCCCATCTTCATCTTTGTGAATCTGGCCCTGGGACTCTACATGCAAAAGTTGTGGGTCTTTGGACCTGGTTCAGGCTCATCCCTGCCATTTACAGGTTATGGAGGAAAACAGTGTTCCCTGGTGTTTTCAGACATTTCTGCCACTAATGTAACTTGCAGTGTAACAGTTAAACAGGCCGGTCTCTTTCTTTTCTCCATCCTATTTTTTTCCAATGAGGGGGTTAAATACATTTTTCCCCAGTGAAGGGGAGCATGTGCACATTATGTAAACCCTACCACTAAGGGTATGTCTACAGTGCAATTAAAAACCCGTGGCTGTCTTATGCCAGCTGACTCGGGCAAAGAGGCCATGTACCTGCGGTGTAGACATTTGGGCTCGGGCTGGAACCCAGACTGTTGGACCCTGCCTGGTGGGAGGGTCCCAGAGCTCAGGCTCCAGCCTGAGCCTGAACATCTACACCGCAGTTAAACAGCCTTGTGAGCCCAAGTCAGCTGGCATGGGCCAATCATGAATGTCTAATTTCAGTGTAGATGTACCCTTAGTGTTCCGGACATGGGTACATGCTAGTGTTATGTCTTACATACACCGGACAATGGTGATCTCAAGTCTAACTCTTTATAATACCAGAAAACAGCTGTGCACTCCCATTCCATCGGCACTCATGCAGCTCTAGTGCTTCCTTATTCATGAGCGATAGTACTATCTTCTGCTTCAGTCCATGGTTTTCAAGAGCAGGGGATACTTTGTAATTCTGGATCTGACCTAGGTGTCCCTTGATCTTCCCTCTTCCTGTCTCTCTCTCACTCTCTCTTTTACCCAACAACCGAGGAACAAACAATAGGTTAGGGGATGGCAGCAGCAACCCAGGAAGAGGCGGATGGCTGGCCTCTTGTCTTCCCAAAGTTTAGGTGAGGATCTTGTATGTTCTGTTTGACATAGGTGCACTCAGTACTGACTCTGTCCATTATCAGGCTCTGGTTCAGAGCCTCACTGCGCACCCAGAGTTAATGAGGCTCCCAAACACAAATGGCAAAATCTGAGGAGGGCTGTACAAAGAGCTTGTGCAATTAAAGCTGCCATTTCTGTAGTGCATTGAATACCACTCAGTTGCAGCGGCCTGTCTGCCATACGTGGTCATACACTGCAATACAGATGAGGAGAAAGAAAGCATGATTGCCACTTTCAGAACGTAATGAGGTCATGGATTTTTCTCAGTGCTTTGATTGGTGCTTTGGTCCAGACAGTGTCTGAAGACTCATTATTTTGCCTCTCAGATCATCCAAATTAATATAGGGGAAGGAGGAAGATAACTATAGTACTTTGCACATATCATAACACAGGGAGTCAGTGGCACAGCCAGGATTAGAATACAGGTCTCCTGATCCCACTCAGAAGTCAGTGCACTATAGCAACATTTTCCTATCTGTGATCTAGCAGCGTATCTCTTGTGTTCTTTCCTAAAAGAGTAATAAAAAAGAAACGTCATGGTGATAGTGAGGTGCCTGACAGAAAGTACAGTTTATGGAAGCTTCATTATGAGTAGCTGTCTCAAAAGATGGAATTAATAAAACCCAGTTAATTATCTGAAATGCATTTGTGGGCTCTCCACCCCACCACCTTTTATGTCCCAGGACATCCAGTCTGCCAGCTCCCTTCCCCATAACAATGTAACATCCCAGCATGCACTATTCTGCCTCACCGTGCCAAAGAGTGAAAAGAGACACATGCGTGTTTGCTGCATGATCTAGCAGGGTTCCATGTTTGCTGACATCATCAGCATCGTTCTGGGAACTGGCAGGCAGGAATGAGACTGGATGTTACCGACCTAAAATGCTGACAGTTGTTAAGGTGCTGCTTGGCCCCTGTGTTAGTGCGGTGAGGTGGGGCCGCCAACACACATTGCTAAAACTGATGGAATTTAGCTAACTCCATTGGCAGGTCACCTTTACCAACATTGTATCCTGTTAGCTGTACCCTTTCCCCACATCTTAAAATAAGGGATAGAAAACTCTTTGCCAATTCTCCTGATTATCCCAATTTTTTATTATCCGATCTGGCCCTGGTCCCCATTGGATCAGATAAATGGGGTTCCGGTGCAAATTTAAAGCACATTCAAAAATCCACCACAAGAGGGGGAGATTGTGCACATTGAATAAGTGACACTGGTACTTTCCGTAAAATATAGTTAATTGTTAATATATGTTTTTATTTTTTCATAAAATGCAAAAAACTAAAGATTCTCTGTAAAAATGCAAATTCCGCATTTTTCCTCACTTTTCAGTAGCTAACAGATATCTAGGATCCCTGCTGATCTCCTATTCTGTCAGAAATTCCTCTCCATATCCCTAGAAGATGCATATAGCAGCTACTCCTCTTTCTTTGCAGTTAATAAAAGTAAACATTCTCACCTTCACCACATCTGTTTCTCAAAATATCTCATCAGACATTTCATCATGATGGTAATAACTTGAGGGTGCTTCTTGTCAATTTAATCATAATCATATATTGGACTGAATAAATTCCTTGGGAAGGATTTTCAAAAGTGATCAGTGATCAGCCTCAGTTTTTGGGTGCCCAACTTGAGATACTTTAAAGAAGCCAGATTTTCAGAGGGTGGGTATTGAACACATTCTAAAAATCTTTTCCTTCTTCCATGCGGCTTAAAAACAGTAATGTTAGACAATACAAGTTTAGGTTAGTGATCCAATTGATTGTCTCTGGTGACACGAAGTGGATGGCAGAGATATCACCAGGGTATGATCATTTCTGGACGAGGTAAGTGCACCTACTGTGTGGTATGTGGATGCGGTTCAAAGTGGACCATATTTTCCATGGGAGAGAAAAGCCACTGGGTTCTTTACTTAGGTTCTCCATTAGATGTTTGTTCTGGATGTTGGCATCCAGGGCCGGCTCCAGACCCCAGTGCGCCAAGCGCACGCTTGGGGCGGTGTCCCAGCGGGAGAGCGGCAGGTGGCTCCGGCGGACCTCCCGTGGGCATGCCTGCGGAGGGGCCGCTGGTCCCGCGGCTCCGGTGGAGCATCCGCAGGCACCCTGTGGGAGGTCCACCGGAGCCGCGGGACCAGCGGACCCTCCGCAGGCACGTCTGCGGGAGGTCCACCAGAGCCGCGGGACCAGCGGACCCTCCACAGGCACATCTGCAGGAGGTCCACCGGAGCCGCGGAACTGGCGACCGCCAGAGCACCCCCCGCGGCGTGCCGCCGTGCTTGGGACGGCAGAAATCCTAGAGCCGCCCCTATTGGCATCCTTCTATCTTGCTTGCAATTGGGGTAGGTAATGACAATGTTATCATGGTTGAATGCAATATCTGTATAGCGTTATAATAAAATACAAAATCAGGAATAACTGACTGCGTGGAAGTACTGCTGAAAAGGAGCTGGGTCACAAATTGAATATGAGTTAACAATGTGATGCAGTTGCAAAAAAGGTTAATATCATTCTGGATTGTATTAACAGGGATGTCATATGTAAGAAACAGCAGGTAATTGTCTCGCTATACTCATTGGGTGAAGCCTCAGCCGGAATACTGTGTCCAGTTCTGTGTGCCATGCTTTAGGAAAGATGTGGACAAATTGGAGGGAGTCCAGAGCAGAGCAACAGAAATGATAAAAGGTTTAGAAAACCTGACCCCTGAGGAAAGGTTAAATGGGCATATTTAGTCTTGAGAAAAGAAGACTGATATGGGGACTCAAATATGTTCAGGGCTATTATAAAGGGGACTGTGGTCAGTTGTTCTCCATGTCCACTGAAGGTAGGACAAGAAGCAAGGGGCTTAATTGCAACAAGGGAATTTTAGGTTAAATATTAGGAAAAACTTTCGAACTATAATAGTAGTTAAGCTCTGGAATAGGCTTCCAAGGGAGGCTGTGGAATCCCTGTCGCTGGGGGGTTTTATGAACAGGTTAGACAAATATCTATTAGGGTAGGGTTAGGTTTATTTTATTCTGCCTCAGTGCAGGGGGCTGGACTTGATGACCTCTCAAGGTCCTTTCCAGCCCTGCATTTCTATGATTCTGCACTTTCATGGTCTGCCTGGTATGGACTACAGCACAACCAATGTCATCTGAACGTCACTCAGCAACATCCCAAGTAGAACAGCAGTGGGAATAGTTTCTAAAAAGCAGGCCCCTTTACAAAATGCGTACATTCCGTTAAATGTGCCACTTGAAATTTAAAGCTCTTCTGTAAAGTATTAAGTGACTTTTATTACATGCCATTGTTTTGCCAGTTATGTAAATAAGTCCAAATTAAATGTGTTATATAACTCTGCTTTACAGTCAGCAAGTTATATGCATCTCTGCCATCAAAGTACATAGAAATTTTACCAAGTAATGAAATACTGACCTTGGTCAGCAATGTTTGTAACAAATACATAAGAAGGACACTGGGGATGGGCCCAAGCCACAAAATTTGGATCTAGATTTCAAAAACTTAGTGCCCAAAAACCTGTAGCATGTTTAGGTTGGGGTTTGGTTTTAGACCCATCTGCCATAGGGTATAGGCCCCATTGTACCACAGCCACCAAGAGGTTAACAAGTAGGCTACCTGTTTCCTTAGCTGCCGGTAATTGCTGGGTCAGCAACTGCTGGGCGATTAGAAGGCTGCAGATTTGGATTGCTTGGTAAAATAGACTCCAGCAAACAATGTGATTTAAAATGGCTCAATGTAAATGTATACATCTAGGAACAAAGGATGTAGGCCATACTTACACAATGGGGGACTTTATCCTGGGAAGCAGTGACTCTGAAAAAGATGTGGGAGTCATGGTGGGTAATGAGCTGAACATGAGCTCCTAGTGTGATGCTGTGGTCAAAGGGGCTAATGCGAGCCTTGGATGCATAAACAGGGACTCTTGAGTAGGAGTAAAAAGGTTCTTCTTCGAGTGATTGCTCCTATCCATTCCATGTAGGTGTGCGCGCCGCGCGTGCACGGCTCTTCGGAACATTTTTAGCCTAGCAACTCCGGCGGGCCGGCTGGCGCCCCCTGAAGTGGCGCCGCCATGGCGGCGGATATATACCCCAGCCGGCCCGTCCGCTCCTCAGTTCCTTCTTTCCGCCCGTGACGGCTAGTAGGAACAGTGGAGTGATCTGCTTTCCTCCACAGCCTTAGCGTTCTCCGATCGTTAGTGTATATAGTTATCATAGTTGTTAAGTCTTGTTAATAGTTCTATAGTTAGTGTTACGATAGTCATTAGGGAATTAGAGGGGTTAGCCCTCTTCTTCCGCCCCGGTGCGGGCTTATGCCCGGACCGGTGGGTTTCAAGCCCTGCGCGGCTTGCCAGCGGTCTATGCCGGTGAGTGACCCGCACGACTCCTGCCTCCGCTGTCTTGGGGAGTCGCACCGGTCGGACAAGTGCCCCATCTGCGTCGCTTTCAGGCCTCGCACGAGGAAGGAGCGGGACTCACGGTTGAAACAACTCCTCATGGAGTCAGCCCTCCAACCGCCGGCACCGGCACCGACGGCGCCAAAGACTGCCTCAGCTAGCAGCGCGCCGACCGCACCCAGCCGCCCCGGTGCCGATGCACCTCGGCACCCGGCACCGAAGACCCGGCACCGCTCCCTCTCCCCGGGAAAGAAGCGCAAAGTGCCGAAGACGGTCTCTGAGAAGCACAAGAGACCGTTAGCCCAGCCGCCTCCGACTGTAACGGTGCAGGCTGAGGCTGTGCACAAAATGGGCACCGTGCCGTCGACTCCGGCGCCGCAAGGCCCGTCGACTCCGGCACCGCCCAGCTCCCCGGCACCTACCGAGGAGGAGCTGAGGCTGCCGTCCACGCCCGAGGCGTTCGCGACGGCAAGACACTTGATTGACCTTACCGCTGATACAAGCGCTCAGCTGCCGGTGCCACCGGTGCGGACTCTCAAATCTATTGGGAAGCCACTTATGATGCGCCCCCCGTCCCCGGCCGACCGAGCTGATCGCAGCACCGCCGCCAGATCTCGATCCCGATCGCGCTCACGGCACCGCTCTCCACCGCACCGGGCACGACGATCCACGTCAAGACGACGCTCCCCGTCTCCTCGCCGGTCGCAGTCCCGGTACCGCTCCCGGTCGTGGTACCGGTCGCACTCCCGACGACGTTCCAAGTCCCGGTCGCCGAGTCGCCGGCACCGCACCAGGTCCGCCTCCAGGCACCGCGAGAGGCGTCGAGAGTCACGTAGCCGCTCCAGGCGCCGCCGCATGCGGTCCAGATCCGCATCCCGGCACCGTCGGTCGAGCTCCCGGCACCGTCGGTCGCGCTCCCGACACCGCAGGTCGAGCTCCCGGAGCCGCCGGTCCAGCTCCCGGGGCCGAAGGTCGAGCTCCCGGCACCGCCGGTCGAGCTCCCAGCACCGCGCCACGCGCAGGTCCCGTTCGCCGGCTAGACCACGTGACGACCGGCACCGTCCGTCGGCACCGCGGGGGCACTTTACTCCGGCACCGGACGTCCGGCCGACCACCGCTTCGGCTCCCCCCTGGCCATCAAGGGAGCCCTCAGTCGCTTCCCCTGAGGGCAGCGCAATTGACTTCCGGGCGGGGTCCCTCCCACCAGAGCATGGACCTCAGCAATGGGGATTTTGGGTGCCTTGGGCCGAACATGAACAGGGGCCTCCCCTTCCGCCGCGGCAGCCAGGCTCGGTGCGGTCGGTACCGGTAGCCACTGTCAGCAGGCCACCTCCGTCCCCCACTCCACAGGCCGCCGCTCACGGCACGCACTTGGGGCATGAAACGCGGGCACCTATTCCCGCAGACACGGAGCAGGCACCGGAGGAAGTCCTACCGGGTCCTTCCTCATCCTCCTCCCCCGATGAGGCGGTGGCAGGGGCGGCACCGTCGGAACCTCCGCCGATCGACATCAAGGCGCACCAGGACCTTCTCAGAAGGGTAGCTAAGGCCATCAACCTACCCGTGGAAGCAGTCCAGGAGGTCGATGACCCCATCACGGATGTGGTGGGAGCGGAGGCCCCCGTGAGGGTAGCGCTCCCCTTCATCTGGACAATACAAAAGAACAATGCCGCTATCTGGCAGTCGCCCTCCTCCGTCCCGCCTACAGCACGCGGAGTTGAGAGGAAGTACTCGGTCCCCCCGAGGGGGTACGAATACCTTTACGTTCACCCGGCTCCGGACTCTCTCGTTGTCCAATCTGTCAATGACCGGGAGCGGCACGGACAGCCCGCCGCTGCGCCAAAGTCGAAAGAGTCCAAGCGCATGGACTTGTTAGGCCGAAAAATTTACTCAGCGGGCGGACTACAACTCCGCATAGCCAATCAAATGGCCCTGCTCTCAAGATATACATTCAACATCTTGGGCTGCCTAGGGAAATTTACAGAGCTCACCCCGCAGGATTCCCGCCGAGAATTCTCGGCACTGCTGGAGGAAGGAAAGCTGGCTTCCCGAACCTTGATTAAGGCGGCGGTAGATGCAGCGGACTCGGGGGCCAGGACCATAGCATCAGGGGTAACCATGCGACGCATTGCATGGCTTCAGTCCTCTACGCTGCCGCCGGAGGTCCAATATACGCTCCAGGACCTTCCTTTTGAGACGCAGGGTCTATTCTCAGAAAAAACTGATACCCGCATTCAGACCCTAAAGGACGGCAGAGTGGCGATCCGCACGTTAGGAATGCACACGCCGGCCACCCAAAGGCGTTCCTTCCGGCGTCAACCTTATCGGCCCTATCAATACAACAGACCTCGTCCGCCTAACAATCGGCGCTCAGCCCCCTTCCGCCGCAGACCATCGGGCGGGCGGCGTAACCAAGCCCAGGGATCGTCCAAGGCCCCTCAAGGCCCAAAGACGGCCTTTTGATGGGCCGCCCGAGGGCCGCCCACCTCTCTCCAATCAGGATCCACCCCTTCTGTTTTCCGATCGCCTTTCCCGCTTCCTCCGGGCGTGGTCATCTGTAACATCAGACAGCTGGGTCCTCAGCACTGTCCAATACGGCTACCGCCTACAGTTCATCTCGCCCCCTCCCTCCCACCCACCCTCCCTGTCCCTCTTCAGGGACCCCTCTCACGAGCAAGTCCTCTTACAGGAGGTCCAATCTCTGTTGAGCGTGGGGGCCATCGAGGAGGTGCCTCCCAGCAGGCGAGGCAGGGGATTCTATTCCAGATACTTCCTCATCCCCAAGGCGAAAGGAGGCCTTCGTCCCATCTTAGACCTCCGGGAGCTCAACAGATACCTGTGCAAGCTCAAGTTTCGAATGGTAACCTTGGGGTCCATTATCCCTTCCTTGGATCCGGGAGACTGGTTTGCTGCCCTCGACATGAGGGATGCCTACTTTCATGTGGCAATCTACCCCCCCACACAGACGCTTCCTGCGCTTCATGGTCAACGGAGCTCATTACCAGTTCACAGTGCTCCCCTTCGGCCTCTCCACCGCGCCGAGGGTATTCACCAAGTGCATGGTGGTCGTCGCCGCAGCCCTCCGCCGTCGTCGCATCCACGTCTACCCATATCTCGACGACTGGCTGATTCGGGGCCGCTCCCAAGAGCTGGTGGCGAATCAGGTGACCGAGATTCTACATCTGTTCCGGTCTCTCGGCCTGCTTGTCAACACCGAGAAGTCCCTCTTAGTTCCAGCGCAAAGAGTGGAGTTCATAGGAGCGGTCCTCGACTCCAATCTGGCCAGAGCGTGCCTCCCTCGCACTCGGCACGAGACGTTGGCCTCCCTCATTCGGGCACTGCAGGCCTTTCCGACGACAACGGTGCGATCCTGCCTCCGCCTCCTGGGGCACATGGCAGCGTCCACATTTGTGACCGCACACGCCAGGCTGCGACTTCGCCCATTCCAAATGTGGCTGGCGTCGGTGTACCGCCCTCATCGCGATCCCCTAGACATGGTGGTAACGGTGGCAAGGCCCGCTCTCCAGACGCTCACCTGGTGGCTGGACCCGGAAACGGTCTGCGAGGGAGTTCCGTTCCGCCCGCCTCGCCCGTCAATCACCCTGACGACGGACGCCTCGGCGCTGGGCTGGGGGGCTCACGTAGGAGACCGACACACCCAGGGTCTCTGGTCACCCCAGGAGCTCTCCCTCCACGATCCGCTTAGCTTGTCTCGCCTTTCGGGCTCACCTGCAGAACCGCTGTGTAGCGGTCTACACGGACAACACCACAGCCATGTTTTATGTCAACAAGCAGGGCGGAGCGCGGTCCTCCCCACTTTGCAACGAGGCATTGCTCCTCTGGGAGTTCTGCGTAGCCCACTCGATTCGCCTCAAAGCGTTTTTTCTGCCAGGAGCGCAGAACACGTTGGCCGACCGCCTCAGCAGGTCCTTCGCCTCTCACGAGTGGTCCCTTCGCCCAGATGTGGCTTATTCCATCTTCCAGAGGTGGGGCTTTCCCCAGATAGACCTCTTTGCTTCCCGGTCCAACCGCAAATGCCACAGGTTCTGCTCCTTCCAAGGTCAAGCTCCAGGCTCCCTCTCAGATGCGTTTCTCCTGTCATGGACAGAGCCTCTTCTCTACGCGTTTCCTCCGTTTCCGCTCGTCCACCGAGTGTTACTCAAGATCCGGAGAGACAGCGCCCGCATCATACTCGTCGCTCCGGCCTGGCCGAGGCAGCACTGGTATACCCTGCTGCTCGAGCTGTCGGTTCGGGAACCCATTCCCCTTCCGCTGTGGCCGGACCTCATAACCCAGGACCTCGGCAGGCTTCGTCACCCAAACCTGCAATCGCTGCATCTTACAGCTTGGTTCCTGAGTGGTTAACCGACGCAGAGAGGGATTGCTCCGCAGCGGTGCAGCAAGTTCTGCTCGAAAGCAGGAAACCTTCAACGCGAACTACTTACCTCGCCAAGTGGAAGCGCTTTGCCCTCTGGTGCGACCAGAGAGGTATCAACCCTTTCTCGGCCCCCATCCAGACTGTCCTCGACTACCTTTGGTACCTCAAAGGTCAAGGTCTTGCAATCTCGTCCCTCAGGGCGCACCTGGCAGCGCTGTCAGCATTTCGACCAGCTATAGGAGGTCGCTCGATCTTCTCCAACCCAATGGTATCACGATTCCTTAAAGGGTTAGACCGTCTCTACCCGCAGGTGCGTCCTCCTGCTCCGACATGGGATCTTAACCTGGTCCTCGCCCAGCTCATGGGCCCACCCTTCGAGCCCCTCGCTACGTGCTCTCTCCTCCATCTTACCTGTAAGACGGCCTTCCTCGTGGCGATCACATCCGCCAGACGGGTCTCAGAGCTCCGCGCCCTGACGGCGGGTCCCCCATATACCGTCTTTCACGGGGACAAGGTGCAGCTCCGACCACACCCGGCCTTCCTCCCCAGGGTGGTGTCGGCCTTCCATCTCAACCAGGAGATCTTCCTCCCGGTCTTCTTCCCGAAGCCGCATGCCTCGCCTCGGGAACAGCAGCTGCATACCCTCGACGTCCGCCGAGCACTCGCGTTCTACATCGACCGCACGAAGCCTTTTCGGCGTTTGTCCCAGCTGTTTGTGGCAATAGCTGACCGCATGAAAGGCGAGCCAGTTTCCTCGCAGCAGATTTCTTCCTGGGTGACGTCCTGCATCAGAACGTGTTACGAGCTTGCTCGCGTTCCCCCGTGCCGACTCACCGCACACTCGACGAGGGCACACGCCTCGTCGGCCGCTTTCCTGGCCCATGTCCCCATCCAGGACATCTGTAGAGCGGCCACCTGGTCTTCAGTCCATACCTTCGCTTCCCACTACGCGTTGGTGCACCAGTCTCGAGACGACGCAGCCTTCGGCTCTGCGGTATTACACTCCGCCACGTCTCATTCCGACTCCACCGCCTAGGTAAGGCTTGGGAATCACCTACATGGAATGGATAGGAGCAATCACTCGAAGAAGAAAAGACGGTTACTCACCTGTAGTAACTGGTGTTCTTCGAGATGTGTTGCTCCTATCCATTCCAATCCCGCCCTCCTTCCCCACTGTCGGAATAGCCGGCAAGAAGGAACTGAGGAGCGGACGGGCCGGCTGGGGTATATATCCGCCGCCATGGCGGCGCCACTCCAGGGGGCGCCAGCCGGCCCGCCGGAGTTGCTAGGCTAAAAATGTTCCGAAGAGCCGTGCACGCGCGGCGCGCACACCTACATGGAATGGATAGGAGCAACACATCTCGAAGAACACCAGTTACTACAGGTGAGTAACCGTCTTTTATTTTACCTCCGTATTTGGCACTGGTGCAACCACTGCTGAAATACTGTGTCCAGTTCTGGTATCCACAATTCAAGGACATTGATAAATTGGAGAGGGTTCAGAGAAGAGCCACAAGAATGATTAAAGGGTTAGAAAACAGGCCATATACTGATAGACTCAAGGTTGAAGGGGAGACTTGATACTGTCTGTTAGTAATTACATGGAGAAGAAATACTTAATAATGAGCTCTTCAATCTAGCAGAGAAAGGTGTAACAGGATCCAATGGCTGGAAGTTGAAGCTAAATAAATTCAGACTAGAAATAAAGTGTACATTTTTAGCTGTGAGAGTAGTTGACCATTGGAACAATTTACCAAGGGTAGTGGTAGATTCGCCATCACTGTCAATTTTTAAATCAAGATTGGATGCTTTTCTAAAAGATCTGCCCTAGGAATTATTTTGGGGAAGTTCTGTGTAGGGTGACCAGATGTCCCAATTTTAGAGGGACAGTCCCGGTATTTGGGGCTTTGTTTTATATAGGCGCCTATTACCCCCACCCCGTCACGATTTTTCACACTTGCTATCTGGTCACCATAGTTCTGTGGCCTGTGCTATACAGGAGGTCAGACTAGATGCTCACAGTGGTCCCTTCTGGCCTTGGAATCTATGGATCTGTAATCAAAGGAGAGGAGTGGCTGCCAGAGCGACCGAGGGACTACTCCATGAGACTCTTTCAGTAGTAGACTGGCAGGAAGCTGGCTAGGAAGTCAGAGAGGGAAAATCAGAGAATATGAGCCTGGAAAACGCCTCCAGAGAGGCAAAGTAGGAAGCAGCCCTAGGAGGTAGCAAGGGAATGTAACGAACTGGTCCCAGCTGCTTAACACAGATTGCCTGGCAGGCCTTGTTTCCATATGATCCCTAGCAAAGGGGATAGGTACCCCCCCTTGGAGCGAAAGGGGTCAGGACTCTGCAGGGGCCTGATATTATCAACTCTTCATTAGGGTCATTGAGCTCCTTTTCTTTCCGACTCTATTGCCCTGGAAGAAAACAGAGTGTAAATGACCCAGCCAGATAGAGGGAAGCCACCCAGCATGGGGCCAAATGACTTGTTGCTGGAGTGGGGAAACTGAGGCCAAGTTGCCATTGTACTACCCACAGCCATGAGGGGGATGCTGGCTGGCAAAGGCACTGTTGACCTGAATTTATGGGCTTGTTTACTATGGCTCGCCACTGGTCTGATCAGAAGATATTTTAGGTTTTTGTCCCAATTCAGGCTACAGGGTTAGAGAACACAGAGAGCTCAATATCGTGAGAGGACTCTCAGGTTGTGTGGCAAGGACACTTACACTGAGGACAATACTAAATTGATAAGATCTTTATTAATATGAATGAAAGAACAATACATGCTATTGAACACAGAGTCACAAAGAAGTAATACAATTCTATGACCTCTGGTGGTAACATCTCTATTCTAAAAGACTACTTAAGCTGGCATGCTCACACCCTTCTCTGAAGACCTGGTAGTGGGAGGCAGAGGACCAGCCTTGTATCTGGCATGCCCGAGCCTTGAGTGTTGAGTAGCTAGGCTGTATTGGAAAGCTGAGCTGATAGCTTGATAGAAGATAGGAAAAAGCGACCGACACTGCCTTAATCCTGGCCCAGCCTACCATGCCCAAATCTTATTTCCTCACCCAAATAAATCTTCGGGTACACTTATTCTAGGTTAACATGTTCTGACATATATTCTTATGTATTAATATCGATTATCTCATTCCCGAAACCATTACCCTTGGCCTTACTTCTGACTTCCACGTTCTGCGGTGTGCCCTGCGGTTACCAGTCTGCTCCAGACCTAAGGTAAACAGATTCAGTTCTTTGTTTGGTTCCCCATGCATTTCCCCAAAGTAAAGGTGGGCGACTGGTCGGCCATTTATCTATGCCAAAGGTTGCAAACACTCATATTGACTTGCTCTAGCTAATCATACAGGATATAGGCCTATAGGTTGCTTGCGTTACAGCCACGAATAGCCATGAATAACTATTATGAATAGTATGTACTAAATTCAACATAAACAAAATTCAAGAAAATAAGATGACTCAATAATACTAGGATATGATAACAAAACAATATGAATCAAACCAATAAAGAAAACACATTATGCAATATAGCAAGTTAGCAAACTGGCTTTATGGTCTACAGCACCCCTAGGCACCATCTAAATCAGTGGTTCTCAAACTTTTGTACTGGTGACCCCTTTCACATAGTGAGCCTCTGAGTGTGACCCCCCTAATAAATTAAACATACTTTTTAATATATTTAACACCATTATAAATACTGGAGGCAAAGCGGGGTTTGGGGTGAAGGCTGACAGCTCCAGGCACCAGCATTCCAAGCTGGTGCTTGGGGCGGCATTCTGCAAGGGGCAGCAGTCCCTGTTGTTTTGCCCCCAGCAGCGCGCCAAATTGCCGCCGGGGACGTTGGGGGCAGTCCCTGTGCCCTTAGGGCAGCACGTGCGTTTCCGCGGAGGCTGCAATTCGGCAGCAGCTTCTATATTTAGCTATCCGCAGTGGCTTCAGCTAAACATAGAAGCTGCCGCCAAATTGCCGCCGCCGCGCAACTGCGCCTGCCGCCCTAAGGGCACATGAACTGCCCCTGCTGTCTGAGGTGGCAATTCGGTGCGCTGCTTGGGGCGGCGAAAACTGTAGAGCCGGTCCTGACCCCAGGTAAAAACCTTGTGACCCCCTGAGGGATCTTGACCCCCAGTTTGAGAACCCCGATCTATATGGCACTAACATAATCATTATGTCTGCTTATACCACTCTCATTACTGAAGTATTTGAGGGCTTTACAATTTCCATCAAAGAAAGGCCCCAATCCTGCAAGATGGTCTGTGCAGGTGCAGAGGTCCACCCACACAAACCAAGTTGCAGGATCAGCACTTGATACGTACAGTTGAGGTTTTTCCTTCCTTATTTCTGTGTAGGTCTGTGTTGGGAAAGCCAAATAAATTATATAAACGTACACTTGTAAAATAGAAATAGAGTAACTGAAAGTGTTTCTCTTCTTGTATTGCATTTCAATGGTTTAGAAACACACCAGACTTTTCAGATTAAACTGTGATATGTTTTATTAATGTGGGGACAAGGTCAGATTGCCAGTTGTTCAGGAGCCCCAACTGGGCCTAAATTTTCAAAAAACTCAGCTCCAATTTTGGAACCAAAATTAGCACTAGGTTTTCAAGGGCACTCAGCACCCTGTTGTGACACCATGTGCTGACTGAGAGCTTTTGAAAATTTGGTTACTTATTTGGTGCCTAAATAGGTTGAGCTCTTTTGAAAATCAGATTCCAATTTTCAGTGTTGTGCTCTTTTAAAATTCTGACCTGTGTGTGTGTGAATGTCTGTAGACAAACAATACTCTACAGTCATCATATTATACAGCTGCATTGGTAAAATATGTTAGTTCGGTTTAATGTGGAACAAACATACACTTTGAAGTCAGTAAAATAAAGTGCAATAATAAAAACATTTTCAACTAGGTTAAAAAAATATACTATGAATATCAATCTTCGTGCCTCTTGGTTTGAACCGATCATGTGCTAGATTGGAAATCTGTCACCTCATCACTACTCTCAATGATCCATTACACAGTTGGCCTGATGCATTGTGGGATTTACACCTTTTTCTGAAATATCAGATATTGGCTGCCAGCAAAGGCGAATTAGCTGGACTAATAATCTGTTCTATAATGGTAACCTTGTTCCAGCATAGTAACCCTTATGGACTAGTATGCATTCATATTATGTTTCTTGATCAATTATATAGCTTCAGATCAAGTGGAAAAGTATGAAAGTGGATATGTAAAAGGAATTGTATGCATCAATAATTAAACAAGACTGAACTGAAAAGAAGACTGCTAAATTAATGCAATATGAAAGTGAACTGACACATTATGCAGCTTATCATTAAAGCATACAAATTGATTGCCAAGGTATATGGAAGAAATCACAAGTAAAGAAGGCAGTTTAATAATTAAAGTATGGGAAAATGAGCTACGCTAGTGAAATATGTTGCTGTATTTTTGTTTTAAACGTCACTGGCTTATTCACAATGTTTTAGGGATTTTCCTGCTCAGACTATTACTCAGAGCACCAGACATTGACTCTAAGTTATCATAACATCTTTTCTGTAATCTTTGAAACCTTATTATGTTGTTCCTAGTGACCATGGTTACTGGATAAGAAGTATTTTCCTTCCCATTCAGTTATGCAGCACGTCACAGTACAACCATTTGTTGTTCTCTGATGTGGTCTCAATGATTTGAGTCTTGCTTTTTGCATTTTCATATCTGCACGGTTTGACACTGTTATTTACTTGTGAAGAAGTCTCAAAGGACATCATGGTTCTGGTCCAGTAACACTGCAGACATACCTTTCATTGGGAGGAGAAGGCTAGATTTTCCAAAGCTAACCACCATTATTCTCCTTGTAATTATTTGCAGGTACAGTTTAGGTCAGTGAAGCATCTTAATGCCTGGTCTACACTGGGGGGAGGGGAGGGGGATCGATCTAAGTTACGCAACTTCAGCTACATGAATAATGTAGCTGAAGTCAACGTACATAGACCTACTCAACGCGGTGTCTTCACTGCTGTGAGTCGACGGCTGCCGCTCCCCCATCGACTCTGCCTGCGCCTCTCGTGGAGGTGGAGTACAGAAGTCGACGGGAGAGCGCTTGGGGTCGATTTATTATGTCTTGACAAGACATGATAAATTGACACCCACTGGATCGATCACTGACTGCCGATCCAGCGAGTAGTATAGACATACTCTAAGCACCTGACTGGGTCTGCAAATAAAGTGCTTAAATGACCTGAGCTACACCCAAAAATAATCATAGATGCAAAACTGCACCTACAAATATTTGTTGTAGCAAAACTGTGGGCACCAGAGGGTAACCTGGTAAAGCCCAGATAGAAAATCAGGCCAAAATGTTGCAGGTGAATGTTCCTCTTTAAATCATTCTGATGATCATGATTTTTCTCTGCTTTCTATAGTCATCTCTGCCCCTGACCTGCTGTGTGAATTTGAGCAAGTCACTTGACCCCTTTGTGCCTAATTTTCCCTATTTGTAAAGTACTTTGAAATATATGGATGACAAGTGCTATATAAGTGCTAAGTAGTGTTACGATTTATTATGTGGTATCCTGCCTATAGACATACTTTTTATTGGTTTTAAACTTACATCAAGTAGTGTCTGAAATGTTAATACAGAAAGGTCTTGGCTACTGCTCTGGATGAATGTGAGAGCGTCACTGAACATGCATGTATGCAGACGCATTCTCTGTGTTTCCCTCTTGGGTGTGATTATAGCTGCAGCAGGTAACTAACATTTCCCAGCTCATTGCCAAAACAGTTTGATGCTTGACCTACTGTGAAGATCCGGAAATATATGCAGTTTAAGAGTCTTCACGTTGCAGCTCATGAGACACTGAGCCATAGAAGAGGACTGGCTCCAAATACTCTTGTACCTTCTCATGTTTTATTTATCAATAAAACAAAAAAGTTCAAAATATTGCCAAAAACAGGCCTCTTTTTGACAGTGCCTGCCCATGTTCTCTGACAGAAAGAGACGGTAGGACATTAACAAATATAGATGAAGAAGGCTGTCACTATGCTAGCCCACTCGCCATTGGCCAGTCTTGCATGCAAAATCTTCTGTATCAAAATCTTCTGCACTGTTTACCGTTCAAGAATGGAACTCTGCTCAGACTTAGGTGTGCGCAAAGTGACATGTTCCCTTGGCAAAATGATTGAATTTCTTTCAAGTTAAGCAAAGGATTTTTTAAAAATCCCAGTGACTTTTTTGCCTAAAAAATGTATGTAACTATTCATGCTTTTTAATTTTTTTTCATTTGGTATTTGGTAACTTAAAAAAATAAAGGAACTACTGGTATGTGCAAAAAAACCTGCCGCTTTTAAAGACTAACAGAAATCTAACCAATCTGCTAACTGTGCTGCCAGAATGAGGGTAGGGAGCTGTGAGGCACAGAGCCTGTTATCTGTGTATCAGGCTGGGAACCTGTTTTTGATACACCGTTTCATTTAAATCCCTAGCCTACACTATTTGGCCCACCTCTGGCCTTTTCATATATCCACATGCCCTGCACTGTAGAAGGATGGATGGGTTGCAGCCATGACTCCCCAGATGGCTCATAAATCTGTTCATCTTCCACATGTTTTTTCACGGAAAGAGAAGAAGGAATCCTTGGGGATCAACGACTTGCAGTAAGGAGTCAATAACCAGGAGTGTAGCAGAAGGCCCTTAGTCACTCAGCAGGTTGTTAATACTCAGGAAGTGTTCTCCCGCAAGATCATCATGCTGATCTATAATTAAGAACAATATATGTGTATTTGTTTCTTTTATAGCACCCACGAGATGTACCAAGTGCTTCATAGAAGAGCTTAGAATCTAAGGCCATGTCTACACTAGCACTTACGTCAGCAAAACTTTTGTTGCTCAGGGGTGTGAAAAAACCACCCTCCTGAGTGACATAAATTTTGCCAGCATAATCTGCATAGTGCTATGTTGGCAGGAGAGCATCTCCCGCTAACATAGCTACTGCCACTCACTGAGCTGGTTTTATTATGTCGACGGGAGAGCTCAGCTGTATCGGTACAGCAGTTCCACTGTAAGCTTGTAAGTGTAGACATGGCTTAAGTTTTACACATGACACAACAATTGAGGGCAAAGAATAAAGAGGAGTGGGCAAGGAAGGATGGATCTTACAGCAATGTAATCCCGTGGAATACCTTTCATGAATCTGCACATCTTGCTGTTTCTGTATATTCTTTTTAGTAAAAAAATAAGGAATAGGAAGATTTTAAGAGAGCAAATAATATTGAGTCACTCGTGGGCCATAGATGGAAACGTGCTGTCATGACTGAGTGAAAATTGTTAAGTGAGGAGTCATCACGTTATCTAATTTGCTTCTGCGAGGTAAGTGGCTGCACTGAGTTAAATGAAACTATTAGTCTCCTCTCAGGAGGTGAGGAATAGTGGGGTTTAATTTACTCTCTGCTTAGAATGTTAGCTTAAAAGAAAAGGAACATTCCGGAAATGTATGTAGCAAGCTGGAATTCCAGCCCTGCTGCTCAAATGATTCAGTGAGGGCCCAATCCTGTCCCCAGAGACATCAGTGGGAACAGCCTTGAGATTATGTAAACATACGTGTGTCTGTGTGCACACATGTATTCCCACACACATTCACATGTGTATAGACTTCATATTTGGGTGAACAGCAAGATGAGATGTATTATTCCTTACGTAAAACAATGGCCTCAGCATGGTACATTGGCTCTCTAAATCTTGTCATTCAACTTGACATCCTCAAGAATTCAGTATCTCTTTATTAAAAGATGAATAACAGAACAAATAATTTAAAAAATTCTGAGGGTATTTGTTCCTCTTCTGTTCTATTATCTGCACAACCGTTTATGTGACAGGAAATGTCCATAGGCATAAACATCACTCTCCAGGTACTGGGCATTTCTGGATACCTGGTACAGTCAAACCTCGCAATAACGTGCCCCGCCATAATGCGAAATCGCATATAACATGATCACAGGTTGGCTCCCCTTTAAGGTATAATACAGAACTGTACTGTACCAATGATCCCCAACACCATGGCAGGGGAGAGAAGGTGCAGCCCCGCAGCTGCCGGGAACAGAGAACTCCGGAGCTGCGGGCGCCGGTGCTCTCTGTCCCAGCAGGCGCGGGGCCGCGGCTTCTCTCTGGCTTCAAGAGGAGCCGCGGCTCCCCACCTGCCGGGGGCAGAGAACTCTGGGGCTGCGGGCGCCGGTGCTCTCTGTCCTCAGTGGGCGCAGGGCCGCAGCTTCTCTCCCGCTTCAAGAGGAGCCGTGGCTCCCCACCTGCCAGGAACAGAGAACTCCGGGGCTGCGGGTGCCGGTGCTCTCTGTCCGCGGTAGGCGCGGGGCCGCGGCTTCTCTCCCGCTTCAAGAGGAGCCGTGGCTCCCCGCCTGCCGGGAACAGAGAACTCCGGGGCTGCGGGCGCCGGTGCTCTCTGTCCCGGCAGGTGCGGGGCCGCGGCTTCTCTCCCGCTTCAAGAGGAGCTGTGGCTCCCCGCCTGCCAGGGACAGAGAACTCCGGGGCTGCGGGCGCCGGTGTTCTCTGTCCCCAGCAGGTGCGGTGCCGTGGCTTCTCTCCGGCTTCAAGAGGAGCCGCGGCTCCCCGCCTGCCGGGGACAGAGAACTCCAGGGCTGCAGGTGCCGGTGCTCTCTGTCCCGGCAGGCGCGGGGCCATGGCTTCTCTCCGGCTTCAAGGGGAGCCACAGCTCCCTGCCTGACGGGGACAGTGAGAACCGGCGTCCGCAGCCCCGGAGTTCTCTGTCCCTGGAGGCGGGGAGCTGCGGCTCCTCTCCCCTGCTGGGCACTAGGGGCACTAGGCGGCACACAGCAGTGCACCGCGTTGGGGACCACTGACAAACCCCGCTATACCGCGACTCCGCATTTAGCGCGATCGAAGTTTTTGGACCCCAAACATTGTGTTATAGGGGGTTTCACTGTATATGATCACATCACATTTCAGGTGGCTTTCCATTCAGCCTGTAATTATCCTTTAGTTATTGGCCCTATTCCGTTGTACTAAAAAACCTGACTATATATAAATAAATAATTTGTAATGGAAGATCTCTCAGAATAGATTATATAGCTTCCCCTGGCACCTCATGCTTCAGACAGAAGAATTGCTTCCGTGCTGGAAGCTAGCCAGATTTCTAAATTGAAATATTCTCTGTATAATAAATTTCACATAAGAGAATAAAAGATAGGCATATGAGGCTTCAGTAAAAGGACATTTGAGCTGTATATCTCTGCAAATAACAATAAATATTTCCTCTTGAGGTAATTCCTATACTTAAAAAAAATCATCCCAAATCAGCTAGGTGAGCACATTTTAAAGAACAGTTAATAATTTTAGCAGCATGTGGTTAAATGATTAAATGAGAGCATGCCCAATAAAATATCACTAACATCCAGGAGAGTCTTCGGCATGCACACATTGTGTGCAGTGGACATTACCCAGGTTGGGCCAAATTTCCTGGTGGTGTAACTTCATTGAAGTGAGTGGAGTTCTGCCAGCAGAGAATTAGCTCCATAATCTTTAACGTTTGTTAAACTGGTGAAAAATTCCTATAATTCTGAAGCAACATAGCTGTGTAATGTATTAGGGATATTATGTGCATGGATGATACATGCTTGTGGTTTTTCTGCTCCCATTCAGATACAGTAGAGGGTTTAATTTGAATTTGTAATGTAGCTTGTTATTTTAGTAAAGGTCAAATGTGTTTGTAATATGCAGTGTAGTTGCGGCTGTGTCAGTCCCAGGATGTTAAAGAGACAAGGTGGGTGAGGTAATATCTTTTATTGGTGAGAGAGACCAGCTTTCGAGCCACACAGAGCTCCTTCTGCCTTTCCCAGACTTGAAGAAGAGCTCTGTGTGGATCGAAAGCTGGTCTCTCTCCCCAACAGAAGTTGGTCCAATAAAAGATATTACCTCACCCACCTTGTCTTTTAAATGTGTTTGTAGCAATTCATGTAGACTTTAGGCACACTCCTTTAACTTAAGACGTGCACGCAAGCCACCTTAAAGGGACAGCAAACCTTAAGGTATTTTTTCAAAGCTGGGTGATACAGTTTTTCCTTTTATCAGAAAAGGTGCTTTTCTTTTTGAAATGTGCACCTTTTTTATAACAGATCCTAAGATGTTCAGAAAGAAAATGAAGAGAGTCTCTTTATGCATGAATAAGAAGCCTACATCTTAAAAAGCTTGAAGACTTTGGCATGCTAGCTATTTTAATAATGTTATCATTTCCCTACAGGCCATACCTAAATAGCATTTTATTCCTCTCTGTTTAAAATAATGAAAATAAAAATTATAGCCTTTCTGTGAAATTCTGTGTCTTTTTTTTGCCAGCGTCTGTGCTCAGTTTTCAAGCAAATGCTTCATATTCCTGCAAATGTTCAAGTCCAAACATGCGGTAATCTCTCACTCCGCTTCGGCTTTCTACTTAATAGATAAGAAGACACTCCACTGTTACTTTTTTAAATGTAGAAAAAAAACTGATTTCCTTATATCTGCAAGGAGCATAGGATGTGATTATTTCTTAGGTGGCAAATACAGGAAAGCCAAATGAACACATACAGGGGTTTTGAAAGGTCTGTATCAAATGGAAACCTTGGCAACCTTAGATTAAATATGAGAATGTCATTGAAAAGGATGTGCTGATTAAAGAAATTTTTTCTTTTCATGTTATCATTCAAATTTCTGTATAAGATCAGAAGAATTGATTGTAACAAACCGTTGCTGATTAAGGACTTGATTTTGCAAGGTTCTAAGCCTTCTGGCTCTGATCTTACATACCAGAGGCACTGCTTACTAACATGGGTGACTCCATGCCCAGTAGTCAAGCAAAAATGCTTACAGTAGTAAGCATTAAGGAGGCCGGTAGTAAGTGCTATCAGAATCAGGCCCTAAAAGCAGCCTAGACTTAACATAATAGAAATTCAGTATTGGGAATCCTTTACCTGTGAATAACCGGTTGCATTGGGAGAAGTATATATGTAACAGAGCCATTACTCCTCTGAGTAATGAGGAGAATATGCCTTTATAGGTTATAATTGTAAACATGAGTTCAGTCTATGCTCCAGAACTTACATACATTTTTTATGAAGTTATAATTAGTGCAATTTTGGCCTCCTGCAGGTTCAAACTTTGGCAGTGAAGAGCAAACCCCTCCTAAGGCATCTGTGCCTTCTAAAGATTTACCCAAGGGGACCAGTAGGACTGCACTGCAGGTATCAACCAGCACAGCAACTCCCCGCAGGAGTTTACTTCCAGCACCGAAAACTACCGTAACACCTGCTGGTAAGTTTTTCAAGCTTGTGTATTCAAGTCGCCATCTGCATTACCCAAGTTATGTTTAAATAATATTACTAATATACTTTATTTTTTATGTGGTTACCTTTCACATGGCTCTGAGACATGTCACCAAAACTGATCTGATTTTGATTCCGTTTGCCACTAAGGTGCCATAGTCTATTTGAACCACAGTCAGTGACACATGGGTAGTCTCATTTTGCAAACTTAAGCATGTCTGGCATTGAAGGCTTTCAGTGCTGCTGGCTGCACATGCCACAGATTCGCTGTGTACAGTATTCATGTTCATTAAAATATTCACAAAATGGCATTTTGAAAACACGAAACTTCTCTAGAGACTGACCGCTTCCTTTGAGAAGAGAATTCATTGTGAAGTATATTTCCAAGGACAAGAACATGGCATTCCAGAACCAAAGAACTCATGACATTTTCACTTGAGAGCGGGAAAGAAAAGAAGAAAGCAACCAGGGTAAAAAGTTCCTGGGAATTCTGATTCCAAATCCTCCCAGTAACTAAACCCTCCTTCAAATCCATCAAGACTGATTTCTTCAGATAGGCCTACAACAATTCCCTAACATTACTGGCCTTAACCCAGAAGAATTTAATGAGTGAAGAGGGAATGAGCAGAAGTGCATGTTCTTAAAATATAATTTCTTTAAATATAAATGTGAATTAAATGTTTGATCAAAGCAGGAATTAGCCACTTTTTTTAGAAATAAAAAAGAAAAGGCATAATCTTCTTTATCAAAGTGTTTGTGCTGCTATATGCTGTAAGCTTTCCAATGAAAGAATCCATGTATTACTGTAATACTGATGGCTCGTCTTTTTTTAACTGAAAAGCATCAATATTTTTGCATAATAAATTGAAAAAAAATTTTGCCACAGTTCATACAATGACTTCACTGGGACTCCTTGCATACAAAGGAGCTGCTCAGTGGGTGTATGAGTGAAAGAATCTGACCCTACGTGATTAACTTTTAAGATGTGCTTACTCATGCTGAATAGTACCTTACTTCATGAATAACCCCCTAAAGTCAGTGGGATTACTAAACAGAGTAAACATATCAGAATCTGGCCTTAAATGATTCACATTTCTAGGCAAATAAACTGAGGGGGCGGGTAAGTATATACTCACTAGTAACATTTTCTTGTTGTTTAACTCACAGGTAGATTTTTCTTTTTCTTTAGTCTTTGTTCATCTAAGTGTTTCACATTAAGCTGCAGCTAGTACAGAGATCTTCTTGAGATTAACCTATTTCTCATCTTTCTGAAAGTACCTCAGCATAGAGACTAGCCCTGAAATCCCTTTCTCACAGGAGTAATCTTTGCTCATGGGACAATAATACCAATGAAGCAGCATGTCAGAATGAGAATTTGCAGGCTCTGGGTCATATTTTGTAATTTTGAGGATGTATTTGATCCAAACCCTTATGAGGGTGTAGCTGAGTCAAAGTAACCCCAAATCTATGACAATGAACAAATGTATATGGACAGACCAGGCCTGGAGTTTTCAGCATCTTTATAGCAAAAGGTTTCCTTAGGGGTGAAAGCAAACTTAATGTTCCAGCCAGTTAAACGTTTTTAGGATGGTGTATTTTGATGATGTAATGCAGCTAATGTGAGCTAACTCCACTCGAAGTGTACTGGATTTATCCTACAGTCAACTGGACAAAAAAAGCCTTTCTCCAAAGCCAAGCAGTTTTTCAGAGCAGCTTGCAATTGCTCACACCAAATCGGAAATTGGAGGTGGGAGATTCTCTAATGGCTCCCATGCTCTCTCTCTCCTGCCTTTGCTTCTGGACACATCATACTTCTCATTGCCCAATGCACTCTTGTCCCTTGAACTCCTTACTGGTTTCCCTGTTGCCTCCCAAGGAAAAGATGCCTCACTGACTTCCCACTGTTGGGCTCCCCTCTCTGCTAAGACTCTCCATTGATTTTCTGATGCCTCTGCTTCTTCCTCCTCTAAACACTGCCTGCTGCTATATTACAGGATGCCTTAAGCCTACCCACGTCACAACCTCTTCATCCTCTCAGATATTGCTCCTCCTGATACGTGCTGGGTAGTTGCTTGCAGAGTCAAATGCACAAGGCAATGCACAGATCCAAGACATCCGCTTGGCTACATAACACTGATGCTGAGGTGACTTCAGTCACAACAAAGTTTTCTTGCCACCATTAAGCCCAAAACATTGTCACCCAAACAGACAAGGGTTCAGTTATGGCAAACAAGAGTGGAGAGCGACCCTCTAGCGCTAGCCTGTGTGCTCTGGCTCCCACCAGTCGAGCACCTACCACCCAGTGCAGATCAACCCTGGACTTCCCTTAATCAGTAGCGCACTGGAGTTGGCCAAGTCTAGAGAAGTGATGATACCTGTGGCTGCGGCAGAGAGCCTCAGAATACGAAGCATCTCCTGTGATGCCAGCTGCTTGAATATGAATGCTCTTCCAGTGACCTGGCGGAGTGCAGTGATCAGGCAATGGCATGCGCATGGATGTGTCAGAAAGCAGTATGAGGACATGACAAGACGAATCCCTAAACCTGACTCCCTGTTATCTGTCTGCTTGGAGTGAACATTGGCTCAGAAGGACAAAATGAGCATTGCCCATTTGGTATTTTCCTTCAGGACATATGGCTTGGTTGGGCCATCTCTTTAATGACACGATCTTATATAAGAGCTGAATATTATAATCCATCATGGCCAAAATAGGAAATATTCTGTATGCATGTGAGAATGCCCATTTCGCCTTGATTAGTGATAATGGTTTAGGCCCAATAGCAGAGAATGTTACCTATATTAGAATCCCTGTCCTACAGAGCTTGACCCTGATTCAGCAAAGCACTTAAACATCTACTTATGTCCAATTGGAATCAATATGACTTAAGCACATGCTTAAAGTTAAGCAGGTCATTAAGTACTTTGACTATTCAAGGCATTTGAGATTATATGTGAAAAATGCAGTGGCGCACCAGTTCACCAAAAATCTTTGGTTTCCATCAGAGAGACAAATTGGGTGAGGTTGTATCTTTTATTGGAGAAAACTTCTGTTCATGAGAGAGAGAAGCTTTCGAGCTTACACAGAGCTCTGAGAGAGGTGCTCAGGGTGTCACAGCTAAATACAAGGTGGAACAGATTGTTTAGCATAAGTAGTTAATACATATTTCAAGAGACCATTCAAGGGGAAGTGGCTTGTTAACAGTCATGAGGGCGTGGTGAAGAAGAAAAAACATGGAAGGGGGATTAGTGGGTTATAATTTGTTGTAATAAGCTTTAAATCCAGTGTCTCTATTCAGTCCATGATTTTTAGTGTCTAGCGCAGTTATGAATTTAAACTCCTAAGTTTCTCTTTTGAAAGTGTTGTGCAGGTTTCCTTTGAGGATGAGGCCTGAGAGATCAGATATGGAGTGATTGCTTTGTGAAAAGTGTTCCCACACAGGTGATACTGTGTTGTTGGCTTTTATCATTTTCAAGAGCATAGTGATTGTCTGGTTTCACCCACATAGTTGTTATTGGAGCATTTAGTGCACTGGATGAAGTATACTGCATATTGTGATAGGCATGTTGCAGGACCTGTGGATCTGGAAAGGTGTATTTAGGTGGTGCTGATCATCATAGCAATGGAGATATGTTTACAGGTTTTGCATCTGTTGTTTGGACAGGGTCTGGTGCTGCTTTGAACTGGTATATCCTGGTCTCTGGGGAGCTTGCTTCTGATGATGAGATGATGAACTGGGAGAGTTGTTTGAAGGCCAGAAAAGGGGGTTCAGAAAATAATTCTTTCAGGATGTGGTCCCCATCAAATATGAGTGTTTACTGTTTGATAATACCCTGTATGAGTTCCAGTGTGGGTTGGTAGGTGACAACTAAGAGTGTGTGGTCGGGGCGATTAATTCTGTACCAAAGCAGGTTCTCTTGGGATATTTGGGTGGCCTGTTCCATGATGCAATCTACTTCTCTGGTGGCATGTCCTGCTCTGGTGAAGGCGGTTTTAAGTGTGTTAAGGTGTATATCCCAGACTTTCTCCTTGGAGCATATTCTGTGGTATCTGAATGCCTGGCTGTAGATAACAGATTTCTTAGTGTGTTTACTGGATTTGTGAAGTTAGGCCAATTGCCCTCATCAATAGTACATGCCCAAATCAGTTGCCACCATTACCCAGCTCAAAATCAATCCATTATCCATCTCCCTCACTGCTTTCTCTCCCTGAAGGACAGACTTACTGTTGTTAATGTTGAGCAGCATGTCCATAGTGCAGTCACTTACACTGCGCCACGGACACAAGGTCTTAGACACAGATAACTGTGCCACTGAGTGAGTCTGTGTCAGATAGGATGATACCCTGTGTGGCCTGAAATATAGGAGATTAGTAAAGAGCTACTGTTCATGTGCAGGGAATGGGTGGCCTTGGAAAGCCCTTACACAGCCAGGCCTGTCACAGTCAGACTTGCCTGGCGGGCAGAGGAAGGACTGGGATAAGCAACTACACCCCTGCTGGCATGTTTTAATGTACGGACATGTCTGCAGCCCCTACGGAAATATTGAAGTGTAAGAACATCTGGAGATTTATCTTCTAGAAACTCCAGTGCCCCCCTCCCCACGAGGGTGATTTGTTGTTTTCTCTGGTATTTAATAGTCTATTATAGAAGAAAAATAACTCTCTTGGATCTTTGATTTGATTTTACTGTGTGTATTACTGCTTTTCATACATGAAGGACTAAAACTTCTGTTGAATCTCACTACATCTGAAGAAGCAGCTGAAAAATATCAGGCCATTATAAAACTTGGGACTATTAAAATAATGCCTCCCCATTTTCCCCACCAAAGAACCATTGTTTGGCTAATTGCTTTATCTCATCTCACTATTTTATTACAAGACTGGATGTCTCATTTTTAAATCTTAGTGTGTCTGATTCAAAGGGCTTGTTCCTGTCTTTGTGCTACCCAATGGTACGTGTTGGTGTTTTGGTTGTCTATGTAGCATATCACATTATTTGGGTGGTTGTAGGGCAATCTGATACTCTCTGACTGATGCTTCTTGCTCACATTTTGTTTCCTATTGTGTGACTATTAACATCACTTTATTGACTGAGCACTGTCAGTGCACCGCACATACAGAGAGGAAGACACAAGGCTCAATGCTGAGTCCTACTGTGGCCCTTTTATGCTGCTCTGGGGGCACAAAGATGCCGTGACCAGCCAACTGGGGATTTCCCCTACATAAGAGGAATGTGTTGCACTCTGGCAGTCCACAACTGTCAGATGGTCCATTAGAGGCTGGTGCAGCCTAAGTTTAGCTTAGAGCAGCCCTGATGCTGCTCTAACTACTTGGGGGTCCACAGTGGCTTCCCTGACCCCGCCCCCCCCCTCCAGGACCAGGGAGCCACAACCAGGTCCCCCAGTTCTGGTTGCATCCAGCAAAGACTGGATACAACAATGGGTTGAACCCACTATCTCTACCCTAAAGATCTTATAGTCTAAATTAGGCACGGCAGTACAGTTCAAACAATTAACTCTTTCCCATGTTTTATTTCTGAAGCAAAATAAATGTGCAAAGTGGAAAAAAAACAGCTACGTTTTGCAAAAAGATATAACAGACGCTGCTAAATAGGTGCAGTTGGCAGGTGCTGTATGTTACTGTTATAATGCATAACATGGGCAGGAACAAAAGCAAATATGTGCAGTTCAGTTGTCTTATTTTATTTTTGTAAGAGCCAAAGTACCAGCAGGTGCATCTATGTATTGGTCATAAATTTCTTTTTATGAGAACAGTGTTCCAGTTCCTCACAATGCTAAATATTTTATGGAGATAAAAGACAAAATAAACAAAGGAATGAGAAATAGAAGTATATTAGCACAAGTCTGATTCTAGCTACCATACCAGAATCTATGCCTGCTGTCTATAGATCCTTATGCAATATGGAGCCACCTACAAGATAATCTCCTCTTTTTATGTTCTTAGTTATTGGCACTTCTCTTTGTTCAGTCCACTTAAGCATCTTCTTGTCAGTTCTTCCCATCTCCTAAATGATAAAGCACTAAAATATCTTTGTGAAATTAAATTCTTTATTAAATTGGGAGGAAAATGCTAAAGACGACCTAGAAGGGGAAAAGAGGACAGAGAAGGGTTCATATTACTTTGGGGTTTTCTGGTCCCAGACAAACAAAACTTTATTACAAATGGTCTTTGCTGTTGTGTCAGGTTTGATATTTTAAACCCGACAGAGGAAAGTGTCTGAGTGTCTAAATGCAGACTGAAGAGGCTATCCTTCAAAAAGACACCCTATAGTCCAGAGACAGTCTGGAGTTTCAAAGTGTTTCTGCCACATTGAAGCATTGCAAAGCGCAAAGAATAATGGCTAGCGTTGGTTCAAATTCTGCTCTGGGCAAATCTGTATTGGCACTGTAGCTTCACCTCATTTATCAATGGACATCAAAGAATGGCAGACTAAAAAGGATAGGGGAATGCGGAGGTAAAATCAGTGTTTAAAAATGTTTGAAGAAGTCATTAAAGAATAATCTATCCCACCCTCTCACTTTTGGTCACTGACATGTCATAAAGATAAGAAAAGTAATTTCTAGGAGAAATGGTAAGGGAGAATGCCAACCTCATCACTAAAAGAACCCTTACTGGTGTTCCAAGCCAGAGATAAAGTGACATTCAGCTGCCAGCAATGAGCAGGGAAGGAAGGGATGGTTGAGAGCCAGAAGGCTAAAGTGAGAGCCCTTGGTGGACCATAGAGACAGAATATAGATGCAATTGCACTGACACTGGGCCCCTTCTAGGCTTAAAGGACAGCATACCCTATTACATGTCACAAAGACCCTGTTCCAGGAACACTGGAACAAACAAAGGCTCATGAAATGTCCAAAGCTGAAAGAGAGGAAGCAGTCCCAGGGAATTAGTAGTTGAATGAGAAAAACCCAGGACACTGTTGCTTTAAGGGCCTGGGACCAGGAGCCCTGTACTTTAGGGTGCAGCAGAGGTCCCCTCTCTCCCAGACACCCAGGAGGAGTTCTCTGTAGAAGGGCAATACATGTTCTGCCTCCTGCCTCAGAACAGGGAGAGTCTGGCAGGAGAAGCAAGCCAGAGCCAGGAGCTGAGAAAGGGCTGGCAATGGCAGCTTTGAGAGGAGCAGACGGGGACAGAAGGATGGCGCTGTGTATGGTATCAGAGCCAGAGATGAACATGAACTTTTGTGTAGTGGCGATAGACCTTATTTTGGGAGCCTGCGGATTGTTTTCAGCTCCTTCTGTTATTAAACCAGCCCTGAGTGCAGGGGCAGTTAGCCACGAGAAAGACTGAAGAGAGGAAACAGAGGCAGGGTGCTGCACACCCACCTCTGGCCACAAAGGGCACGTCTAAACAAACCCCATAGCAGTGAGTTTCAGAGCCTGGGTCAACTGAGTCAGGCATGCGGGGCTGGCAGTACAGGGCTAAAAATAGCAGTGTAGACATTCCTGCTTGGCCTGGAGTGAGCCCGATTCCAGCCCAAGTGGGGGCAGCTACACTGCTATTTTTAGCCTTGTAGTGTGAGCCCCTCAAGCCTGAGTCAGTTGGCCTGGATTCTGAGACTTGCTGGTGCAGGTCTTTTTTTGCAGGGCAGACATACCCAAAGGGGGTGATCAGGAGGTAGCTTCCCTTATACAGAGTATTTAAGGTTAGAGTCAGAGCAGCTATAATAAATCCCAGAAGCTTTAGACTTTAGCATAGATGTCCTTCATTTACTGAAGTCTGTCCATCCCTCTCCTCCCTAACAAGACACCTAACAAAGGTACAGTGATCAAGATATGCAGTCTTTGGCCTGGTCTACACTACACAGTTAAGTCAACGTAAGCTGCCGTGTATCAAGCTCGCTGTGGAAGTGTCTTCACTTACATTTGGCTCCTGCTGATGTAAGTACCCCTTATGCTAACTTAATAACACCCCCTCCTGGAGCGGCATAGAGTCATGGTGAATGTAGTTATGTTGACGCAGTGTCAGTGTAGACACTGCATTGGTTACGTTGATTGTTGCTGGCTTTTAGGAGCCGTCCCCTAATGCTGCACACTGAAAATACAATTGATACAAACGCTCCTGGTGAGGACGTGCACCACCGACATGAGGAGCCAAGTGTACACACACACAAGCAATTAAATAACTGCGGTGGCTGTATGCTGGCGTAAGTTAAATTGACATAATTTTGTAGTGTAGACATGGCTTCAGGAACCTGTGAGGGCTTTGGAGGGTGAAAGGGGAAGTGACTCACATTCAAGTAAGACTAACCTCTTATCAGATTAGGATATCATCCCAAGAAGGAAGAGGGCTGTCCAAGGAGTCAGTGGATATGTGACCCTGACCCTGTCTGGTATTGGTCTCCTAATATGGTCTGGAACTGGAGGAAAATACAAACTACAACTCAGTTCATAGCTCACCTGAGCAGTGCCACTAAAGTCAAAGGGTGCAGCAAAGCCCCTAGAATGGTGAAGAAAACTCCACACAGATTCCTTTCTGGCTGTTTCCCCATCATTCCATTGGAAGGTTCCCCCTTCACAGAACAGGCTGCAGGACCCCTATGTAGAATGCTCCTGGGGAACCTATTTACCATGCCTCACCTGGCCACAGCTGCCCCCAGGACTCCACTTAAAGGAGGATGCTCATTGTGCAGGATCCATGGGGATGGTAAGACAGCTCCATCCAGCTGGCTGTATAGCCTTTCACAGGTAATGTCTCCTTGGCCTGTGTGGGGATGATGTGCCTTCTATGCAGTGCTTGCTCCCATTCCAACTGTGGATCCTTGAACCAGTGGAAAAGCCTCCTCAGAGTCCGGCAGAGGGGTGGTGGTAGTGTGGTGGCAGCTGACCAGCTCTTTTGGGGCAGAGAGGGCCAAAGGTCATCAGATCTACGTATAGGGGTCCTCTCCACATGGTGATTTAAAATGGGGGTGCAAAATCCCCCCTCCCCATTGGACCTGTTCACATAAGTAAAGTTACTCACTAAGTGTTTGTAGGACCAAGCCCTGTAGTAGTTGTTATAAATATATTTATTTCTTAAGCCTCCTGTGCAACCCACCTCCATTACTAAAGCCAAGTAAAGCTCGGAACACTGCACAGGCAGAGTTAAAATACAGCAACACATAAATTATATACTGCAACATCACTTTAAATAATGTAGGGTGAGGGGAAGAGTTTTGCACAAAGGTTGGCATTAATTTTAATGCAAAACATTTCTGAGGGAGAGGGTTACTAGGTGAGATTTGAAATGTACGGATATTTTGAAAGCGTACATCATTATAACTAGATCTAAGTAGGATATTTATTTGGGAAAGCATACACCAAATGTATTAATGAGAAGAAAATAACCAGCAAGCATTGTGTGAAACCTTTCATGTGTTAGATTCTACCTGAAAAAGGACCACCTGAACAGTAAATTCTCATTAAAAATAGTAAGTTCAAGAGAGATTATATTACTGGTATTTCACTAAATCTGCTTGTCAACTAAATTGGACTACAAAGTATAGATCTCCTTTAATTAATGCAAATGGACTCCTATACCTGCTGCTCCACAGTGATTCAGGCAGTTAAAAAAAGCAGGGAAGGGGGGGCCTAGCATGGGACAATAACAATAGAAGATCATTGTCATGCAAATTGTTTTGATGACATGGACTGATTGCTTTTCTATTGGTCTGTGAAAGCAATACCTTTAATTAGGTTTAATTAATCTTTTTGTGCATTGCTTTTTGTGCATTGCTTTTTGTGCATTACTAGACCTCTTTCATTTTTGCATACATGGCAATGTATGAAAGATTTAAAAATAATTCATTTGAGTAGGAAAACTGGGACACATCCTTTAAATCCACTGAAATACATTAGCCTAGGAGAGTTGCCTTGAGGAATGCAGTGGAAAAATTATTAACATTTCATTTCTATTTTGTTTTAAACCCTAGAGCCATGCACCTTTGAGCTTTGAGAAGTTCTGATCTGGAAGCTAACTTTGTAGTTCAGAGCCATCTCTTAATTTTTTTTTAAATGGATTGTCTTTTTCAATAGGGGTAATTGTCATGTATGATCTACGAGCCACATAAATACTGAATTTTCTACCTTACATCTCTGAATATGCAGGGACACCTGCAAGAGGAAGTATTCTAAGAATGTGTGCAAGCACTTTTCCACCCATTTGTGGTCTCATTCTTGCAAGTGCTTTGGGCTTGTCTTCAATGCAAGTTCAAGTTACAACTCAATTGTAGCCTCTAACTCAAGTCCCATCCACACACTAAAACTCTTAAGCATGATGGTGCTGTTAACTCAAGTTGGCTGACCCACTGTGGTATAGTTCCAGTTCAAGTTAGAGCAAATCATCAGCTGCTAACATGACCACTGTGTATTATGGGCATAGACTAGTGCCACTCGAGTGCTGCTAGACTGTCAATGCTTTCCCACAATTCTCTTTGTGCCCAGAAAGGACAGACAAGTTCTCTCAGGATTCACTCGGAAATAATTCATAAGTGACTCAGTTTAGTGCAGCACTAAAAACAATGAGATGTCCCCTCAGATATGTTAGTGCCACACATGAGTGAGTACAGCACCAGTGCAAACATATAGATGCAGCAACTCCAGGGTTATTTCACAGTGTGGCCACTCTCACTTCAAGTAGGCTAACTGGAGAGGAGTAATTCAGTTAACTCTGCAACAAAGACATGGGGCAGGTCTACACTTAAAGTCCTGCCCTGATGCAGTTGTACCACTGTAGTGCTTTAATGAAAGTGCTCTGTGGGGAGAGTGCTCTTCCTTTGGCATTGTTAATCCACCTCCCTGAGAGATGGTATGTATGTTAATGGGAGAAGCTCTCCTACCATCTAGTGCTGTCTGATACTAGGAGTTAGGTTGGTATAGAATATCAGGGTTGGATCCAGATCCCTAAATGGCCCCCTCAAAGATTGAACTCACAAGCCTGGGTTTAGCAGGCCAATGCTCAAACCACTGAACTATCTCTCCCCCCCCCCTTTTGCTTTGCTTTGCTTTGCTTTGCTTTGCTTTGCTTTGCTTCACACCCCTGAGCAACATGGTTATACCAATGTAAGTCGGTAGTGTAGACAGACCATAGCCTTTGACTGTGAGACTCCCACAGCAGCCAGCTGGAATTACACATGTGAGGAGGTGAAGGATTGTTATACATTTGAACATAAAAAGAAAAAAATACATTTAAAATCTTTAGAGAGTGGAAGGATTTTCTGTTCTATGCACATACTTTTTGATAGAATAACTATTTCTGCCTGATTATTTTTTGTACATTGTATTCACCGCATGGACAAATTACTGCTGTCCCTCTCTAAGACTGTGCATAGTTTGAGTGTAAATGACAGCATCAATGAGAAATTCACAAGTAGTTGGGTTTTCTCTGCTTGTCTTAGTGAAATAATGACAACAAGCATTGCTCAGAAAACTGAATTAACCAAAGAAAGATGTTTCTGTTGCAAATACAATGTAAACAGCATCTCCATACTTCCACAGGTACCGGTAGATCGGGAATAAGCAGTGTAGAATCTAAAGCGTAATATGTGTGATAGATAGGAGCCCCGTATGCTCACAGATCTCACCACATCACAGTAAAGTGCAAGTTGCACTTCTTTGAATTAGCTTCTACACAGCCAGAATAAAGCCAGCAACAAAGAAGAGGATGGGGAGGGCAGTGGGGGAAAAGAAATAAAAACTTCAGTGTGTCTGGAGATGTAGGGCTGAAACTAGTCCACTGGTTAATTGTGACAATGTTCTCTTTACATCATGCTCAGATACTTCGACATAAAATTGTAGATAGATGAACAGTAAGAAAGTAGCAGGTAAAACCTGAAGTCAGTACTCATAATAATGGCCATACTGGGTCAGACCAAGGGTCTATCTAGCCCAGTAGTCTGTCTTCTGACAGTGGACAATGCCAGGTGCTTCAGAGAGAAAGAACAGAACAGGCAGTCACTGAGTGATCCATCCCGTCACCCATTCCCAGCTTCTGGCTAACAGAGACTAGGGACACTGAGAGCATGGGGTTGCATCCCTGACCATTCTGGCTAATAGCCATTGATGGACCTATCCTCCATGAACTTACCTAGTTCTTTTTTTAACCCTATTATAGTTTTGGCCTTCACAACATCCCCTAGCAACAATTTCCACAAGTTGACTGTGTGTTGTGTGAAGAAATACTTCCTTTTGTTTGTTTTTAAACCTGCTGCCTATTAATTTCATTGGGTGACTCCTGGTTCTTTTGTTACATGAAGGAGTAAATAACACTTCCTTATTCACTTTCTTGACACCAGTCAACATTTTATAGACCTCTATCATACCCTTTCTTAGTTGTCGCTTTTCTAAACTGAAAAATCCCAGTCTTCTTAATCTCTGCTCATACAGAAGCTGTTCTATATCCCTAATCATTTTTGTTGCCCTTTTCTGTACCTTTTTCAATTCTGATATTTCTTTTTTGAGATGAGGCAACCAGATCTGCACAAAGTATTCAAGGTGTGGGTGTTCCATGGATTTATATAGCGGCATTATGATATTTTCTGCCTTATTATCTATCCCTTTCCTAATGCTTCCTAACATTCTGTTAGCTTTTTTGACTGCCACTGCACATTGAGCGGATGTTTTCAGAGAACTATCCACAATGTCTTCAAGATCTCTTTCTTGAGTGATAACAGCTAATTTAGACCCCATCATTTTATATGTGTAGTTGGGATTATGTTTTCCAGCGTTACTTTGCATTTATCAACATTGAATTTCAGCTGCTATTTTGTTGCCCAGTCACCCAGTTTAGTGAGATCCGTTTGTAACTCTTCGCAGTCTGCTTTGGACTTAACTTCTTAAGTAGTTTTGTATCATCTGCAAATTTTGCCACTTCACTGTTTTGCCACCCCCTTTTTCCAAATCATTTATAAATATGTTGAACAGCACTAGTCCCAGTACAGATCCCTGCGGGACACAACTATTACTCTCCATTCTGAAAACTGACCATTTATTCCTACCCTTTGTTTCCTATCTTTTAACCACTTACTGATCCATGCAGGACCTTCCCTCTTATCCCATGACTGCTTACTTTGCTTAAGAGCCTTTTGTGAGGGGCCTTGTTAAAGGCTTTCTGAAAGTCTACATACAGTATGTCTAGTGGATCACCCTTGTCCACGTTTGTTGACCTCCCTAAAAGACTTCTAATAGATTGGTGAGGTATGTTTTCCCTTTACAAAAGCCATGTTGACTCTTCCCCAACAAATCGTGTTCATCTATGTGTCTGTTAATTCTGTTCTATATTGTTCTGGTACTGAAGTTAGGCTTACTGGCCTTGAATTTCCGGGATCACCCCTGGAGCCTTTTTAAAACATTGGCATCACATTAGCTATCCTCCAGTCATCTGGTATAGAAGCTGATTTAAATTATAGGTTATATACCACCATTAGTAGTTCTGCAATTTCATATTTGAGTTCCTTCAGAAATCTTGGGTGAATACCATCTGGTCCTGGTAACTTATGACTGTTTAATGTATCATTTTGTCCCCAAACCTCCTCTATTGACACCTCAGTCTGGGAGGTGGAAACTCATATATGACACACTATGGAGCAGTTTATGGTAAGACACTGAGCCTCAACCCTCCCCCAAGAATTTGGCCCAGAGGCTCGCCCCTCAAAATGGGGAAAATTGTGTATAAGAGGGTCACATGAGTCCATGAAATCCACAATATAAGGAAGAGATCAAGTTTTTATATTATCTCTGCAATTGAACTCTGATGTGTTAATAAAGTTATCCTGAAATGCTGCACTTATTTCAAGGAACTTTTTAATAAATTTTCCTTTATGCCTGACTTTGATTTTTGGAGTGATCATTTAGTACATTTTTGTCTTTTTATTTTTGTTTTACACCAGCTAACTTATGAAAAACTGTCTCCATTTTTCAGAAAATAATCACCTTCATATGTGCCAAGGAACTAGTCTTTGTCCTCTTATCTCTTACCAGGTGACTTCAAACTTGAAAAAAACACAAAGGGAAAAACTACAAGCATTAGCTGTTTCTCGTTGAACAAACGTAGTCTTTCTTCTACATCTGCTTATTTATTCACATCCTTTCAGTGTCTCCTAGATCACAGGATGTATGAAGTCTCTAGAGAGAATTGGATTGTTATTATTCCACAGAATCCATCATATTTCTAACTTTGTTCATTTTGTCTCAAACAATGTGTACACAGAAGTCTCATTACTCACCATGGACATGACTAGTCATGATTATCACGGAGGGAGAGGAGTAGAAGAAGCTTGGTGTGGTTGTCTATCAGTTTATGACTGGAAAACATTTCCTTGGCTTTTATATTTTTTTAACCTCGCAAAATGCATTATTAACGTATATAATATGCCTGAGAACAACTGCAGTCCAAACCCACAGCAAGTAGTTACACTGCATTGTTAATGATATATAGGGTTAGGGTTTGTTTAGGAATGAATATTCAGTACTAATTCACCAGGATGTTTTCAATCTGAAGGGTAAATGCAAATTGAACCAATGTTAAAGGCTGTATTATGTGGGCTTTTAAAGACTAGACTGGCAAATACACAGTAGGGATCAATGCTGCACTGGCCTCAGGAAAATGGCCTAAATAATATAACAGATGTTTTTTATTTTTAATTTCTATTATCAGATTCCATACAGTTTGGGAAAAGACAAACACATTTTGGGGGTTTGCCCATAGCCAAATTCCTGATGAATGACTCAGCACCTCTGTAGTGTTTTGATAACATAAGAGCTCCCATTTTTAATTGCTACATTTTATACCTTTATCTTTGCATCTCATGTACAATTTGAAGCAAATGACATAGTTCTGATTTGGAAATTTAAATATTTTTAAATATGCGCGAACAAATGTTCAAAAGTTAGCACCTAAATTGCACAAACTGAACCCATCTTTGCACCCACTGACAGGGGCTTATGCATGCAGTTATCCATATTGCAAACAGAAATGCCCATTTCCACATGCAAATACAGGCTTAAAAAGAGCTACAGTACTTAAGCCAAAGCTTTTGGAAAGGTGGTACAGAGATACAACAATAAATAGCACACGGCTTGGTTCCTGGCTGCCTCAGAGACCACCTATCTCCACAAGATCTGTCAGTTAAGGTCAGCTGCCACATGGAATCCAACACACCCTAATGTGTGGGGGCTAATCATGAGATGTTCTCATTGAAAAGTTCCTTGATTCATAAATCTCATCCCCCAGCTGGTCAGAGAGAAGCTACATTTTTTACTTTTAGGATACAGTGCCAGGGACAACTCTTTTCTCAAGAATTTGCCTGCAGATGATGGGCTTGGTGAGAAGGCCAGTGTTTGCTTTTGGGGATTATGCTACTTTCTTTTGCCTTTCATGGTCTTCCTAAATCCCTTCCCTCTAAACATCAGGAGGTCCACAGTGCTACACAGGGCCGGCTCCAGACCCCAGCGCGACAAGCAGGCGCGTGGGGCGGCAGTTGTCCTCAGGGGCGGCAGATTGGGCCGGCGGACCTGCCGCAGTCACGCCTGCGGGAGGTCCACCGGAGCCCCGGGACGACCGGAGCTGCCGCAGGCATGACTGCGGAGGGGGCACTCCTCCCGCGGCTCCAGTGGACCTGCCGCAGGCATGACTGCGGCAGCTCAACCAGAGCCGCCGGATCAGCCAACCGTCCGCAGCTGCGGGAGGTCCAGCCGAACCGCGCGACTAGCGGACCCTCACCAGTCAAGCCAGCGGAAGGTCCGCTGCTCCCGGGGCTCCGGGGCGTCTCCCGCGCATGACTGCTTGGGGCGGCCGAATATGTAGAGCCGGCCCTGGTGCTACAGCTAGACTACTCTCCCTCCAGAAAGCAAGACCACACTCATCAACCCCTATCATCATCATCAGCTCCTTAGCTAACCTCAAATATAATTAGAAATTGCCCTCCTGGCTTTTAAAATTCTCCAAGGACTTGCTCCATTCTACTCCTCTGACCTTGTATCCACCTGCTCCTCACCCACTCACTCTGCTCCACCAATCTCTGTCCCCTCTTTCCTTGTCTTCCCAGTTGGGAGTCATTCTGCCGCTGTGTTGCTCCATCTGCTTAGAATTTCCTCTTCATCTCTCCTCGAGTCACTGAGTTGCTTTTCAAATGTAATGTTACAAACCTTCCCATTCATATAAGCTGAAGGATGTCAACCCACTCCTATTTCCCTACTTTGTTATTCATTGTTCTGTTCGTCTCTCACCGCAATATAAAATAAATTACTAAATAGCAATCTGTAGCTTTACTAGTTGTAGATTTCAGCCTTCATTGCTCTTGCTCTGCTCCAGCTTTGCACAGTACAGTATGTCGTTTTTCCCTTGCAGCCTGCTTCAGAGCTGCTTTCCAACCCTCCGTAAAGAATCGTCTCTCTACTATGCTATCCCTTGCTGCAAAATGTTCTTTGATGTTTTGTGACCTGTATTGCCATTGGTTCCGGGGTATAACTCTCATTGCTTTCAGGAGAAGTAATATATGCCCTTACCATAAAGAATACTACATGAAAAAAATTGTGTTGTACTAGTGAGGAGTTGTGTTGGTGTTTGATACCTTTCTTTCCTTGTTGCTTCTTTTATTTAAACTGAGATTTAATGTTTTGGATTTTTGCTGCCTGTGCCATATTTGGGGGTCAGAGCCTGTACTAATTCCCCATGAGCTCCTTGTTCAAGTCTTCTTGAAAAACAAAATAGTTTTGTACGTCCCTTGTCTCCAGTGAAAGCATTTCCTTTTATCAGCATTTCCCTGAGACTCGTTTTCTGAGTGTCCTGGCAGATGGCCCACTTGTGCATCCCATTTTTATTGGTAAACCACAGAAAACCCAAGGCCTCACTGCCATGAAAAAAATAATTCTTGAATCTGTAACCACATAAATTATAGCTTGTAAAATGAGCTCTCTGTTTTGTCCCACAGCTCCCATCACAGGTAGCTTTCACTCAGTCATTGGTAATGAAATGGCAACATAAACCTGTTTTTATGCCCTGCTCAGTTGTGAAGTACTGTATAGCAGATGCCAGATCCAGAAAATTTATTTCCTCAGGCATTTCATTGTGAAATGTGTTAATCACAAATGTGATCTTGGCCTCAATATTTCTAGTTTACAAATGTCCCAGAATATATTAGAAATGTTCTGAAGTCGTAGTGCGAGGGGGACTGTCCTCATTCCCAGGACTGGTGTCGCATGGAGATTCACTGATAGGCCTTTACCTTCCAGTGCTGAATGTTGAGGTGATTAGAACTTATCTGAACTTCTCAGAATGGTGCGACTCTCAGAGGATGTTAGTTCTTCTCTTTGTGTGCCATCCTACCAGCTGTTTCGGTTTGTGTTAGGCTATGTCTTCACTAGAAAGGCTGCAGTTACATTGCTGTAGTGCTTCAGTGTAGATACTCACAGCATCAACAGGAGGGGTTCTCCTGTCACTGTAGTTAATTCATCTCCACGAGAGGCAGTAGCTAGGTTGACAGAAGAACTCTTCCATCGACCTAGTGTTGTCTATATCAAGGGTTAGAGCGACATAACTACGTCGCTCCGGGGTGTGGATTTTTCACAACTTTGAGCGATGTGAAGACAAGCCCTTTGACTGTGAGTCGCATCCACGGGTATCAGGTGAAAACAAAAAATCTATTAACATGTGAGGCGTTTACTTACCTATAACTCTAGAAGAGATTCACCATGTCCTTTGAACTCTGTGAAAAAAATTCTAACAAGAACCTCAGTCTAAAAGTATTCTTCCCACTGCCTCCGTCTGGAAACAAACAAAAGAATATATTATCCTGGGTGTCCTGGTTTGGGGCTAATTGTGCCCCGTCTTTTTTCTGGTCTCTCTAAGGGCACCCCCCGTGCAGCAGCCTTCATGCCTTTTCCTGACCTGAGGTGGAATTTTGCAGTTCTCCCACTCTTAGATTGGGCCCTGGACTCCAGTATCATGTGTGTCAACCTTTCTTACCCAGCAAGTCTGACTGAGTTTGGTCACCTGCGGTTCTTCCTTTTGGGAATGTGTGAGCAGCGGTATGCAGAGATGAGACAGCTTTATTAGATCAAAGGTATTGCTTGTTTTAACAAGAGGAACAAGCCATTCGAGAAAAAAAGGATTTTAAGACAACAAACTGTGTACACACATGTCTATCTTACTTAAAGGTTTGCCAACCCTGATGGTAACCTAGGCAGGCCTAACTTCTTCAGACACATCCAGGGGGTCCCATGTTTCAGTCCAGTTCCCCCAAACAACCTCCCACTTCCCTCTTAAAAGGGTCCCTTTTAACATTGCCAGAGTGGTGGTGTTTTGTGGACCTTTTCTTGTTCTGATCAAAATCAGTTTTGCAGGGTTGCTGGAGGTGGAGGCAAAAAAGTCTTGACAAAAAACTAAACGTTCTGACATTGTCCCTTAACAAAGCTTAAGTGTTTGCTAAGGAGTAGTTATCTTGAGATATTTTTTCCTTCCTATTTTTCCAGACAGACTCTTGTTGTATTAAACCAATATAGTCATACAGAAAACAATCCAATAACAAGTCCAACATACAATATTCATAAATTATTACAGAGCAGCTCCAAATCTGTCACATAGGGCAACCGTTCTATTCTGAGATACAATACTGCTAATCTGGAATAATTTCACTGTTTTAACTTCAAAGTTACACTGGTATAACTAAGAGCAGAATTTAGCTCAGTCTCTGTGTTTGCTGGGACAGGAGTGCTCTATAAAAGAGAGATGTCTGTCTGTACGTAAATGGTTAATTTACAAAGTGCCAGAATGTGGCACTAAAGAATATGCAGCATAGTTTCTGGTATTGTAAGACTAATAAACTGCTTGTGCACTGCAAATGTCCTCTTGTGTGTAGCTCACTTCATGCAGCTCTTAAGATGTGGAGAAGGGAAGGTAGTGTGTCAAAAAACAGGGCATATCATGGGACCCAACTTGTAACTCTAACTACAGCTTTGAATATTATGAAAACTATGTTATGACGACAAGAATTTACCTGCAGGATTGTAATCCTAATATAAGATTACCAAACTCTACTGTCCTCTCCCCATGTGCAGCACACAGACTTGCATGAAGCAAAATGGAATAGGGTCTCAGATGTGGGACTAGTCACTGAAACTGATAATTACAAAATGTTTTTAAATTGTACCAACACTGGCTTTGTTTTTCTGCTTCAGATATCCTGCAGGGTACACAGCGCAATGTAATTGTTCTGTTTGTCATTTCTCTAACAGACATATGAATGTACACATGAAAAATGTGGAAGTTTATAATGTGAACATCGTTTATCCTCTATCAGAAACCATTTTTGTGTTCCCTTTGTTTGCATTGTATTTCCAATAGCTGTTATACAGTCTGAGAACTACAATTTAAAAAAATTGCAAGTACTAAAAATAAAAAAGGCAAACAAATGGGAAATGTATTTGAATGGTTGGCTTTTAGCTTTTGTTTTCTCATTCTTCATAACTTATGCACATAAAGAGCTTTTTATCATTGACTGAGTAGAATATTGTGTGTCTGTGAGTGTCACATGGCAGGGAAAGCGGGAGAGCAATGTCTGCACATTACTGTGCTCAGGGTGATTTTCCATTGTACTGTATGTTGATCGGTGGAACTGGAGATGGACGACCCAGCTTCCCTGGAGGGACTATTATTGAGGGGACACCAGCAGAACAGGAAACACAGGGCATTAGGCTGGAAGCAACTCAGCCATATGGACAAGGCAGCACACAGGGGTTAATAACATTTTACTGATTCAACTTAAGATGCATTCGGCTTTATGCTTTGTGAATGAAACAATCATGGTGGGAAGAGACGATAACTCTAGGCTTTGGTGGTCACATAAGCTTCCCAGAGGGAAAGCAGTTCCTGGATACAAGATCTACCCTCTCTGACTGGGAAGCCTAGAGGACTGAAGAGCTTTTAAGAACCAGCTGTTGAAAAACTGCAGGTTGGAGGAGGAAATAATAAAGGTCATGTTACTTCCTCCTCCTTATAAATTGATGGAAGGGGGGAAGCTAATAGAGTTTCCATGGCTTCATAGCCAATGAAATTCCCAATGCATCACTGTCAGTGGAGGGGCAGGGTGAGTGGCTGCACGGGGAGGAGTATGTTTTAGATGGATGGCATGGAACCTGCAGAGCCAGTGTTGGGTTGGTGAATGGGCACATGCTGGGCTGCCAGTGCACTAGAACCATATGCTGGTTCAGCCTCGTGGGCAGCAAAGATAATGGCATGGATCCCTTTGGCACCTGGAGCTGCCAGATCACATCTTGCACTGATTTGGTTGGCATTAATTTACACTTGCTATCATGGCATCAGCTATTCTGAGGGAAGCCTCTTCCTCCTTCCACCACTCTTCCCATTCCCTGGCAGACCTGTAGATCTTCAAATTTGCTGAGGAACTATGCTGGGCACAGAGGAGCCTGCCTCATAGGCTCAGCTCTGTTTCATCACAGTGTGAATCTGAATGTAGTTTAAATCAAACACATGAAACGGTATTAGATCCCATGCACTGCTCTGTCCATGTGGCTGAGTTACTTCCAGCCTAACTCCCTGCCTTCCTTCTTCCACTGGTGTCACCTCAGTAACAGTCCCTCCAGGGAACATTGGCCCTCCAGCTCCACTGATCAGGATACATCTTTCCTATTTTACAAAAATTTTAATATAAACATAAAAACGAAATACACGCCCAGACTCCTGCCCCTGTGTATCTTCAGCCAGAGGTTGCAGGCAGGTAGTCATGTTGGAGTCTCATGTTTACCACAGACTCAGCTGATTACAGTCTTTGAGATAGTTTGGTCTCCTCAACAGGCAACCACACTGGGATAGAACTATCCCTATCTCCCTGTCACCGAGTCTACCAAACTCCCTCTGGCATCTCCTCCCTCCATGTGGGGCTGGTCACTCGCTGGGTCTCTGTGTGTCTCAGTATCTCCACAGGCTCTCTCTGGGTGTTGTGTCTGCAGACTCACAAGTGCCTCCTGTTCCTTTGGATCACTTGTCCCCCTTGCATAGTCAACTTGTATGACCTGGGTGTCACTGTCCCCCTCACAACTCCTTTAGTTCACTCTTGGTGTCTCTCTAATTGCTGGATCCTAACAGGAGTGCCTGGCTCCAGGGCCAGTAGGTTCTTGGCTTACCCGTCGTACTCTAGTGCCTGCTTTCTCTGAATGTTGGCCATCTCCTCTTAGCAGTCTCACCATCTTTCTGGCTGCAACAGGTTCCTCATTGGTTAGCAGGGCTTTGATCCTCTGTCCCTTTGTCCCATCTGTGCCTGTGCTGGACTGGTTTGGCACCCCTGGAATGGGATATTCCTGTGGTCCAAGAATGCTAACAAGGGGTCAGAACCAGAAGAAACAGCTATGAGTAACCATCTCTTAGCTGTTTTCACAGCTGATTCCACTTTACCAATACTTTGGAGTATGCTGTGGTGGAGGCGTGGTGGACAAACTCCCATTTGCATGCAAAATCCGTGAATTCTTCTGAAGCAAACTGGGGTCCATTTTTGGTGAGTACGGTGTCTGGAATGCCATATCTCACAAAGTGGGCCTTCAGTTTGCCAGTCACTGACTTGCTTCTTATATCAGGCAGGACATGGACCTCCAAAACCTTTGAATAGTAGCCCTCTATAATTAAGTACTGCTTTTTCATGTAAGGTAAATAAGTCTGTTCCCATCTTTTCCCATGGTCGGGTGGGCAGTTCATGTGGTAAGAGTCTCTTTCTGCTGGTGCCTATGACACGGCTGGCAGATGTCATACTCTTCTATCAAGGAGTGGAATTGTGTATTCATTCCAGGCCAGTAAACACTACCTTGAGCCCATCTAAGAACCTATCAATGCCCAGCTGTGAGGCAGGTATTTTTTGCATGACATCCTTATGTAATGAGTCAGGAACAACAGCTCTCTGTCCTCTAAATATGATTCCATCCTGCATACTCACCTCCTTCTTGTAGTGGCGTTTGCCTTCTGGCCTCTCTGCTGGTATCACTGTCTTGACTGACTTAGTTGGATGGCTGTAGCCTCTTTGATTTCCATCAGCTTTGCTGTTGAAACTGGGAGATTGAATCCATTAACATGCTGGACTGTATCCTTATCTCTTTCCCCAAACTGGCTGATACTGGGTATATATGTCCTGCTAAGGGTGTCAGCTAACACCAGTAATCATCCTGGATAATATCTATTCTCTAACTGGTAGTGCTGGAGATGCATCAACACATGCTGCAATCTCTTTGGAGTCGTAAGAAGAGGCTTTGCCATGACTGTCTCTAGGGGGTTGTGGTCTTATTGCAGCACTGTTATTGAGTGACCATAGTTTTACTGATAGAATTGCTCCACTCCAAACACAACACCCAGAAGCTCTTTTTCCATGTAGGTGTACCCCTGTTCAGTTTCTGACAAGGCTCTATTGGCATATGCGACTGGCTTGTGATGAATTAAACAAACCCTGCACCAGCCTGGGAAGGGAACAAACCATGCACCAGCCTGGGAAGGGAACAGGCAGTTGAGCTCCCCAGCTCCCAAGGAGACAGCTGACAGCCAACAGAGCCTCTGCTTGTGCCGAAAGGAGAACACAGATCCCCTGGGCTAAGACGGGGAAAGAGACTGAGATTTGTACTGGAGACCCAGAGGACTTTGGGATGGGATGGGATACTGCCAGCACTGTCTGAAGTAAGAGAGGCCAATATCCTCACAGATTGGCTGTTGGGGACCTGTCCAGTCCTATTCAACATCCTGCCTTGTGAGCTGACATATGGGTTCTGTTGCTGCAGCCAGTTGTGGACAGAACTTGGACATAAAATGTATCATTCCTATGAAGCACTGTATCCCTTTCACATCTGCTGGACTTGGCTTGTCTCTGACTGCCTTGATCTTATTGGGATCTGCTTTCAGTCCCTCTGCTGTGAGCAGATGTCCAGTGTGTGTCACTGGATACTGTTTCAGTTGCATTTCTTTTTTTCTAGGTTGAGTTATATTCCTTGTCCCTACATCGCTGTAGAAAAGCTTGTAGTTTTCTGTCATGGTCTTGTTCCGCTTCTGTATCATTGCTCCCTTCACCTATAATGAGAATATCATCTGCAATTACTTTCACCCCAGCCAATCCTTGGGCAAGTCTTCTCTGGTGTACCTCTGGTGTTGGACATGTGCCCAATAGCATTTGCAGCCATCTGTAGCAACCAAATGGTGTTGCAAAGGCTGTAAGCATGGTGGACTGTTAATCCAGGCTTATGTACCGAAACCCATTCCCTCACATCACAGATCATAAAAACTCTGGCTCTGGAAAGTTCCGGTAAGATGTCATCAATTGTGGAATGTGGATAGCGGCATCTTTTCAATGCCTAGTTCAGAGGGTTCGGGTCTATGCAGATGCATAATTTTCCGGATGGCTCCTTTACCACCACCATGCTGCTTACCCAGTCCCTACTGGCCTCTACAGGTACTACGATACCCCTGCCCTGCAGACCTTCAAACTCCTTGTGTATTGGATTATGTACCGTCACTGGAATTTTCCTTGGTGGTAAGCAGAGGTTCCTCTATGGGGTCTATTTCCAGTCACAGCTTTCCTTCAAGGCACGTGTCGCCTTTGAAAACATCCCCTCGTGCTTTTAAAGGGGTCTTCATTATCCATGGACTCCCCGTTTTTCTTTTTGCACTGCAGCTATACAATTCTGATGCTGTGCCCATATCAGATCCATGTCTTGTATGGCTATATTCTCCAAGGGGGGGGTCTGTAGTGCTTACCATCCACCACCACAAATTGCAGTTGGTGTGGTCTGTATTTTTTGGGAGTAGTTACTAGGCGATCACAATTTCCTGTGGGCTGCATTATGCTCTCATTGTACGTTATTTGAGTGCACCTGCTCATGTAATAGGAGTGTTTGAGCCCAATTCATCCTGAGGAATCACACTGCAGGAGGCCCTACTGTCCAGCTGAAATTGCATGGGGCGTTTCCCTGTTAACATCGTTGCATGCACGGAGGTTGGTATTGTCTCTTGTTGCTTTCCTGTCATGACAGCCTGAATCTGATATGCTCTTGGACTCCAGGAGAATGAAGCTGACATCTGACATGCCATCCCCCTCTTGTACAGGTCTGACTGAATCTTTCTGGGACTTTGCTCTTGCACAAACTATTAAAGTGGTTCAACTTGCCATGTCCCTTCCAATGCTGTCCTAGTACGGGGCACCTCTCCTTTACCTGCTCATGTCATCTCCCACAGTACATGCAGATCACTATAGGTATGGAGCCCTGCCACCTGCTCTCCCTTGCTGTTGTCTCACTGCCTGTACTTCTGGGGGTGTTGTGCTTCCTCAGGCTTTCATCCTTTCTCTCAGGGCATCCGCTGCACACCTCATGGCTAAGCACCTACTGTGACATTCGCCTTCCTGGAGCAGCTGCTCCTGCACATGGTGATCACAAGCACCACAGACTGTCCTGTCCCAAATCAGGGTGTCTGTCAATTCCCAAAACTGCATGTAGCAGCTAGTGTGTGTAAGGCTGCAGCATGGGGGGGGGGTCTATCCCCTCCACTTTGTATTGGTCACCAGTGAAAAACCTGTGCCGCTCCACGGTTTTGTTCTACTTTGGGGCGTACTCATTCCCCAGGGCTCCAAGGATTCTGTGATGCTTGAGGCAGTGGCAAGCCACAGATCTTTCTGCCTTGGTACCCAGCAAGGTAAGGTAACAGTTTTACTTTTGTGCTGGTGTCCTCATGCATGGCCAGATCCATGTACCGCTTAAACTCCTCCATCCACTGGGTCCATCCCTGGGCTAGGTTTGTGTCTGCAAAATCCAGGGCTCCAGGCGCCTTCAGACACAGTTCCATGGCTCACGCTGCCAGCTGCTGCACTACAGAGAACTCACAGCTCAGATGTTGCCGCCATGTTTCACTCACAAAGCGTGACGCTGAATGCAGTTTAAATTGAACAAGTGAAACTTCATTAAACCCTGGGGACTCTGTGTACCTATGGCTGAGTTGCTTCCATTCTAACTGTCCCATGTTTCCAGTTCCACTGGTGCCTTTCAATAACAGTCCCTCCGGGGAACATGAGCTCTCTGATTCCAGTTCCACTGATCATGATATTGGCTTTGCTCTTAGCTCCACTTTGGAGCTCATTTTGTGCAGTTCACATGGCATAACTGTGCATTCCATAGCAGGGCCCAACTCATACTTTGATCAGAGGCTCTTTATTTCAAGCCTGTGTTTGTATTTGGAATTTTTTTCCAGTAGTCTGATCAATAACAAGGGAAACTTTAGTTTAGAGATGGCCTTGAGCTTTCAGGAGAGAGCTCCACTGTGCACCAAGGTGCCCAGCTAGATGAGTGAGACAACAGTGTACTCACCCTGTCAGGACTCAGAAAGTAAATGCCTATTGGTAAGAACAGGTAAAGCATCTCACAAATAACATGGTGCTGTAAACCAGAATAGACATCAGGTGTCAGATTTTTTAAGGATGTATGTGTGCATGAGTGATGAACACTGCGTGCAGAAGGCCAGAGGATTTGCATAGTGTGCATGGCCTTGTGCTGGCCCTCATTAGTGTGTTGAATTTCACCCCTATTTGCATGTGCAGAGTTCCATATTTGCAGAAGCGCACGGTCAGTTAAGTGTCTAACTGGCCATGTGCTCACTGAAATACCCAGTTGGCACACAGCATCATGATATCTTCATGCATGCAATAGGCACATGTGATTGTCCACGTGCAAAGGCATATGCAAAGCTTTCAATATCTGGCCCAAAAGTAATACTGAAAAAATATTTGTGTTTTGCCATGCTGTTACACTTTTTAGAGGCATGCTTCTGTGTGATGACAAATCAAGTAAAGATTGGGTTTCTTTTTTAAAGCAGGTTTGAAGAAAGAAGTACAAAAAGATCAAGATGCAAATAAACCCACTGTGTCATCCCCTAAGAGATTAGCAGTATCAGCCACCAAGCTCCATTCACCAGGTATTTATAAACCGCCAGAGCACTCTCTTGAGGGAAGATTTAAACTTGTCGAATTTGCAGCTCTTGTTAACAGACAAACATCTGAGACCCACTATTGTTAAAAGACGATCGATTGTGTCCAAGTCTCATTAATCAGGCAATGAGTGCAGGAGGTTTCATCATAGCAATGCATGAAGTGAACAGTCTTATGTTCTCCCTGGTAGTAAAGTAAAACCATCTGTCTTCCAAAACAGAGTCATTGCTGTTCAATGTTTAAGGGTACAAGGATCATTTTAAAAATTCTTTGTTATTTTTACATTTAAAAAAAAAGAAAACAAATATAGTGACCAAAAAGCCCATGTAATACAATCACCAACAGTAACAGTGCCACTTGATATCTAAGGTCACTGATGTGCAGAAGTGTTACATTTCCTAGGTTATTTCTGTAGATAACTGGGAAAGAGATGATCTTTAGAAATAACCTTCAGACAGCTATAGCAACACTGTCAACTCAAAAATTAATGTTGTAAACAAATACATTTCTATACTAGTGTTACCAATACATTCTTAGATTCTTTACAGCTAAAATCTTTTTTAAAAATCCAGAGTACTTCTTACTAATGATGCTCTTTGGGCCAGATTTACACATGTATTTAGGCACTAAAGAGGCAGATAGGTGCCGTAAATCTGTCCCTTTGGGCCTGAGACAAACACTATTGAAATCATGAGCCCATTGACTTCAGTGGGCTTTAGATCAGGCCCTTTGACTTTTCAGGTCAGACCTTTAAAATCACTGAAGTTAGTTTCACTTTCAGCTTCTCAGTGCTACCGTATTTGGGTTAAGAAGAGTTCAAGGAGAACATTATGTTTTATAACTCTAAATTAATAAACAGAAGAGCATCTGTCCATTCACTTTAGTCACCACTGACATCACTTAAAACACACACATCAAGAATCCCATCATTGTAAATAAACTGCAGCAGTTCCATCTCATGTGATCCCCCAGCCAACAAAACCAAGCAAGTGAAAGGTTAAAACCAATCTTCCCTTCCCAGCCACTAGCCTCAGAATTCCTTCCCTTCTTCAGATGCCAGGGTTAAAAGATGAGCATTCAAGCTGTTTTGGATCATGTGGAGTCAGGGAGTGAGTTCTAAAGGGAGAGGCATCTTCATGAAGAAAGCCAGGCCAGCAGCCCCCTCTTATTTATACCAAGGGGGCTCCAGTTTAAACACCTCGCTGGTTGCAGCTGTGGCACCATGGCAGAGGGAGAGCTGGTTAAAAACAATTGTTTCCGTTAGAATTGTAAAAGAAATCACAGGAACATTTCTGTTGGCTTTGTAAAGCTGCTGGGCCTACATTTCCAAAAGTGACTAATCATTTTCAATGCCTTAATTTTTGGGTATCCAGCTTGAGACAGCTTAAAGGGCCCTGATTTGCATAAAGGGCTGAGCACTTCCCCTCTGATGATCTGGTCCTTTTAGGGTGTCTCAGGCTGGGGGCCCCAAAATGATGGCACTTTAAAATCATCCGTCACTTTTGAAAATTTGGGCCTAAATCAAAATCTAAATGAAGCCCAAGTTTCTTCAGTGGCCCTTTGCTTTCTTTAAACAAAAATAATAAAATAAAATAAATAATGACAAAGGAAAATTGTACTGCAAATAGAGTCATTTTCTACAACAGCATTCTGAAAATTTACCAAACTATTGAAATTAGTTAGGCAATGTGCTGTGGAAAATTGCTATTCATAGTATAAAAAGTTTCTTTTTCTTCTATTGTACTATTCAGATACACCCCCCCCCCAACCCCCACTGTTGTTTTTTGGCTGCCACATAAACCCCTATTGCTGCCACAGAAGGAGGGATTATCTGGTTTGTTTTAGCAATGGATCTGACCTTCAGAGTTTGGATCAATATCTGGATCTGGATTTCCCCAAAGCTCTTGTGAGAGTGTTTTTTAAGAGTTCAACATTTCTGGACCTCCATCTGATCTATCACTATAAGCCTGATCCTGCAATTTGATCTGTGGAGGACTTTGCACAGACACAGGGGTCCACCCACATGAATGTGACTGAAGAATTAGAGCCCTTGTCTCTATTTTAGTTATTTCTAACATGCCTATCACTGTGGTAGCCAACATTGTCCACTTTGCTTATTATCAGCCTCCTCAAAATTACTTCTTCACTTTCTTTATCTAAATACTGGAAACTAGAGACAAAAATGTATTAGCTCATGTACCATATCTAAATCTTCATGGATTGTATTAAATATCACTAGGTATTTGTTACAATATTTTATTTCAAACAGATAATTAGAAAAAAATGCTAAGAATTTTGAAGCTATCAATGATTCCAAATGATTTCTGAGTACAGTGGGTGTGGTCCTGCTTTTCCACAGCACCCCATATTCTAATCGACAAGAGGAAGCAGAATCAGGGCCAGCATTGTCAGTGTATTTCCCATCCTGTGCAGAGCAACGGAACAGAAACATCAGTGGGCAGAAAAAGTTTAGTGAGCTGCTTTTCAAACCCAGAGGAACTGAGAAGTTCAGATGTATCCCTGAGGAAAATATCACAGTTTAATTTACAAGGACAACTTATGCCATTGACAAGGACAACTTAGAGATGCACACTTCAAATGTTAGAAGGCAGGGGAAATCTAGAATGGAATTAAACAATTTGATAGTTTGTGTTAATTTAATCCTGACTGATTTCAAGGTGATTGTTTTCTTCTCTTTGCGTTTATAACTTTTGTTGCATCACCATCACCATGGTGTCTAAGCAGTGAAAGACTTTTGTATCAAAAAGACAGACAAACACTTACGGTTATTATTAAATATTTTGTATTGTCGTAGCACCTACAAGGCCCAGTCAGGAAGGAGCTCCATTATGTTAGGTGCTGTACAATCATACAAGAAGACACTTCCCTTTACTGAAGTCAGTCTAAATAGAGAAGACAAACAGTAGTGAGGGAAATGGGTACAAAGTGATGAGTGTCATAGTTGAGCCTGACTGAGAAGTGATCATCTATTTAACTGTTAGAGAGTTTTCTGCAGCACCCATCACTATAGTATTTAAGTGCTGCATCATAATTAGGGCCCTACCAAATTCATGGTCATGAAAAAAGCCTCATGGACCATGAAATCCGATCTCCCCCATGAAATCTGGCTATTGTAGGGGAGGGATCCTACGATGCACTGAGCTCCAGCTGCTAGTTCCGGACAGGCTGGGGAGGGACGGGATTTCCACTTCCCCTGCCAGGGTTGCTCCCACGGGGGTCAGATCACCTCCAGGAACTTTTCTGGCTGCAGGAAGCTCCGCGGCTGCTGGCTGGGAGCCCAGCTTTGAAGGCAGTGCAGCCATAGAGCTTCCTGCAGCCGGGAGGAGGTTCCCAGAGGTGAGTCTGACTGGCCCCGGGAGCGGCCCCTGCAGAGGAAGAGGATGTTCCATCCCTCCCCATAGAATCATAGACCAGAGGTTGGCAACCTTTCAGAAGTGATGTGCCGAGTCTTCACTTATTCACTTTAAGTTTCGCGTGCCAGTAATACATGTTAACGTTTTTTAGAAGGTCTCTCTTTATAAGTCTATATTATATAACTAAACTAGTGTTGTATGTAAAGTAAAAAAGGTTTTCAAAATGTTTAAGAAGCTTCATTTAAAATTAAATTAAAATGCTGATCTTACACTGCCGGCCCACTCAGCCTGCTGCCGGCCTGGGGTTCCATTCACCTAGTTTGGCAGCGGGCTGAGCGGGGCATGTAGCCAGGACGCCAGACCGGCAGCGGGCTAAGCGGGGCCGGCAGCCGGGACCCCAGATCGGCAGCGGGCTGAGCGGGGCATGTAGCCAGCACCCAAGACCGGCAGCGGGCTAAGCGGGGCTGGTGGCCGGGACCCCAGCTCGGCAGTGGGCTGAGCGGCTCAGCCTGCTGCTGGTCTGGGGTTCTGTCCACTGGCTCCTGCCAGCCGGGGTCCTGGCTGCCGGCCCCAATCAGCCTGCTGCCGGTCTGGGGTCCTGGCCCTGCCCACATAGAGTGGGTACCTACCTTCTCCCTGGTTCGAGCCCGTTCTCTTCCTCTCTCTCTGCTCTGAGCTGAGGGTGGGAGTGCACTGAGCACAGAGTTGCGGGTGAAGGAGCAGGCTGGGGATTGGGGTGCAGGGTCTGACCAGGAGCTAGAATGAGGGAGGGGGCTCAGGGTTGGGGCAGGAGGTTTGGGTGTGAAGCACTTACCTGGGACAGTTCCCATTTGGTGTGAGGGGTGCAGGTGGGAATGTGGGGGGGAGGGGTGCAGGAGCTCCCATTTGGTGCTCAGGGTGGGGCTGGGGATGTGTGGGGGGTGCAGAAGTCAGAATGGGGGCTGGAGGTGTGTAAGGGGGGGTGCAGGGGTCAGGGCAGAGGGCTGAGTGTGTGGGGGGTGCAGGGGTCAGGGCAGAGGACTGGGTGTTTGGAGGGTTCAGGGGTCAGGGCAGAGGGCTGGGGTGCTCGGCTCATGGGGGTGGTCCCACTCCCAGCCCCCTGCCATGAGCAGTTCACAGCAGAGGCCTGGAGGGGATATGCCCCGATTCCCCCCCTTTCCCCAAGGCCCCGCCCCCACCCCTGCCCCCGCCTCTTCTCTGCCTCCTCCCCGGAGCAGCGAGCACACTGTGGCTCCGCTTCTCCCCCTCCCCCTCGCAAGGGTGATCAGCTGATCGGCACAGGGAAGGAGAGGAGGAGGGGCAGGAAAGCACCACGCTGGGGGAGGAAGCGGGGGAGGGGGAGCTTGGCTGCCGGCAGGACCAAGCTTCTGCCTCCTGCTGCCGCAGGAGAGAGCGGTGGGCAGGGGGGCTGAGTGGGGCCGGGACCCTGGCAGGTGGCAGGCAGCAGCATGCCATTAAAAATTGGCTCACGTGCCATCTATGGCACGCGTGCCGCAGGTTGCCGACCCCTGTCATAGACTATCAGGGTTGGAAGGGACCTCAGGAGGTCATCTAGTCCAACCCCCTGCTCAAAGCAGGACCAATCCTCAACTAAATCATCCCAGCCAGGGCTTTGTCAAGCCTGACCTTAAAAACTCCTAAGGAAGGAGATTCCACCACCTCCCTAGGTAACCCATTCCAGTTCTTCACCACCTTCCTAGTGAAAAAGCTTTTCCTAATATCCAAACTAAACCTCCCCCACTGCAACTTGAGACCATTACTCCTTGTTCTGTCATCTGCTGTCACTGAGAACAGTCTAGATCCATCCTCTTTGGAACCCCCTTTCAGGTAGTTGAAAGCAGCTATCAAATCCCCCCTCATTCTTCTCTTCTGCAGACTAAATAATCCCAGTTCCCTCAGCCTCTCCTCACAAGTCATGTGCTCCAGCCTCCTAATCATTTTTGTTACCTTCCACCGGACTCTTTTTCCAGTTTTTCCACATCCTTCTTGTAGTGTGGGGCCCAAAACTGGATTCAGTGCTCCAGATGAGTCCTCACCAATGTTGAATAGAGGGGAATGATCACATCCCTCAATCTGCTGGCAATGCCCCTACTTATACAGCCTAAAATGCCATTAGCCTTCTTGGCAACAAGGGCACACTGCCGACTCATATCCAGCTTCTTGTTCACTGTAATCCCTTGGTCCTTTTCTGCAGAACTGCTGCCTAGCCATTCGGTCCCTAGTCTGTAGCAATGCATGAGATTCTTCCAGCCTAAGTGCAGGACTCTGCACTTGTCCTTATTGAACCTCATCAGATTTCTTTTGGCCCAATCCACTAATTTGTCTAGGTCCCTCTCTATCCAGGGGCGGCTCCAGGCACCAGCGCAGCAAGCGCGTGCCTGGGGCGGCAAGCCGCAGGGTGCGGCCTGCCGGTCGCTGTGAGGGCGGCAGTCAGGCAGCCTTCGGCAGCATGCTCGCAGGAGGTCTGCCGGTCCCGGTTACTGCTTCAGCGGTAATTCGGCGGTGGGTAGCCGAAGGTGCGGGACCGGCAAATCACCCCCAGAAACGCCGCCGAATCTGCGTGACCGGCGAACCTCCCGCAGGCGTGCCACCAAAGGCTGCCTGACTGCTGTGTTTGGGGCAGCAAAAAACATAGAGCTGCCCCTGTCTGTATCCTATCCCTACCCTCCAGCATATCTACCCCTCTTCCCAGTATAGTGTCATCTGCAAACTTGCTGAGAGTGTAGTCCATGCCATCCTCCAGATCATTAATGAAGATATTGAACAAAACTGGCCCCAGGACCGACCCTTGGGGCACTCTGCTTGAAACTGGCTGCCAGCTAGACATGGAGCCATTGATCACTACCTGCTGAGCCCAACGATCTAGCCAGCTTTCTATCCACCTTATAGTCTATTCATCCAGCCCATACTTCTTTAACTTGCTGGCAAGAATACTGTGCGAAACCGTATCAAAAGCTTTGCTAAAGTCAAGGAATAACACGCCCACTGCTTTCCCCTCATCCACAGAGCCAGTTATCTCAACATAGAAGGCAATTAGGTTAGTCAGGCATGACTTGCCCATGGTGAATCCATGCTGACTGTTCCTAATCACTTTCCTCTCCTCTAAGTGCTTCAGAATTGATTCCTTGAGGACCTGCTCCATGATTTTTCCAGGGACTAAGGTGAGACTGACTGGCCTGTAGTTCCCTGGATCCTCCTCCTTCCCTTTTTTAAAGATGGGCACTACATTAGCCTTTTTCAGTCATCTGGGAACTCCCCTGGTCGCTATGAGTTTTCAAAGATAATGTCTCTGCAATCACATCCGCCAACTCCTTTAGCACCATCGGATGCAGCGCATCCGGCCCCCATGGACTTGTGCTCGTCCAGCTTTTCTAAATAGTCCCAAACCACTTCTTTCTCCAACAAGGGTTGGTCACCTCCTCCCCATGCTGTGCTGCCCAGTGGAGTAGTCTGGGAGCTGACCATGTTCATGAAGACAGAGGCAAAACAAGCATTTAGTACATTAGCTTTTTCCACATCCTCTGTCACTAGGTTGCCTCCCTCATTCAGTAAGGGGCCCACAGTTTCCTTGACTTTCTTCTTGTTGCTTACATACTTGAAGAAACCCTTCTTGTTACTCTTAACATCTCTTGCCAGCTGCAACTCCAAGTGTGATTTGGCCTTCCTGATTTCACTCCTGCATGCCTGAGCAATATTTTTATACTCCTCCCTGGTCATTTGTCCAATCTTCCACTTTTTGTCACCTTCTTTTTTGTGTTTAAGATCAGCAAGGATTTCACTGTTAAGCCAAGCTGGTTACCTGCCATATTTACTATTCTTTCTAAACATCGGGATGGTTTGTTCCTGCAACCTCAATAAGGATTCTTTAAAATACAGCCAGCTCTCCTGGACTCCTTTCCCCCTCATGTTATTCTCCCAGGGGATCCTGCCCATCAGTTCCCTGAGAGAGTCAAAGTCTGCTTTTCTGAAGTCCAGGGTCCATATTCTGCTGCTCTCCTTTCTTCCTTGTGTCAGGATCCTGAATTTGACCATCTCATGGTCACTGCCTCCCAGGTTCCCATCCACTTTTGCTTCCCCTAATAATTCTTCCCGGTTTGTGAGCAGCAGGTCAAGAAGAGCCCTGCCCCTAGTTGGTTCCTCCAGCACTTGCACCAGGAAATTGTCCCCTACACTTTCCAAAAACTTCCTGGATTGTCTGTACACCACTGCATTGCTCTCCCAGCAGGTAGCAGAGTGACTGACGTCTCCCATGAGAACCAGGGTCTGCGATCTAGCAACTTCTGTTAGTTGCCGGAAGAAAGCCTCGTCCACCTCATTCCCCTGGTCTGGTGGTCTATAGCAGACTCCCACCACGACATCGCCCTTGTTGCTCACACTTCTAAACTTAATCCAGAGACTCTCAGGTTTTTCTGCAGTTTCATACCGGAGCTCTGAGCAGTCATACTGCTCTCTTACATACAGTGCAGCTCCCCCACCTTTTCTGCCCTGCCTGTCCTTCCTGAACAGTTTATATCCATCCATGACAGTGCTCCAGTCATGTGAGTTATCCCACCAAGTCTCTGTTATTCCTATCACATCACTCCTCAACCCCACCGGACTAGCAGCTGGTGCACTAGTGCATAATAGGACACCCAGTGCTTGGGAGTTAAAGGAGCCTTGGGCTAGCTGTGGACAGGACCATGGTGCCCCCCGGACCATGGAGCCCCTGGGCAGTTGCCCACCTGTAAGGCCAACCCCGTCCCCCTCCCAAAGTGATGACCTCCCCATACCCTGAGACCCTCACTTCTGCGCTGCTGCTGGCAGTGGCACTGGCTTTAGAGCTGGGTGCCCAGCCAGTAGCCGCTGAGCTCCAGCTGCCCAGCTCTGAAGGCAGCACTTCTGCCAGCAACAGTGCAGAAGTAAGGGTGGCAATCCTGCGACCCTCCCTCCCACAATCCCATTTTGGGTTCGGACCCCCCACAGTTACAACACCCTGAAATTTCAGATGTAAACAACTGAAACTGTGAAATTGACTATTTTAAAAATTCTATGACCATGAAATTGACCAAAATAGACTGTGAATTTCGTAGGGCCCTAATCATAATGTACTCAATTATGAAATGTTGCAAAATCTGGCCTCTTTGCAGCCACATGTTGTGGACACAATTAATCATGAATGCTGGTTTTTGTTTTTTTGTTTTTGTAGCTGTCATTTAAGTCATTTGCAATTCTAAGAACCTGACTGCACACTCAAATAGGGTACTTAAGCGTCTACAATATCTGAATCATACCTGCAAATACTTGCGGGTCCCAAAATGTCAATGCTGGCCCATTAAACTGTGTAATGTCACTGGTGTGTAGATTGGCTGTCCTACAAAATTTACAGGTATTTTCTGTTGCCATCTTGCCAGAAATGAGGTCAGTGAATTCCCTGAGAATTTAAGTTTATGCAGCTTTTGTGTTAAAATTCTGTTTGTTCTTCTTGGCAGTTGTGTGAAAAGGAAGCTCACTCATTTGTAACATCAGTTCAGAGTTCTGCATTGCTGTACGAGAGAGCTATTTATTCCTTTGTGATTGAGTTAGATTTGTCTTTTCAATGTAATAGCTACAGAAATAAGGATTCTTTTCTGTCACACTTAGTGGTGAAGGACAGTTGGAGATCAATGTCCCGTTTTTATTTTTACATTTGGCAGGGCCATGTAACCTCCTTCCCTTTTCAGCCTTCCCTCACAAACGCATATTCCCATTTTAGCTCTCCCTTTCACAAATACACACACCCTTCTTCACCTTTCCCTTCCATCCACACTCACGGCGTGCACATGCGCGCACACGCAGAAGCAGGGGCGGCTCCAGGCACCAGCACGCCAAGCGCGTGCCTGGGGCAGCAAGCCACGGGGGGCGCTCTGCCGGTCGCCGCGAGGGCGGCAGGCAGGTTGCCTTCGGCGGCATGCCTGCTGAGGGTCCGCTGGTCCCGCAGCTTCGGCGTACCTCCCACAGGCATGCCGCCGAATCTCCGGGACCAGGGACTTCCTGTGGGCAAGCCACGGAAGGCAGCCTGCCTGCCGTGCTTGGGGCAGCAAAATACCTAGAGCTGCCTCTGCACAGAAATCTCTTTCTTCACCTCTGCCTTCCTCTAACACCCACACACACAGTCATTTTGGGTATGGTACATAGGCCAAGTCTATCCTCTACTGGAGCAACTATTAACAAGGCATCTGACACTTTTCTTCTCTCCCTGTTGCTGAATATAGCCTCTGGGACTAAGGTTCTGGGACCAGTGAGGAAAGCTCAACCAATGAGAGCCAAGGAGAGATTTAAAGTAGATGAGCCTGTAGGAGCTAAAATGTTCCAGCACAGTGCGCAGGAGGGAGCTAAAAAATATAAAGAGATCAGAGATGAAGATGGAAGACAGTGTCAAAATCCATGCAAGGTGTTGCCCAATAGAACACAAAGCATTTGGTGAGGAAGCTTCTTAATAAAAATATGAAGCCAGTGCAAATTTCCAAAGTGATGAAGCCAACACCTCAGGAACATCACCTTTCCTTGTTCCCTCAGTGTGACTGAGTAATAACACCTACGGAAATGATATATGCTAGTCAAGTATCAGAGCAGGATTTGGAACATGACCATATCTTATGGAGGGAACATATAAAGTGGCTCCAGTATGACTGACAGTTCAGACAGAGGCGGAGGCTAGGGACTATCAGGTCAACATACACACAATAAGGCCCTATCTGCTCTATAACTATTAACAAGTCTCACAACCCATTTACAACCCAATAAAAAGATGTAGTGTAGACAGGACTTTCACTAAAGCCACGGACTATCTAGGGTTTTAACATGTTTATTGAGACACAGAGAAGTCCCATCCATTGTACATTGCAAATTGTAACTGTTTTGTAACTGGGTTCCTGCCTGGACTCTGTTATAGCTGTAGATGGGGTTTAAAAATGGTGTATGTATATTAGGAACCAGTGAACCCCAGAGGTTTTTTTTTTTCGGGGAGAGACAACTCAAACCCACAGCAGTCCGATTTGTGGAATGGTGGTAGAAACTTTCTCCAGTGTCAAGTCTCCGGAGGGCAGACTATATCCGTTGCTCAGAAAAATGCATCAATGTTTTCAAAAGGCTCAAAGCAGACCTGAACCCATGACGAGCCAGTGGTGCTCTAACCCCCCACCTGCAGCTTGCTGGTTATGAGTTTTGCCCACGGCTGCTGTCACTGTGGCTGACTCCCTTAGCACTTCCCATAGCGACAGCATCAGGAAGTCTGCTAATGCTGCACAGGGATAATAGAAACTTCCAAAAAAAAAGAGGCGGGGGGGAAGTGATGGTAAAATTTAAGCACTGTATTTTCAAGTTCATGTTTTTTATATAGACCTGAAAAGTAATTCCTGTGGGTTCTGGTGAGTCAGTCAGTCAATGGAGAGTTAATTATAACTTCAGGAGGTGGAAGTTTTAAGTTCTGCTCTAAAAAGTAACTGTAAAAATAGCATATTGGGGGTTCTGTATGGCTTGTGTCTCAGTGACTCCAGAGCAGCTTTTCAAACTGCCAACCCTGCAAACTCATCCTCATCACTGCTAGTCAGATTGGTTTATTTCTTCCTCACACATCATCACCAGGTGTAAAAGTTCTACAGCTGAACAGGCTATCAGTGATGGCTATGCAATCTTATTTTCTTTATACTGCTTCCTCAGTGACACATGTGCAACTCTGTTGTCCTCAGTTGGGTTGCACAACTGTAAGTGATTGGTCCTGTAACTGGAATTTGTTCACATATCTGTTGATGAGGCACAAAAATGAATAGAATCCAGCTTGCTGTCGATGGGCTGCACTGGCATCGCAGGATTAACAGGAGCACAACTCTCTGGCAAAATACAGTCAGTGTTGCAGCCCTTGGGGGTTGTGGGTGTCACTAAATGCTCGTTCAATTTAGAGCAGCCCCAAAGCTCCTCTAAATTGCACCAAAGGATGAATTGGCCATCACTCTGTTCAGAGGAGGGGCAGAAAGGTGAAGTAAAGCTACCTTTAGTGCCCTCCCAGGTGCACCAATCAATTATCTAGCACACCTGAGGTTTGGGTCCTCTGTCTCCATTCCTGTGCTTAGTCTACTGGATCCCTGTTTCCATGAATTCATTCTTTTAAAGGCAGAATCTCTTCCTGTTCCTCCTCCCCCTTTTCCAATCTCTAGCTACATGGATTCTGAATCAGAATTCAGAAAACCACTGACCTGTGAGTTTGATTACCTGTGTACCAGCTAGCATAGAAAGTACAGTATTCAGCGCAGAAGACTACCTTAAAGCCATACTCACAAAACAGTTTCACAAGTGAGCAAACATACATGACAGTCACCCTAATTCTCATTTAGCTTTTCTAGAAGGATATGACATGTGTCTGGCAGATCATGCCTTTCCTGTTGATTCTGTGCCCATCTTAGCTTGTATGTAACTGGAGAAGGTACAGAATACTAACAAGGGGCACAGGTTTGTTAATGAGAGGAGGACCATTGGGCCCAGTCCTGCAGTGACACCTCCTGTGAGGTGCTGAATGCCCTGAACTATCATTGCATCAGTGGGAGCTCAAGGTGCTCACCACCACGCAGGACACACTTAGGGTATGTCTACACTGCCAGCTGACTTGGGCTTGCAGGGCTCGGGCTAAGGGGCTGTTTAACTGCAGTGTAGACGTTCAGGCCGGGACTGGAAGCTGGGCTCTAGGATCCTGCAAGGGGGAGGGCCCAGTGCTTGGACTTCAGCCTGAGCATCTACACTGCTGTTAAACAGCCCCTTAGCCTGAGCCCCACAAGCCCATGTCAGCTGGCATGGGCCAGCTGTGGGTGTCTAATTGCAGCGTAGATGCAGCCTTAACTTCTTGAAGGATCAATCCCAAAGGAGTAACTTGTGCTTTGATGTGCCAGCACTTTTTACAAATAAATTCACTGGAAAGCTTGTGTGAATGCACCAGGCTATTTTTTTAGTAGAGTTCCAGGAGCCTTCGAAGCATGAGAGGTTGTGTCCATGCATATAGAGTAACTGATTATGGTCTTGTTGTTTTTTTTTTATTTCGTCTTGTAGGACACCCTAAACAAAGGGCAGCTGTTCCAAGGAATGGATTTTCCACCAAGGCAGATCTGCAGACTCGAGAGACTGAACGGCAGTTCATCCAGCAGCTGAAGGAAAAGTGTGACAAGCAGTCCAGGCAATTCAACTGCATTCAGGAGGAACTTAAAAGAGCCATTCGTGGCTTCGAGGTCTTCGCTATAACAACACAGCATTTCTTTTGGAAGGTAAGTGCACCCCATTAGAAAGCATTCGTTAGTCATCTACGCGAGCTACTCATTACTCCAGCCCCATTTTAACTCTGCTGTTAAGAGCCAAGTGTATAATTTCATTGTAACGGTTGCTATGAGAAGGGTATTATAATTAGATACCATGTAGCTGGGAATCGAAGATCGGTGCATTGAGATAGAGGAGTGTGCTGTAACTGATGCCTTTTAATGAAGGTGGAGGGGATTTAGAATGGATTTAAGGATATAAGACATGCAGAAATAAAAGGTGCCAGCCATCCGTACATTGCGCTGTAATGGATAACTTCACTAAAATTGTGACATCTGCAACATAGGTGCAAACTGGTCATAGACTTAATCTTTCAAAGTGTGGCAGAGGGAGGAAAAGAGACTTTCCTACTATAGCTGTGCACTTCCCATTCACCACAGGCTGGGTGATACTGACTTGTCATCCAAATTACAGTGATCGCTCTTATAAATCTGTCAATTCCCTTAGATACATGAAATAACGATACCTCAGTATTTGCAGTATCTCTTATAGCAGGAACAGACTAATTACAAAATCATATCTGTTTACCAAATGCAGGACAACACTGGGAATGCTTAAAGAGAAACCACGGTATTCTTGAAGGATTTTAATTATCACTTGCCTCAAAAGCCGCTTGCTTTAGGATATGAGGCCAGATTCACCAGTCTGTTCTGTTTGCTTTGTACCCCTCCAGGTGAAGCCGGGCTTGTGACTGCTTTGCATTGCTGGAGCAGTGCAAAACAGACAGTGGTCTCAGCGGATCTGGCCTGGGATTTCTGTAACATCCCAGAACTGTCAGCAGGGTCGGCTCTAGGCACCAGCGTTCCAAGCATGTGTTTGGGGTGGCACTTCTTAAAGGGCAGCATTCCAGGGTTTTTTTGTTTGTTTGTTTGTTGTTTTTTGCTTCGGGGGCGGCACTCCGGCTTTTTGGGGGGGGGGGGGGGGGGGGGGGGGGGGGGGGGGGAGGGGGGGGGGGGGGGGGGGGGGGGGGGGGGGGGGGGGGGGGCTTGGGGCAGCAAAAAACGCTGGAGCTGACCCTGACTGTCAGTTTGTCTCTAAGTTTGGAACAGCCAATACTATACTTTTGGCACTGAGTGGGGGCGGGGAAGAGCCCAGCTTTAAACCTTCCAAAACAATTCTGAAACGCTTTACATGCTTTTTTATGTTTGGTTTGTGGTTTTGATGGGGCAGGAGAGCAGGGCCGCCCAGAGGATTCAGGGGGCCTGGGGTCTTCAGCAGCGGGGGACCCCCGCTTCGGCGGTAATTCGGCGGTGGGGGGTCCTTCTGCTCCGGGACCCGCCACCGAAGTGCCCCGAAGACCCGTGGCGGGGGCCCCCCCCGCCGCTGAATTACCGCCGAAGACCCGGCACTTCGGCAGTGGGTCCCGTTTCGGTGGTAATTCGGCAGTGGAGGGTCCTTCCACCCTGGGGTGGAAGGATCCCCTGCTGCCAAAGACCCAGCATGGAAGAAGCTCCAGGGGCCCGGGCCCCACGAGAGTTTTCTGGGGCCCCCAGAGCGAGTGAAGGACCCCGCTCCAGGGACCCTGAAAAACTCTCGTGGGGGCCTGGGGCAAATTGCCGCACTTGCCCCCGGCTCTGGGCAGCCCTGCAGGAGAGAGCTGCCTTTGAGGGGGCATCAGAAGCTCTGCCTTGTTCCCAAGTAGGAGTTGATGTAGCTGGCTGGCTGGGAAGTCTGAATGAGAGGGAAAGAAATTGGGTGACGGGAGGATTTTGTGAAACACTAAATATTTAAAATATTTTTCTGAGCGTTCCTTTTTCCTTTATTTTTTTTTCCAGTCTTGAGACTTCAGGGCATTTCTGAAGCTCTTTTCTGAGCTGACTGTGGAGTGACCTTGATTAAAAGCAGAGGGAAATACAAAAGGGTGCAGCAGTGCCTGCATAGCTCTGTCTATGTTCTATCTATGTTCAATTCGGCAAGGGAATAGTCCTCATTAAGGAGAGAGACATGGCTTTGTTCCTGAAGAATTGAGTTTTAATTTGTACAAGCCATGAGTGCTTGAAAATTCCATGCTCTGCATGCACGGTGATGTCCTGCTAAGCTCGCAGAGGGCCTGATCCATCACCCATTGAAATTAATGGGAATCTAAATGTGCATGTAAGGAACAATGTGCTGTATACAAGTGAAATGCTAACTTTTCTGCTGTGCCTCAGAGTTGCTCCCACCTGGTTCAGATAAATGTCCAGATTTGGGGGAAAGCCAGGATCTTATAAACGATTCTCTACCCTTTCCCTCCTATTGCTCTATTCCCAGACAAAATGCTCCCTTGGGTTGAGGAATATACACAGGCCTGGGAGCCAGTTCCTGAGTTCCAGTCTCACCTCTTTCATGAACAAACCTTCTACAGGGCTTGACTGTGCACCTGTTACCCAAGTGGAGGAGTAGTCACCATTGGGAGTAGTCCCATTAAGTTCAATGGTACTAACTGTACAATTGCTGCTGTTAAGGCTAGATGCTGCAGTTTGCTCACAGCCCTGCATTGGGGATGGTATAGAACTGCACCACCTCACGGGTGGGAAGCACCAGAATGGATCATGTGCGAGGAGGCATCCTACAAGTTCCCCAATGCGCTAGTCCTATCCTACAGGACTGTAGAGAGGACAGGGTCATGGTCACTTCCTCCCTATCTTTTGGTAATTTGCTCACTGAAAGGATGAGCGGTCCCTGCTTATGGTGATGGCAATTGTGATTAAGCATTTGCGCAGACATGCAAAGGAAGAGGCAAGGTTTCTTGTATGCTTTCACACTAACATTTGTGCAGATCTGGCCCTTACCAAGGTAAAGATCTCCCTCAGACAAAAACCACAGAGTTAATTTAAGCAGCAAAGAATCCTGTGGCACCTTATAGACTAACAGACGTTTTGCAGCATGAGCTTTCGTGGGTGAATACCCACTTCTTCAGATGCAAGCCTTAAGCAAGAGTTAATTTAGTTAGATAAAGGCTGTATTGCAGTGTGTACACCCACAGGGACAGAGTTAAGGTTACATGTGCAACCTTAACTTTGGTATTTCCTAGCTTTTAAGTGACTAACCTTGCAACCTTAAAGTTGCATGAGCTTTTTCCATTTAATTTATACTATGTCTTGATAGCCATTCTGAGAGAAATGTGACTGTTTAATGATATCTCCGAACTAATGTTCCTTTCTCCTCCTCCACTGAAAAAAAATCTTAAAAAAAAAAAAAGATTAAGAACTGATGTAAAACTAATAAGTACCAAGGAATTTGAAGCACATAGTAATGCTTACTATATACCCATCAAATTGCAACTAAAACAGACCACCACCTTGTTATCTAGAAGGAGAGATAATCAACTGTGGTGCTGACTCAGAATCAGAGAGCAAAAGAAAATGAAAGCAGTGGTTCTTACACAGGCCATTAGCCAGTTATGAAGGGTAATGATTGCTATGCCTGTGGACAGCTGTATTTTAATTCATTATTAATTAGCAGATTAATTAGCTATGGTCAAATTTTGCCCTCAGATATATATGCATAACTCCTATTGACTTCAGTGGGAATTTTAAACTTATCTGAAACAGGACAGTTCTTGCTTAATGTTTCATATTCATAATGCTTAATTCTATCCTCAGCTTATGTGCTGAGGATGCCAGTTGTGATGGTGTATTACGTGCAGTGAAGAAACTGTCCACGGGGAACTGAACTAAGATCATCAAGTCATTTCAGACAATACAATATAAACAGCATTCTGTGACTTTGGTCACTACTGACCTCCACCAGCTAGATTAGCCTGGTAATCAATGAAATTTCTGGCCCAGTTTCAAGCCCTGTGTTAAATAAAGCCAAAGGATTTTCTTGTGTTGCCGTTTGCCTGTTAGAAGTGGCAATAGTGCCATCTACAGGAGAGTAGCCCCCAACTGACATGTTTTGAAAAGGAATCCCTTATTTAAATAAAGAGTAGACGAACTATATCTAAATATTTCTATCGTATTTATAGATAGAGCTTTTTCTGCTGAACACTAGCATGGCCACACTACCCCAGTGCATTGGGCTACTCTGTGATAATGGCATCACTTCCTCTTCTGCCAGTTCCAGCTTAGATGTAAGTTTGAAAAACAGTGGAGATACCTTGTTAACAAGCTCCTGGTTCTTTGGGTAAATGAGGAACTTATGTAAGTAGGTACAGAGCTTCCCAACCTTTCTCAAAGAAAATTGTTGCAAGAAATTGCTCTTTATATAATGTGTAGGGATGTTGTTATTGGAACGTCCATTTCACTGAGGATCTGACATTTCTTTTTATTGCAATTTGAAATTGACTGAAAGAAAGTTCCAAAAAAAGTTTCATTTCATTTCAATTATGACTTTTAAAAATTGAACATTCTGTCATAACATACTATAATACAAAATAAAACCTTGCTAAACAAAGAGTCATTTTGAAAAGAAAAATCTAAATGTTTGGAACTCCTGCCCACACACACACAAAAATTCAGCAAAATCAATATGATTTCATGAAGCATACCAGTTTAAGCAGAACTGCATTCTCTGATGGAAAATGGGTCCATCAAAGATTTTCCAACCAGCTCTAATTATTATTATTTATTTATACATTGTCATAAATATGAATGGAGCTTTACAGAGAAAGCTTTATACCTAAGGAGGGATATGTGTGCATTTGCAGTCCCCCAGGTGTCCCTTGTAGCCCTGACAGGGAACTACAGGGATACTGCAAATACTAAGGTAACCAGATCAAAGGCAAAATTGGTATATTAATAAAGGGTGGCCATTGTGTGAGTATATATAAAATACTTCATTTATAGATCTTTGAATCAGATAAGTAGTCATAGACAGGAAACTTTTGATGTGTCCAGAGAAATATAACAAACCCAAGGAAAGTGGCCCCAGTTGCCTAATGGATAAAGCATTGGCCTCCTAAGCCAGAGATTGTGGGCCCAAGTCCCATATGGGGTGAACAGCTACTTTCTTTATGGGGGAGGGATAGCTCAGTGGTTCGAATATTGGCCTGCTAATGGTAGGGTTATAAGCTCAATCCTTGAAGGGGCCATTTAGGGGTCTGGGACAAAAATCTGTCTGGGGATTAGTCCTGCTCTAAGCAGCGGGTTGGACTCAATGACCTCCTGAGGTCCCTTCTAGCCCTGATATTATACGAAAGTGCCCCTATCCTGTCTGAAGAGTAGCATTTTTGTCCTTTGAATGAACCCTATTGCACCAAGGTAATGTGTCTTCCCAGGGGGAGCATGCAAACCTTAGAACACTACATTCCCCAGCAAACAATGTAGAGAAAAGCCATGGGAGGGGGCTAAAAGGGAGCAAGTCCCAGGGAGGTTGCTCTGCCTGAGATTTCTTCCTTATTGTTCTGATGGAGTTTGCTGTCCTGCTGAACAGGCCATAGGGCCAGACTCCATGGATTCCCCAGGAGCTGCACAGATCTCAGGGGCTTCAGCAGGACACCAGGGCTTTCTGCAGAGGCTCCATGCCACAGCAGCAGTCGTGGCCACCCTCCTTGGCAGCATGGTTCCAGCAGCGCCACATTGCCAGGGACTCCCCTGGCTGCAGTTGCCTCCAGGACCCTCTCTTGTTCATTAGCAAATGCTGGCAGCCAAACAGAACCAGGAGACTAGCATTTTGCAACATAGCTGCACTGATTCTGCTGGGTATGAGACTCCAGAAAGTGTCATGGATCATGAGATGGCATCACAAGATGTACTGTGAAACAAAACGTTACAGAAGATGAAGTCAGGCCATAGGCGATGCGTGTGGGGGGGGAGGCATGCAGGGTCAAGTGACACCCCCCCCCCAGATATCTGCTTGGCCTGCAGGGTGGTGAGGGAGAGGGGCTCTGTCCTCCTGCCGCGCCCCCCCCCCCAGCATGCTCGACCCCTGTCCCTGGCAGCTGGGCCTGGTTGCAAAGTGGCAGGGACAGGACAGATACTTCTCACGCCGGCCATTTCAGGTTGCTGCTCTTTGCAGCGTGGTGGCTGCTTGAGAGAGCCTGGCTGGGGAAGCGGTGGCGGGTCACCCTCCGCCCCAGCCCAGCTGCTTGGGACAGGGGCTGAGCAAGCCAGAGTCCCCTCTCCACCCCTGGCACATTTCTAGATCACTCTGCCCCTGTCCCAGCAGCCAGGCCTAGGTAGGGGGCAGCCCCCCATCTCCTCCCCAGCCAGGCTGTCTGACAGCCTGTGCTGACTCGAAGTGACCAACTTCAGCCCTGTGAGAAGCAGCTCCGTCCGCTCCCCGCTCGGGCCCGGCTGCCAGGGAGAGCAGCTGAACATGCCAGAGGTACAGCGGGGGAAGGACAGAGCCCTTCCCTCCACAGGTAAAGTGGGGCAGGAGAGCAGGCAGCCCCAGGCTAGGCGCAGGGTGTGGGGGAAGTTGCTGGGCAGAGGAGATGTGGGGCAGTCACATGTCCTCCCCTTTAGATTGTGCTGCCACCCCACCGCTCCCCTCCCCACCTCCTGAATGGGGAGGCTCAAGACATCTGTGGGTCAGACATAGAAATCTAAACACAGCATGTCCATCACTTTTACTGCAGTAAAGTCTCCAGAGCTTCCCAGGGTTAGTACTCCAGAAGAAGAGAGATTTCTTGTGGATCAAATGTGAAAAATGCTGCTTTCCATCCCGCCCTTTATATCGGCCTCCTGTTTTCCATTCACAACTATTCTGCATCTCCACATTGGAGTCCCTTCTTCATGCCCTCTTCCTTTCCATCCCTGCTGATCTCTCACCCATTGCTGTTTGTATTATTTCCATCCAATTTAGACATTAGTGCCATAGGCCATATCTAACCTATGCGTTTTTGTAAAGTGCTGCGCTGTGTAAGAAACAAATAGTGAGTATTGTACATTGCTAGGTAAATGCTATGGCAAATAGGAACTCGGGGGTTGGGGAAAGAGGGGGAGGCTTGGGAGAAGTACACAATATTTCCTACTTTCCGTGCCAGATTTGTAAAGGTGGCTGGCCAAGCTCAGTGTGCTCAAATGTGGGCAGCGTAGAGCTTGTGCTCTTACTGATTCAGAAGGAAAAACAAGTCAGGGAGAGAATGAAATTCCTAACCCAATTCTCACAAACCTGTATTCCCTGGTTCTCCTCTCTTTTCCCTCTCCCCAGCCCCAAAACATCTGGCCGCCCATTGCTTGATGAAGATAATTAGCTTTCAATTAACACCAGATACATTTTTTCACCTGTTCCACTTGCAAATCCCTAGGCCTCCAAACTTGTCTAATTAGCATGTTCAGAGGCATCGAATTCTGGCACAGAGCAAGAAAGCAGCCTTTTCATTAAGCAATTAACTCTTCATCTACCACTTTTCTAGGTATGTCTGAGTCTGAATGAGACCAAACAGACCCTGGTACTTGTCATTAAGTGTAGTTCTGTTCAGGGCCTGGGCATACTTGCCATTTGAAATATGGAAATCAGCTTGATGCTGCCTACTTCATGCTCTCTTTAAATGCCATTGCTGGTGGGCCCTCCTCACACCTGTAGCTAGTGATAAGTCCTTCCTTCTTCCTATTTCCTCCTGGTGGGCAACTCTGGTGAGAGAGGGGCTTTTCTACCTCTGCTGCCACAGAAGACAGAGTAGGTCCTGCTGGAATAGTTCTTCTGTGGAGACTGGGAGGGCAGAACAGAGGAATAGTTTTCCACCTCCATTTCTTTGAGTGGCTGGTACATGCTTTTCTTTCCCCTGCCCTGCTGTTCAGTGTAGCAGGACCTCCCTTGCTGACAGCCATATTTCAGAGCTAAACTAGGGAGAAGGAGCGGGGCCCATTGGGCTGACGATGACTCCCATTATCCGCTATTGGAAGGCGGAAAAAACCATTTAGTTCTCTTGGAAATTAGGAGGCGTTCTCTGTACTGTGGCAGTGAAGTTCCCCAGCATCATAACTGCACTGAGGGGGAAGAAGACATGCTCCTCACATTCTTGGATGACGGTGGACAGGAATCACCACTCCATTTCCAGTTCCATGCCCCCTCTAACAGATTCTATGGGCTACATGTCCCCAATGAGGAGATATAGATAGAGACCCAGGACAGGCAGTTGTGCAGCTCACAGGGTGAGACTATGTACCTGTGTTCACCTCTCCATTAGCCCCTTTCACCAGAGTTTATCAGATTTGGTTTATGGGGGATGAACTTTTTTCAGGTCAGCTGATCTCCTGAAGAAAACCACGTGCCATAAAGACAGTATCCAGGGCCAGAGCCAAAATTTACAGGACCTGATGACTCCACCCTGCCCCTCCAGTGAATGCAGTCATCATCTTCTGCAACCTTATAGCCTCCCACCAGAGGGCTCACCTCCATCTCCTCTCTACCTCGCCCCAGTGTTTTTATATCCCTGCATTACCCACCCAGCAATCCCCACTTTGCTCCAGCCAGCCCACCCACATGTAGACTTACTTTTCTTTCTTCATATACATTGGTAATTACATTTTAAAAAAACTGTATTCAAGGAACGCTACAGTTGCAAAGTCAAACACTCATGAGTTAGGAAATGCAAGAATAGTTCAGCCCCCTGTCATTGCATTTTCCTGAAAACATTCAATAGGTTTTTATTTGGTTCCAGAGCAGAACAAGACCAAATTTTGAAACCTTGACAGTTGCCATAAAACAGAATTGTCATCCACCAGTCAGCTCTGTGGCTCACATATAAACTACCAAAAATTATTTCATGAAAAATTCTGAACAACAAATGATATCAAGAAAATCATGGTCAGCCCAGTGAAAGGGGCAAATAATTTATTTATTATGTATTCTCCACCAGCAACAACCATCAAGTTACTTGACAACTACTTATTGTTATCCCGTAGGTATTATCTCCAGGGGATAGTTATGATAGCATTGTTCTGGTAGGACTCAGCACAAGAATAACAGAACTATCACACTCCTGTGAATTCAGCCATGAAACCAAAGCCTAGCACTGGTGCTATGGGAATTTCTCCATGGTCTGGCCTGCCCTCACGTATACACTTATCCTTCCACATGCTACTAAGGGCAGCTGCCTGAAGAGTCATACATGTACACACACATGTATCTCCTGGCTCCACCTGCCCATGTACTGCTTTAATGGACTTTTTTTTAATTATGCTTTTGCACAAGTGAGAATCGATGTATCCACCTGCCAACAAACGTACCTGTAGCATTTAGCTTCCTCTCCTCTCACAGTAATGCAGGCTGCCTGCCCCACCAATACCACGGAGGGTGAGCAGGTAGAGGCTGTGATTTTAGCAGCAGCGCATTACAGGTAGGATGCACTGCAGAGGCCCCTGCGGACAAGTAGAGCCAGGTTGCCTCACTGCCATGCCCGCCCTCTGCTGGCATCACATCACGACTGACTTCTCAAGTGCATGCACAGTGACGCTGTGATTGTGGCATTCAGTGCTAATGCCGTGGTGCTACTATACTTATAGTGACTTCTAATTAGGAGTTAGGGGCAGGGAATTCTTTAGTTCCAATTTTTCACCATATTCATTTGTTTGTATGTTGTATCCCCATCCCTTATGTTTTATCTGTAGATTCCGATTGTAGGTCCCTCCTAGGCAGGGATTGTCTCTCTTTCTGTGTCTATACATCACCCAGTGCAATGGGGCCCTGATCCCCATAATATAAATATTTAATAATAATGAAAGTTGGGCTTTTTATTGTTACGTTATTTTAGGGCTTTTTATTGTTGTAACATAGCAAGATGAACAACTTATTACCAATAACAAAGGGTAACGAGACCGCAATATTAAGTGTCCATCAAGCCATTTACACTTTTCAACTGCAGAAACAACAGGCTCAGCACACAATTGCCTTGATTTGTTTTTAACCATCACAAACCAGGAAGCTTAGCGTTATTTGAAACATCCATTGTTACCCATGTGTTTCCCAGTGCAATAACATCGCTTTAAATAACATTAACATGTTTTGTTTAATTTAATTATGTGGAGAAAGGGGTAAACAGATGCATTCTGGACTGGAATTAGATGAGTTAAAAGAAAAGGAAAAAATGTGGCTAACTGAGGGCTTGTCTATATTACAAGTTATATCGGCATAATTTATGTCACTCACGCCGGTATGGACAGCACTATGTCAGCAGGAGAGCTTCTGACTATGTCAGTGCTAGGTCAGCGCTATGTCAGTGAGAGGACCTGAAGGCCAGGGTTATTTGTGTGGCTTGATTGAAATAAAGGCAACAAGGGTGGGTGTGCACGCACGCACATATGAAATATGGAAGTGGCTACATTAAGTGCTGTTTTCCTTTTCTGTCGATAAGGATGATGTTGGTGTTTGTATTCATTTACACTGAATGAATGTGATTAATATTTGACGTCCCACAACATGTTCCTTCTGTAATGCTGCGGGCCAGCCCCCAGCAACAATTCCTACTGGCATTCCTTTGGAATCACTCTGTTTATAAGATGCCACGGCTGTCCACCTCTTTCCCTTTGTTGTGTTTTAAGCACACAGTATGTGACCAGAGCTTTACAGAAATGAGCATTGTAATATTTCATAGGCAATATTCCATAGTGATGGCATCATTGGAGATATGGTGAGTTTCTGGAGCATTCTCGTTGCCTCACTCTGATTTCACTGGTGGGGAAGTGAAATATTTTCAATGGGATCCTTGGAGGGATTGCGTAAGAAATTGAAAAGGGGGAGCAGCTGTGAACTATGTAATATGAAACAAGATAACTGAAAGGAAATAAAACAGAAGGAAAAACTGTAAATACCGGATGCTGATATAACAAACTGTGACTGTCTAGTGTTGATAGAGGGTATGTTTGCCATAGATATGAAGATCCATATGTGACGAGTTGGATCACAGAAACCCCCTTGGAGCTGCCAACTGATGTGCCAAGACTACTTCTGCCCCCGCTTTCCTGCCCTGGCAGCTTGGGACTTCAGTGCCCTGCCTGGTTAGAGCCAGACCCGCTAGCCTGCTGCAAACCCAGACCCAGGTCTGAACCATGTCCCCTAACAGCTGTAGGCTTAATTGAAAGCAGCTTAAGAAGTGTTCCTGTCTTTAACACTCAGATGCCCAACTCCCAATGGGGTCCAAACCCCAAACAAATCCATTTTACCCTGTGTAAAGCGTATGCAGGGTAAACTCATAAATTGTTCGCCCTGTATAACACTGATAGAGAGATATGCACAGCTGTTTCCCCCCCCCCCCAACCCCCCGGTATTAATACATACTCTGGGTTAATTAATAAGTAAAAAGTGATTTTATTAAATACAGAAAGTAGGATTTAAGTGGTTCTATGTAGTAACAGACAGAACAAAATGAATTAATAATCAAAATAAAATAAAACACGCAAGTCTATGCCTAATACAGGAAGAAAACTGAATACAGATAAAACCTCACCTTCCCTGTGGTATCTGAGCAGTTTCTGTCTCCAGTAAACCAGGTTTTCATCTACTTTTAGCCTGTAAAATACTGGAAAATAACTGTTTCTTCAGATCCAAAGGCAGGGGGAGAAGCTTTTTCCCCAAACAATTTTAATCATCAGTTGCATAGTGAAAGAGTTTGGGGGATCATTTACCATCTTCCCCTCGCAATTGCATATAGTTAAGTTAAAAGGCCCTGCTGGTATAACTCACTGTCTCTCCTAAATTACTGTTGCAGTCCCAGAGGACAGGCATCTTAATAACATAACTCTTCTCATGAGAATCCATCAATCCATGAACAGAGGCTTTGTATATTAGGGTTTTTTGCAGCACTGTAGTTGCACAGATGTAGCTACACTGCTGCAAATTCTCAGTGTAGATGAGTTGCTCCAGTGTCAACCAGGGCTTGAAACTGGGGTAAGTTACACCAATCCAAGCCATGCTTTAAGCAACATTCAAGGGTTTGCGTTGGTTTGGCTACACTGGTGCAGACATCCCTAATATAGACACGCTCTTGAAGAACGCTATTTGCTTTTTTCAGTCAAGCAAGCTTAGTCAAGAGTAATTAACCATTGGAACAATTTACCAAGGGATGTGGTCGATTCTCCATCACTGACAATTTTTAAATCAAGGTTGGGTGCTTTTCTAAAAGATCTGCTCTAGGAATTGTTTTGGGTAAATTCTATGGTCTTTGTTCTATAGGTCAGACTAGATGATCACAATGGTCCCTTCTGGCTTTGGAATCGATGAATCTAGGAAAGCTTCAATTTGACCTCAGATTTCCTGGATGCAATTTTGTATCTGCATTCAGAATGGATTCTATTTGCAAATTTTAGCAATTAGATGTCCAAATGCTGGATTTGGAGGCATAGATCCAAGTGGTTGGGTCATCTAAGTACTATTATTTGTGCCCGCAATTATTGTAGGTGCAAACCTGAAGGAGAATTCTCTTGCAGGAGCAAAAGTGCTGTTACATCAAAGAAAATCGCATTCTTTTTTTTAGTCATACATTTAGTCATACACTTTCAGAAAGCAAGAGCAAATGAATAAAATGTCGAGGAGTCCAGTGGCTCCTTAAAGACTAACAAATTTATTTGGGGATAAGCTTTCATGGGTAAAAAGCCCACTTCAGATGCATGAAAGCTTATGCCAAAAACTCTGAAGAGATTTTTGGATTGAGTAAGATCATGTTTCAGACCTGTGCTCTCAACACGAAACAGACCACGGCAAAGTAAAATGCTGAAAATACCATTAAGAGTTGGTTACAGTCCCCGGGCTCATGCCTGATTTTTACAAGATACTTCAAAACCCCACAGGACAACAATTTGAACATCAGCCTTAATTCTGCTGTTGTCCGATAAATTGCTCTTGCCTAATAGGTTGCATAAACACAAATAATCTGACAAAGACCACCTGCATATCCCCAAGCCTCACATCACACACAACTGGAGTTGCTATGAAAAGCTGGCTGGAAAGACATTAGGGTGAAGAGAAATAAGGATTCCATACAATCACTTTTCCATGATCACAGGAAGTAGGCATTGCTGGATCTCAGTCTTTCCTGTCATGTTTATTATCCTTATCAGTAATTACAACCTTCTGCACACAAGAAACCTTCCAAATAAACTCCAAAATCTCCCACTCTTAATATATGGCTTGAATAACAGCTTCATTCTACCCAGACTGCAGCTGCCTTACACAACAACAAGCTTCCACTCCCTGCTAAAGGTGGTGCTGGTGGGCCATCATGGAACACTAGTGCCACAATCTTCAAATGTGGATCCCTAAGGTTAGGCACTTAAATAAGTGGTCTGATTTTGACATGAGCATGAGCACTCACAATTTTCCCTAAAGTTAATGAGAGCTGGGGATGATTAATACACATGAAAATCAGCCCCACCCCCACCCCCACCCCCACCCCCAACTCTAGGTGCCTACATGTGGATTAAGATGCTTAACATTAAGCACCCAGGTTTGGCCTATATTTTATTTATTCAATGCACCCACAGTGTGCCAGGATGCATTGACACAGTCCCTGCCCAGAAGAGGTCTAGCCTAATAGCAAATACAATGCAAGAAGTGGGAGTGATCAACAACAAGCGAGGAAATGAGAGGATGGGCAGATGAGAGATACAGCAATAAGGTCACACTGTTATTTAGTGGCCATGTATATGTCCCATTCAAACCATGTTCCACTCCCTTAATTCTGTGTTGCCTTAACTACTGCAGCCCCCTGTTCTCTGACCTCCCTCTCCGCCATCTTACTCAATGCCCTCCAAAAGAGGGCCTCCAAAATCCTTTTCCTTTCCTGCCACGTGTCATCCCCCTCCTTGAACGTGTGTGCTGGTTTCCCCTCTTCTAAACTGCAAGGTCACGCTCCTCCTCTTCATCTTCAAGATGCTCTACAGTTTGGCCCAAACTTCACATCTCTGCCCTTATCCTCTCCGATATTCTTCCTGCTTGCTTCAGTCTTCTTGAGTATCATTGCTAACCTCTCCCTTTGTCTCTTTCCCAGTTTTATTTGTTCATCAACATGACCCCTAAACATGGAATAGCTTCCTAATTAACGTATCCCAGGACCATACGCTCTCCTTCCAAACAACTCCTTAAAACCCACGTGTTCCCCGAGGCATTCCACCTTTGTGCTTCATTTTATTGTTCTTTACTGCACTTGAAACAGCTTGTGTCCTTGGACCATTATCCATTCAGCACAGGTTTCGTATTTATTTGATATACTTCTTCTGTGCAACTCAGTGTACACTTACAGTCAGAAGTGAAAGTGAGCCGGTACGGGCTGGTACTCTGTACCGGTAAGAACCCACACCGGCCCACACCCAGCCCACATGAAAGTGCTGCCGCAGCAGTGCTTTAATGTCCCTGCCCCTTTTGCCTCCCCTGTCGTCAGCCCTGCTGGTAGGGTCTGCAGCGTTTTAATGTCCCTGCCCCATTTCCCCCCTCCTCCCTCCCCCCACAGCCTCTGGCAGGCGGGGGGGTGGGGAAGGGAGCAGTTGCCTTGGGGCTGGCGATTTAAAAGGGCCGGGGGCTCCGGACACTGCTGCCGCGACCCCAGGCCCTTTAAATCAACACGGGAGCCCCAGGTGGCATGGGCCAGGAGGCCCGAAAGGGCTGGTTGGGGGATGCTGACCTCCAGCCCTGATCCTTCCACCTGAGGCCCCGCCCCTTCCGGGGGTTGGAACCCCCACCCCCGGCCCATACCGGTAAGTGGCCTAACTTACTTTCACCCCTGCTTACAGTGCATAATAAAAGTTTAATAATAATACACAGTTCACATAAGGAAACCCCTGCTCAGTGACATAGATATTGCACCAGGATACTACCTTTATTTCCTTTCAGATGGGGTGTGTTTAGTAAATCTGTTCCCAGAAGTATCATCTCTGTGGTGAGCTGTCTCTTGTCTTCCATTCAGGCTATTTGCTCTCCCTCCCAGCAGCAGAGCGTTTACTAAAACTCACTTGAGCTCAGACTGGCACTTTGAGGAAATTCATGAAAGGCACAATCTGTCTCCTGTGGATATTAGCCAGCATCCACGAGGTGGAGTAGACATTGTGTACCAGCTTATGATTAGCAGCCCAAAGGTTATTATGTATATTTCTCTTATTAGAAAAAGGATTGGTCACAGCTCTGCCAGCACAGAAAAGAGAAATTATCCTACGTAGCAACATAGTCTGATTTTCCTCTTGCACTAGTGTAAATCAAGAGTAACCCCACTGAAGTCAATGGAGTTGCACCATTGTAAATCTAGTGTGAGTTAAATGAGAATCAGGCCTCCAGGATATTGCATTTTAGGGGCCATTACATAACTAGACCAGCTATGAACATACTCTTTATGTAACAGAAGCACAAAACAATAATGAGTGATAGACCGCACACATTATCCCTCGTCCGTCTACTCTAGAGTTTCTTGCAAGTTCCGAAGCATCTGGCGCCGGCCTAAGTCAGAGACTGGCCACTGGACTAGATGGACCATAGGTTTGATCTAACCTGGCAATTCCTATGTTCCTATATTGATCAGATTTGTTTGTAGCCACCATCAGGTTAAGCAGCAAGTCTAGTTTCTCCCCTTGATTGGCATTTGGACCAATCAGTGAGATGTGATGTGGGCACAGTCCATGGTCCTCACAGGGCAGGGGAATGTGTTCAGCAAAGTACACCCTGCCTGTTTCTTCAGTAAAACTGTTAAAAGAGTCTGGAGCAGGGGGCTCCTCATGGTTGTGCCCAATGTTTGTCTTATCAGCAACTAAAAATAAAGACCCAGGGTGGTGCATGAATTGAAAGGCAGCAAGCCCCAGCAAAGGCCGTCAGCCTACTGAAAACATCACTGCTGAGATTATTGTCCCCTTCCATCATTCAGACCTCATCAACCCTCCCCAAATACTTCTGCTTGCTTCCTCTTTCCTTTCACCTTAAGTTCAAACTCCTCATCCTCACTTTAAAGCTCTACGCACAAGGCCGGCTCTGAATTTTTTTGCCGCTCCAAGCAAAAAACAAAACAAAACACCAGGGTGCAGGGTGGCTGGACCCGAAGGCAAAGCCAAAAAGAAAAAAAAGGGCAGCCATGCCGCCCTAGGATTGGACGGAATGCCGCCCCTTAGAATCTGCCACCCCAAGCATGAGCGTGCTCGGCTGGTGCCTGGAGCCAGCCCTGTCTACACATCTCAGCTTCTGCCTACAATTCTGCAGTGATTTCTTCCTACCTCCTTCTCACTACCTGTGCCTCTCTAGTCTGTCTTTCATCTACTCCCATAGTGTCAGATCCCAATAGCCTTATTCCTGTTAAGTGGTATCCTACTCCTCCAATCAGAGGTGCTGGAACAATTTGTATAGTGGGGGTTCTGAGAGCCATTGAACCAAACTGCAAACCCTGTATATGATAGAACCCCTAGTTCCAGCACATATGCCTCTAATAGTCCCTTTGATGTAATGGGGCCCACTAGAGGAGTAAGGCACTACTCAGATTGTGTAAGGGTATCATAATTTGGTCCTTAATCATCTTCTTCCACTCCCTGCTTCATACTTTCACCTCCCTCAATGCTTGGAACAGCCTCCTATTCATTGCTTATCAGATGTCCTCCCTTTCCTTGTTCAGAGCCTTCCCTAAGGCTTGTGGTTCTACTCTGACAAGAGATTATTTTAAGAACAGACTGTCAGGATAGTTATTACATAGTGCAGGGGACTGACCCAGATGACTTCTCGAGGTCCCTTCCAGTCCTACAGTTCTATGATTCTATAAGGATGCTCACACACCCAGTCCTGTGCCCTGAGCACTGAACCACACAGTTTTATTTTCAGACGAATTAAAAGGGAGCATTATTCTGACTAGTAGGACAGGATTATCTCTGACTTTGTCCAGAGCTGTGGTGTGGGGACGTCTAGAGAGAGACTGCTTCTTTCTTCTGGTTCATGGTGGAAGAGGACTAAAAGACTGTACCCTGAACAATGAGTGTGTTTTGTCAGTGGGCCAGAACCCTGGTCCTGAGCCTCCCTCTCCTCTCCTGAACTTTGTGAAAACTTGGCGTTATTTGAATCTCGGCTTGACAGATTGCTTTTGTTTTTGTCTTTCTGTTTGTCTTTTCTTTTATGTTTGTAGAGCACCATAAGGCTTCTGTGCTAGCTGCAGCCTCTAGGCACTACCGTAGTACAACTAGTGCAGGTTAATAACGCTGTGATGCAAACAGTTTGGCTCATATTACTAACACGCTGGGAAGGCCCCGCTTTTTCCTTGGAGCTGTTATTGTAGCAGTTATTTTATCGCACGTTTGTAAAGTTTTGTTTCCAATTAAGATTTTCACTGGCAGTGTCAGATGTCTGCACCAGTTATCCTTTTATGTTGCTTACAGACCTTTACAAGTTTATTCAGTGCTCCATCTGCATGTGAAGAATTATAATAAAGAACAGTCCCCATCAAACCTCAGCTCCATCTCCGATATGTCAAGCTGTTTACTTAGGAGTACCATGAATGGGGGATAGAGCCTTCTGCTCTAGAAGACAGGAAGGATGGTTTGGTGGAGAAGCCACTGGAATGGGACTCTAGGCCACTGGCTTCTATTCCTGCCTTTGATGCAGATTTTCATAGATTCCTAGAATCCAAAGCTAGAAGGGCCCACTGTGATCATCTAGTCTGACCTCCTGCATAGTTCAGGCCATAGAACTTCCCCAAAATAATTCCTTGAGCAGATCTGTTATAAAAACATCCCAGCTTGATTTAAAATTTGTCGGTGATGGACTTTCTTGTGTGCCACTGGACAAGGCACTTCATCTCTCTGTGCCTCCATTCCCCATCTGTGAAATGGGGATAAGGGTATGTCTACATAGAAAAGAAAAACCCTCAGTCAGCTGACTAGGGCTCGTGGGGCTTGGGCTGCAGGACTGTTTCATTGCTGTGTAGACTTCTGGGCTCAGGCTGGAGCCCAAGCTCTGGGGCCTTCCCACCCCACCAAATCCTAGAGCCCAGGCTGCAGCCCGAACCCAGAGGTCTAAACAGCCCTGCAGCCCGAGCCCTGTAAGCCCGAGTCAGCTGGCACGGGGCAGCCATGGGTGTCTAGTTCCTGTGTAGACATACCCTTACTGTGCATTATACAGGTATCATAGGGATAAATTCATTCATGTTTGTTAGGCACCTCAGTGTTATGGTGATGAAGGCCATAGGAAAGCCTTCAGGTGCATAAATAATGAAACATGGTCTTATATAGGAAATGGCACCATCTGATGCAGACTTAAGAGAAGAGACACATACCATAGTTCTTGCACTTTTTGTGTTGTTACTAAAAGAATAAAGCTCGAGCATAAGAATATTTTAAGTAGGAGACTTAAGTGCTTCTTGCATGGAAATCCTGTAAATAAAATAGCCTCACAGTTACAGGACTTTTATGTAAAGATCCTCCGCAAAACTGTAAAATATATGGTATGTTCTGTACTATTTTTAATCTTCTGAATCTCTGCTGCAGTATTTTTAAATCCAGTAAAGATGTTTGCAGAGCACCCATTATCTCTGTGGAGAGCACATTAGCTTTTGAACTTGCTCAGACAATAAATCATTCTGTTTGAAGGGGACCATGGGCCAGATCATCAGCTGGGGTAAACTGGCCAAGCTCCAATCTAGCCTGTGTGTTTCATGCATTGCTTTCACAGTACCCCTGGTACCTAGTTCAAATGTTTGGGGGACAAATCCTGTGGTCCTTACTTATCCCAGACTCCCACTGATTTCATCCTAGAGAGATTATTGTGGTCTGATCTCGCACCATTGAAGTCCAAGAGTATTTTGCCATTGACTTCAATGGGAGAAGAGTAGATCCATAAGTTTATTTCGTAACTGACAACGGGTTGTGCTTTGGATTTACATTTATATAAACCTAGAAGCAGAAGCATGTAAAAAGAAATGGGAAAAGCTATCTTGTGTGTATGGATAAAATTTACAAACCATCGTTAAAAACAGCAATATACAATACTGGCCTAAAATTAAGAGATATCGGACTTTATGTTTATAATGAAATACTGCGATAATGTTGTCTGTAGAAGGTGTTTTAGGGAATGTTTTACAAATAAAGCAAGGAGATATTGGTTTAAGGCCTGATCATGCAAGGTGCAGAGCTCCACTTCTGAGTGGACTGGAAATTCATAATAACAGGCTTCTCACAGTATTTCCACCACGGCCTATATTCTGTTGGCCGAAAAGATCATGAGAATAGGTTTTTTTAGGGCATTTTAGAAGGATGGACGAATAATCTGCTCTCTGGATGATATTCACATTCAGAGGTTTAATTGGTTGGATAAAACTCTAGGGTGTTTGAAACCAGAAATGTTTAGAATAATTTAGAATATATTAGTAGAAAAGGGGATAGAGAATAAGACTGAGAATATATTATTGCCCTTATATAAATTCATGGTACGCCCACATCTCGAATACTGTGTACAGATGTGGTCTCCTCACCTCAAAAAAGATATTCTAGCACTAGAAAAGGTTCAGAAAAGGGCAACTAAAATGATTAGGGGTTTAGAGAGGGTCCCATACGAGGAAAGATTAAAGAGGCTAGGACTCTTCAGCTTGGAAAAGAGAAGACTAAGGGGGGATATGATAGAGGTATATAAAATCATGAGTGATGTGGAGAAAGTGGATAAGGAAAAGTTATTTACTTATTCCCATAATACAAGAACTAGGGGTCACCAAATGAAATTAATAGGCAGCAGGTTTAAAACAAATAAAAGGAAGTTCTTCTTCACGCAGCGCACAGTCAACTTGTGGAACTCCTTACCTGAGGAGGTTGTGAAGGCTAGGACTATAACAATGTTTAAAAGGGGACTGGATAAATTCATGGTGGCTAAGTCCATAAATGGCTATTAGCTAGGATGGGTAAGAATGGTGTCCCTAGCCTCTGTTCGTCAGAGGATGGAGATGGATGGCAGGAGAGAGATCACTTGATCATTGCCTGTTAGGTTCACTCCCTCTGGGGCACCTGGCATTGGTCACTGTCGGTAGACAGATACTGGGCTAGATGGACCTTTGGTCTGATCCAGTATGGCCGTTCTTATGTTCTTATAGAATAATATAGAATTTAGAACAATAACATCCTCCATTGGAGGATCTCAAAGCATTTTACAAACAGATGATTAAACCTTACTAATAATCTCTCCCAGTTTAGCTTAGACCGAGATCAAATGAAATGTATTGAAACTGAGCCTTAAGTAAGAACTGTATTGGGCCTGAGTGGAGGAAAGATTTAATTCTGTCAATGCAGGAATGAATTAATGCCCACAATGCCTCTTTACTATTAGAAAATGTTGTTTATAGAGTAAGCTCCTCTGGGACATTTTGAGAAAATATAGAAGTCCTTCTTGGGGCTTTAATTACCCTGAGGCTTCAACCTGAAAGAGGCTGAGCAGATTCAGCTTCCACTGAAGTCAGTAGGTTTCAGAGCACTCCGTGCCATGCAGAACTGGACCATTAGTTTGCATGGTAAGTGACAATATTTTGGTGATTTTTCATTATTTTTAATATATAATGTTTTATGATGTTCCATCTTATCTTTGTTGTTGTTCTACAAATAATAGCATCCCACACTTTTGTGAGAGGGGCTTTATTATCATTATATTACCAATAGGGAAACTGAGGCACAGAGCCTGTAAGTGACTTGTTCAAGCCTCACACAGGGAGTTTGGGGCAGAGAACCCAGATTCTCCTGATTCTTATTCCTCTGGGCCTTTTTTCTGCAAGACTCTCCTTACTCTCAGTCTTGTATTGGATCTGCCAGCATGGACCCCTATCTGAGGCAGTCTTGGCAGAGAGACACATGCAGTTTGAGTGCGTACAAGCAACAAGTGGGAACGGAATGCGCAGCAAGTATTGGTGGTGGTGAGGACACAGGCAGGTGGAGTTCAGCACATAGGGTGGAATTCACCCCGGGACAGAGGAGCAACCCAAGACCTTTGCCCAAATTAAGTCCTAACTCTCAATTTATCATCAGGGGTTTAAGTAGTGCATAGGCCTTCACTAATTCTCTGCACTTAGGTGAACATCATAAGTAGAGAAAATACATCACTAAATCAGAGTGACTAAAAAATGGTAGGTACTTCACTTCCGCATCAAGGAAGGTTTAGGTGAGATATTAGAAGAAACTTTCTATCAGAATAGTTAAGCTCTGGAATAAGCTTTTAAGGGAGGTTGTGGAATCCCCATCATTGTAGGTTTGTAAGAACAGGTTAGACAAACACCTGTCAGGGATGGTCTAGGATTACTTGTTCCTGCCTCAGCACAGGGGACTGGACTAGATGACCTCTCGAGGTCCCATCCAGCCCTATATTTCCATGACTCTATGAAAAGCAGACAAAGAGGAGAACTGAGGGTTTGGGGTGTTTTTATTCTGAATGTCAGACAGGGTGATCTAAACATTATAATCTTAATGGCCAAGTCTCTCACACAATTTTTGTGGAAATTTGACCTCAGCAGGACTTTTTTCTTCTCCAGCACTGAGAGCAGCAATCTGGCTCCAGTCCCCAAATTGAGTGAACAATGACTGCAAAATCCCCAACTGCCTAGATAGGACACTAGATGGGGAGGGCTGTGAGTTACTACAGGGAATTCTTTCTTTTGGCTGGTGGGTCTCTTGCCCACATGCTCAGGGTCTAACTGATCACCATATTTGGGGTTGGAAAGGAATTTCCCCCAAGGTCAGATTGGCAGAGACCTGGGGTGTTTTTTACCTTCCTCTGCAGCCTGGGGCACAGGTCAGTTGCAGGTTTAAACCAGTGTAAATGGTGGAGTCTCTGTAACTTGAAGTGTTTAAATCAAGAGTTGAGGACTTCAATCACTCAGCCAGAGGTTAGGGGTCTATTTTGGGAGTGGGCAAGGTTCTGTGGCCTACAATGTGCAGGAGGTCAGACTAGATGGTGATGGTGCCTTCTGACCTTAAAGTCTATGAGTCAAATCACAGATTTGGGGGGCTGGGGCTGTGTCTACACTATGAGCTAGGGATGTGATTCCCCTGCTGGTGTGCACATACTCGGCCAGCTGTGCTGAGTACGAACGCCGCTGAAACCAGTGGATATGTGCTCAGCATGGTTCAACCATGCCTCCAATGTGTCTATCCCTGTTACCATGCCTACACTGCTATTTATATTTGCACCAGCTCAATGAGAGCTAGCCTGAGTATGGTACCCAAGCAGGGGAATCAAACCCCTAGCTTGTAGTGTAGACATAGCCTGAGTCATGTGGCAGAGTCTAAATCCTCCCACTGAGGATGAAATGCTTTCACAAGATTTAAGGCATTGCCCCTCTAACCTTACCCTGTTGCTCCTAAATATCCAGCAGCTAAATAATTTCCAGGTGCTATGTGGAAACCTTTAACCTTTGAACAGGGTTGTTAAAACTCAGGGCCACAGAGTGGGATTATTCCTTTATTTTTCAAATTCACCCATCCCTGATAGTCTGACACTTTGCTCCAGCCCTCACTGGACCCAGGAAGAACAGACGTTCACAGAAATGAAAGCTAATATGGACCAGGGAGTTATCTGAACCTTTAGATTTGGTTTGGCTCAGATTTTGACCAAAGGTTCTTTGTTGGTTCCTCTTTTATGCAAGACACTTCACACATCCCTGACCAGACTAAAAACAAAAAACTGTGCCTACTTGGGGACACCCAAAACTGAGCTATGCTCAGGCCCACCGACAGGAGGGGGGAGGGGGTAAAGGGGGCAATTGCCCAGGGTCCTGGGCAATTTAAAAGGGCCCGGGGGGGGAGGCAGCTGGGAGTCCTGGGCCCTTTTAAATCGCCCAGGTGGGTGCCTAGGCACACAAGACCACTCTGGGCTCCGCGCTTTGGGGGGCCCCACAGGCCAGCATGGGCGGTCCCAGAAGTGATATATTCGTCACTTCTGCCCCGGGCTCTGCCCCCCTAGGGATGGCCCTGGCCCTGGGGCCTGGAATTTCTGCCATCGGGCCTGGCTATGCTAGCATGACACTCGAGTAGCTCCCCCACAGTGAAAGTTGTTCTGGGTTAATTGAAGGGCAATATAAATGTTTTGTATGTTTGATTGGTTTGAGATTAGGCTTGTGGAAAAATAATGCACTTAACTTTTCTGTTTCTACTCCTTTAACATTCACAGTACAAATGTACAGGCTCTCTTGTCTATTTTCAGCATTATAAAAAATCAAAGGTCTATTCTATATAGAATATAGGAAGAGGACTCCCCTACTATGGGTCTTTTTACCCTATGAAAAGTGCTAAATCAGTAATAAATAGCTGCCCATTTAAGGTATTTCAGTAGAAGGATGCCTGGAAGCTACAAAGCCATTTATAAACACAGGGTTAATTATACAATCACTCTAATGGATTGCACTACCCAGCCACAAGCCGTCGCAGACTCAATTATATATTTAGCATAAAAATCTCATCTAACACCAGTAATTAACTAAATAAAATTCACAAGCAGTCACAGACTCAATTATGTATTTAGTGTAAAAATCTCATCTAACACCAATAACTAACTAACTAAATAAATAAATGAAAATTCACAGTCTACAAATCTAAAAAGCAGCAATTAGAGTTTCAGGTTTGGACTAGGAATTCTGAAAGGCAGAAAAAGGCAAACCAAACATTCATACCATAATAATAATACACTGCTACCCCAATATAACGCCACCCGATATAACACGAATTCGGATATAACACGGTAAAGCAGTGCTCCGGGGGGCGGGGCTGCGCACTCCGGTGGATCAAAGCAAGTTCAATATAGCACGGTTTCACCTATAACGCGGTAAGATTTTTTGGCTCCCAAGGACAGCGTTATATGGAGGTAGAAGTGTACTTAGCGCTTATATATCATATTTCATCCCTCAATCTCTTAAATGCTTCACAAAGGAGAGGAGGTAATATTATTATTCCCATTCTATAGATGCAGAGAGTGAGGCACACAGAGGTGAAGTCACTTACTCAAGATCACCAGGGCCAGATTTACACTTTGGAGCCCTCCCTCCTCACCGCCTGTGTCTCAGAGCTCTGGGGGCCCCCGCCACTTGGATGCGGCTGGGAGCTGCAGGGTACCCCCACCATCTGCAGCAGCTCAGATTTCCTAACCACCACGAGCAGCGGAGGTACCCTGCCACTTTTAAATTTAGGCACCCCACCGCCTAGCACCCCTCCACCCACAGACCCCCCCACTGCCCAGTGCCCCCCTTGCAGCCCCACCATAACTTCCCAGTACCCCACACAGACCCCCACTGCCCAGCGTCCCCTGCTCCCTCACTGCCCAGAGTCCCCCCCACAAACTCTCCCTCCAGAGACCCACTTTCCCAAGCCCTGCCTCCTGGCCCTGCTGGGAGGTGGTGCTATCCACCAGGCTGAGCGAGGACTGCTCCAGCAGGACTGCATGGGGCTGTCTCCCCCTCAGCCGGCCCCACCCCCTGCTGGGACCTGGGAGCAGCAACATTCGAATTTTTAGGTGCCCCTAGAATGCCTGCTGTGCCTAATGGGAAATCTGGCCCTCTAGATCACATTGCAAGTCAGTCTCAGAGTCAGGAACAGAACCCAGGTCTCCCAGTCCCAAGCCACGGTCCTATACACTGCATCATGCTACCCCCACAGAGGGCTTAGTGATTAAAGCAATTGATTGGGAGTCGAAAACTCTTTGGTCCTGTTGCTGCCGTTGACTTGCTGTCAGTGTGTCACTGAGCGTAGCACAACAGTGTGCCTCAGTTTACCCATCCATAAAACAAGGCAAATAGTTTGGGTGGCCAACTTTCTAATCGCACAAAACCAAACACCTTCCCTGAGGCCCCACCCCTGCCCCCCTTCTCCGAGGCCCTGCCCCCCTCACTCCATCCCCCCTCCCTCCATTGCTCGCTCTCCCCCACCCTCATTCACTTTCACCAGGCTGGGGCAGAGGGTGGGGGTGAGGACTCCAGCTGGGGGTTCAGGCTCTGGGGTGGGGCCAAGGATGAGGGGTTTGGGGTGCAGGAGGGGGCTCTGGACTGGGGCAGGAAATTGGGGTGAAGGGGGGTGAGGGCTCTGGCTGGGGGTGTGGGCTCTGGTGTTTGGCTGGGGATGAGGGGCAGGGGTTTGGGGTGTTGGGGAGGTGCAGGGTGCAGGTTCCAGGAGAGAGTTTGGGTGCAGGAAGGGACTTTGAGCTGGGGCAGGGGGTTGGGGTGTGGGAGAGGGTTTGGGATACAGGGTCCCGTGAGTGCTTACCATGGCTCCTGGGAAGCAGCTGCCAGGTCCCTGCAGCCCCTAGACTCATGGGCGGCCAGGGAGGCTCTGCATGCTGCCCTCGCACCCACAGGCACTGCCCCCACAGCTCCCATTGGTCACAGAGCTGGCCCTCAGGGCAGGGGTAGCGCACAGAGCCTCCCTGGCCACCCATTCATCTAGGGACTGCAGGGACCTGGCGGTCACTTCCGGGAGCCACTCAGAGCTAGGGCAGGCAGGGAGCCTGCCTTAGCCCCAGGCCCCCGCTGCACCGCCGACCGGACTTTTAATGGCCCGATCGGTGAGCCGCCGGGGTCCCTTTTTGATCGGGCATTCTGGTCTAAAAATGGATGCCTGGCAACCCTACAGATAGTGCTTCCCTCTGGCACAGGAATCTTGTAAGAAATAAGAAATGTTTATAAAGCATTTGGAGATGTTTGGATTAAAGGCAGTATATAATTGCACAGTATTATTATTTTCATTGTAAATAACTCAATGTAACTATGAGGACCAGGACAATAAAGACCCACCTTTTATGGGAACACGGATCCTCAGCTAGATTCCACTGTATTTTGTGCTTACTCTGTTAAGTTTCAAAATCATTTTCCTTTTTTGCTTTGCTTGTATACATTCATGTTATCGTGTTCTTCGTTATGGTCTTTTGGGGACAAACATGTCAGATAAACCAGAACATAATGCTGATGAGGCTTGAGTAGGGCAAGCTGATGGCCATTGGTTTGCAGGGAAGAGAGTCTGGCTGTCCTCGGAGGGTGATGAAACTCGTAAATGCTCTGTTATTGCATCTCTATTGATCTGCCTCACTCTGAACCTTCTAGTGGCAAAGTGACTCTCCCTTCTTACATCAGGATGCTGACACGCTGCTCAGCCTCTGCTTGCTCCGCCTCCTCTTCCTACACCTCCTTCTTCTGGATTCCTGAAGTTATTAAGAGAAATAAGGTAGCTGAGGGGACCACATGCAAGTTGTGGCAGCCTGCAGCAGTGCGCACCTGCCTTTTGTGACATTACTGCTGCCTGGGAATTTCACTCTGAATGAAGCCGGTTTCCTTTTCAGCAAGCCTGCCAAGATGGGCCAGTGCTGCTGCAAGCTTTATTACTGCCTTCAGTGCCTGGACAAGACGGTACTTTGCATCTTCCTTTTTATGCTTCATTGAAAGGGCAGAGAGCTAGCCGTTACGCTGATTAAATCTGTGCTCCTTCCTCTAGCTAATGTAGGTAATGTGCCTGGGTTGACTAAGAGGGGTGTAATGCTCATCTTATTTAGAATGTGCTGACTTCTCATTCACTAGTATCAAATCAAACCATTGGTTTCACATACACTGCAGTGCCTTACATAATTTTATCCTGCAGTCTCAAAGTGACAATTGCATTTTCATAAAACAATAAGGTACCAGGGACATGAGCTCTACTTACAATTGCCTTGATTTGTTGTTATGATTTTCATACATTTTTCATAGACCCGCGGAGCTCGAGTTATGCAGGATCCCTGCGTGGAGTTTTAAAGTTAGCTTTTCACTTGCAGAGATTATTCATTCTCATGCTGTCCTAAGATTTTACCTCTCTATTGTTCCTCCTTTTCTGACATTATATAATCCATTAAAAAAGAAGCAAGGCAAACTATACATTTTCCTTTGTGAGGGTGAATCTGTACACAAGCAAAACCTTGAACACTGAATGAACTGTGTTACATGTGTCAATACCAAGAGCAATATCATAGCCACAGGTAGTTAGAGGATAGCATGTGGGAGAGAATTTGTATGTCAGTTCTAACACGTAGCTCATCATGCTATGCTTTTGGACACTTGCCTAGATTTTTGAACATATACAGAACAGGAAGAGAATGTACATATGATTTTAATTTGCTTAATAGAAAAGATCTTGGCAGGAACACTTGCTGGTGCAGTACATTTCATAAAAGGCTGGATTTTTGCAAGATCCATGTAATAGGTCTAATGAAAAGCTCTTCCTGCCTCCCATTTATTTAATATACGTTCAAATATAGCTTGAGGTATGTTGCCAGCCAGGTTAAGGAAAATATATGGTTTAATATAAAACTCATTAAAATATAGTCACTGGGGAACATCCTGGTGATCAGTTCTGCTTGGAAACTTTAACCTAAGGGGAATTGTGGGGGGAGGTTGCCTGCTATCTAGTATGATTGAAATGGCACTTTTAAAGTCACCCCTTTTTGGAAAGGAAGATAGTCGATCATTATGAACATCGGTTGCAATGGGATTTCGTTATTGCGCCTGCAAGAACCAGCTGAAATATTTATTGCTGTAAGAGTGTTATGAATGTGTATGCTTGCCCTTCCAATGATAATATAAGGCCTTGCTCCAAGTGACTGTGAACCAAGCACAACGGTGACTAAGCACCATTTCCACACCAAAACATTCTGAAATATTTTCAAAGCAATAGATGCAGAGAGGTAATGTGGAACAGTGGCTATAATAGCAAATGCCGTAGAGCATCTGTGTGCAGTGCATGTTTGTACTATGTATAGTTCAAATGGAAGAAATGCTCAGGGCGATACTACATGTATAGTTATAACTTGAAATATAACACACCAAAAGCATCCTTATTGAAGACCTTGTGGCAGAAGGGAGTATGGTCTGAGGAAAGAGCACAGACAGGGTGTCAGGACTCCTGTATTCTGTTCCCAGCTGCTGCTGACATCCCAAGTAGCACCTGGCAATTCTCTACACCTCTCTGTGGCTAATTTTACCCATCCGTAAAGTGGGAATAATAATATTTACCTCCCTGACAAGGTACTGTGAGGTTTAATAATTAGTATTTCTCTGAGCTCCTCAGAGAAGAGGCACTCCGGAGCAAATCCCTTTGGAAGTCTGCCTGAATAAGGTTCACAGGATACAGCCCAATATTGGTGAATATATGTCACTTAACCACAGATGATGGCACAATCTATCACTGTGATTAGCTGCTGTTATTTATTTGGATTAATTGCTTTTTCGGTTTTGTGACTTTGTTGGAGTTACATTGGTGTAAATCCAGAGTAAGTGAGGTCAGAATCTGTGCAAAGAAAGTTTTGATTGAGTGAAGCATGTACAATCAAGCTCAGTTTTATTCCTTTCTCATCTAGTGGAAATGGAAACACTGTAAGATGTGGCACTGGCTTCACTAGGATTCAAACTGGTGACCTGGTGAAGAAAAGGCTATAGATCCCTTTAATCCCTTGAGCCCTCTAGTCATGAAGCTTGATTATTAAGGCTCAGGGCTAGGGAGCATGATTGTTCCTTTGTCTTCTGTTACATATTCTTTGTTGCTATAAATATTAATGGAGTGGATTAATTCAGTGGTCTGTCATGTTCATTTGGATTCTTACACATTTATTTTGGCAGATGTTAGCTTTTGTTTTGGGGAGTTATGTAAAAACAGTGATGTTTTTGACACTAGACCCAATGAACCTCAGCACAGGATTTGATGATGCTGTGTTTTCTCATCGGATTCAGTTTGACTTTGCAGTCATTTTTTGTTTAACTGGTGCTAGAATCCCTGATTTGCTGGTTTTATTTACCAGGATTGAAGTAGTGGCTCTGAGTAGAGTTGTGTTGATGAAGATGAAGAGAGGCTTTTTCATTTCATATTAATATAGTATTTACACTGGTCTCACAAATATCTACAGTCCAACCACATAATATACCACTGACAAAGCAAATTAAGATAATAGAACATGTCAGGGATTTGTGAGTTCACTGCACATCCAGGATATTCTTGGTCATTATGAAGATTAGCTAATGTCATACCTATCTCCTCTGTCAGAGAGAGAAACCAAAGGCGAATCTCTAAACCATCAATTAAAGGCTCTGAAATTATTTCTGAAGGATGTTTATAAAGAATTGGAAAATTGAATGTATGTGGCATTGTTCTAATAAAGAGAAAAAAAACTTTTTCAGTGAGGGATTATTTTAAAATATTTGGCACTGAATTTAATCTATACATTTCACATCCAGCAAACAGCAAGACGAGATCCAGGAAGGCAATCAGAAACCTCTGGCCAATAAATAAACTGAGCTATTACTGACAGCTCAGGGCCCAGGGGATGCTAAGTGTGGTAGTACTGTGGTCTTCATATGGGTGAACCCTGTGTCCAGTTACTGCCCATCCTCTGTACTCAGAGAGCATAGCACATTCAGAGAAAACATTCTGTTATTCTGGAGAGAGTAATCAATATATCAGTCATCTCCAAGACTAGAATAAGCCTTTCAATAGGAATAGTGGGGGCAAAGAACACAACTAGTTTTAAGATGGAGTTTGATAAATTCATTAACAGGATTATATGACGGCATTGTCTGTGATAGCAGGGGTCTGGACTCGATGACTGAAGAGGTCCCTTCGAGTCCTATGTCCTCTGTTCCTAGCACTCTAGTAGCAGTAGGCATCTTTCAATCTCAAGAGTCTACGGGTATGTGCCCCTGAGAGGTGAAGAATTTACTCAGTTGGTGTTATGGCAGCCGTCACTGAAGGGACCCACTCGAGAGAGACAATCTCTGCTGTATCTGTGACGTTTAAAGGTGATGTTTTGACCCTTTGGGCTCTGCCTTCTGCGAGCTCTTTTCCCCCTGCTAAGCTGGACGGCTTCCTCTCATAACTCCGGAGACCTTTGTTAAGCTCTTGTTTCCAAAAGCTGAGGTCTTGAGTGTGATCTTCCCAGTTGTCCACATCCATGTCCATTTCTTTGAAGTATCACTTGCACACAACCTTGAAATGCAATTCTGGGCGTCCTTTGGGTCTTTTTCCAGATGCCAGTTGACCGTAGAGGATGTCCTTTGGGATGTGCCCATCATTCATTCGGCACACATGCCCAAGCCAGCGGAGGCGTCTCTGTTTGAGGAGTGTTTGCATGCTGGGTGTGCTGGCCTGCTTGAGCACCTCAGTGTTGGTGACTCTGTCCCTCCAGGGGATTCCAAAGATTCGACAAAGGCAACGCATATGAAAACTGTTGAGCCTCTTTTCCTGATGAGAGTATAAGGGCCATCTCTCACTCCCATACAAAAGTGTGCCGATAACACACGCACGATACTCACAGATCTTTGTGTGTTCTGTCAGTTTGTTATTTTGCTAGACCCTCTTGCTCAGTCTATACCAGTGGTTCTCACACTAGGGCCGCCGCTTGTTCAGGGAAAGCCCCTGGCAGGCCGGGCCGGTTTGTTTACCTGCTGCGTCCACAGGTTCGGCTGATCGCTGGATGGGAGCTTCAGGAAGCAGCAGCCAGTACGTCCCTCGGCCTGCACCATTTCGTGCAGCTCCCATTGGCCTGGAGCGGCAAACCGCGGCCACTGGGAGCTGCGATCGGCCGAACGTGCGGACGCAGCAGGTAAACAAACCGGCCCGGCCCGCCAGGGGCTTTCCCTGAACAAGCGGCGGCCCTAGTTTGAGAACCAGTGGTCTAGACATTGTTGTGGCGACTTTTCCATTGCGAACGTTGAGTTCTGTTTCAAGTGAAAAGTTGACTGCGATAGGGGATCCCAGGTATGTGAACTTATTCACCACTTCAAGTTACAAGTTAGCATAAAATGATCCTATGAAGAGAGCTTATACGTTCATTCATACTGGGTTTCATCATGAGATTATTTTATTTTATTTTTTACTTTAACTGTAAGATAAATAACTTGGCAGAAATTTGCTGAGGTTCCATTTTTAACGGTCCCTCTTTTTTTTTGCAAAGATGTGATAATTATTTCCTTGTTTTTCAGTGTCGTCATTTAAGTAGAATAATAACAAGTGTCTGTCTGACTTCAGTATATATGTATGTGTATGAAATTGCTTTATGTAGTGCTTCCTTGTATTAAATAGATTTTGTTTGAAAAGGTCAGAGCTGGTGAGACGAGCTGCCCAGCTGCAGGAACGTACCTGGCAATAAAATAACCAATGTACCTCCTTGCACTCTGCCTGCAGCCCCTTCCTCCCCCGCAATTCTTTTACATCTCTATTGACTGTATCACCTCTAAAATGCTTCTTAAAATGACTCCACTGTGTTAGTCAACTAGTATTGGCTAATGCCGTGATGTTCTCAGGGGCGGCTCCAGCCACCAGCGCAGCAAGCGCATGCCTGGGGCGGCAAGCCATGGGGGGCGGCATGCTGGTCGCCGTGAGGGCGACAGCAGCCTTCAGCGGCATGCCTGTCCCGCGGCTTCGGTGGTAATTCAGCGGCAGGTAGCCGAAGGCGCGGGACCATCAGATCACCCACAGAAACGCCGCCGAATCCGCGTACCCAGCGGACTGAAGCCACCGAAGGCCGCCTGACTGCTGTGCTTGGGGCGGCAAAAAACATAGAGCTGCCCCTGGATGTTCTGCATAAAGGGGATCCTGTTCAGGGCTGCTGCTTTGGGAAACAGCTCTCATGATTGCCATATACTGTCACCAGCAGAGAGCGCTTGGCGGAAGCAGAGGAGCGTTGAACATACCCATACATTTCTCAACCAGTTCAGCTCACCTCTTTGCATGTTTTATTCAACAAAACTTTGCACGCTGCCTAGTGTAGTGGGGTCTCCAGTCCTGACTGAGGCCTTTAGGCATTACTGCAAAACAAATATCATGTAATAATGCTGATGGGTTTACTATTTACTATAGTAAACAACAATGGTGTAGTGGTAAATAAAACTACCTCCTCCCTGCCCAGGGGCTGCAGGGACGTGCGGGCTGCTTCCGGGAGCGTCGTGGAGCCAGGGCAGGTAGGAACCTTGTTCCCCAGAATGCTGGGAGGCAGGGGGAGGAGTTGAGGGAGAGGGAGGAGTTTGTCAGCTGGGCACGCGGACGCCCTGGAGTAGCCTTGGGGACCCCCATGGGTCCATGGACCCCAGTTTGAAAACACTGCCCTATAGTGGAAACTGACCTTAACAGCTGTAGAAGCTTAGCCAGTAAATATTGTCATTTCATTCACATAGTGTTTAGAACATTATTTTTTGTAAAGTACCACACAGTCCAAGTCTGGTGCAGGACATAGGCAGGGCAGGTCACAAATCTCAACTCACTTGGTCTCCCTGCTGCCAGAAACCTTCACTAATCCCCAGTGTAGCACGCCCAATGCCACCTGCTTACCTGCTGCTGGTTCCCAACCCAAAAACTGAGGAACTAACTAGAAGAGGAGGAGGAAGGTTGGCTTGGACCATACACCGGTTGGTGTGTGAAAGCACTGGTTGGAAGCCAAAGTGGGTGGTAACTGACAGCCTGGCAGCGGTGGATAGACAGGTGGGTGTGGTGACAGTATCACACTCACCAACTAATGGTTGGAAAATATTTGACAGCAGATATATAATATATTCTGATAAAATGGACCTTCTAATTCTTGTTGATTGTTTGTGTTGGATATTTTGTGACATCGCCTTCACATTTACTGAGTTTAAACCAGCTGATTTATTTAAATTAAGGCCATTTTACACTGCTGTAGTCAAGTAAAAAGGACCTTTAAGTGGGTGTAAATATAAATCACTCCTACTTTGAGGCCCCTCCACACTGCCAGAGTGGCGAAAAGTGACCTAAGTGTGAATGGGAATCAGGCCCAGGGACCGTGGTGCTCTGCAGTTCTGTGATAGTGAAAGGAGGCTGCAGAATCACCCTGATTACAGTCTGCTCCCAGCCATAAAATAGTTCATTTAAAATTATTTCTAGCTCTTTTCTAAGACTATAAATGATTTGTGTGTGTACATTTAGTTTCTACTCTAAAATATGGCCTAGATTTTAGAACAATATATATTTTCTTTTTTCTTTCAAAATGCTTGCTACAGTTCATCCAAGATGGCCTAAAACCAGTCAAATGGTGTTGTGTCATAGAGACAAGCACCGGGTGGGAGAGGCTTTGCTGAGACATGTCCATTACAGAGGCAGTGTGAAAGTAGAACACACAGGAGCACAGGAAGGTTGCAGAGGGGATGCGCTCACTGCAGGCTAAAGAAGAAACAATAGGGGCAGGAGGGGGAGTCTGTTAATCTTTTTTTTTTTACTGTATTTCTGCCCTTTTTATAAAAAGTTTCTTCTTTAGTTCTTAATTTTATCTTTTTTATCATTTATTTCTGTTCATAGTTTTGTTAAATTAACTGTTGGACTGCAGGGAAATAAAAATAGGTTACAGAATCACCAGCTTTCTGCCATATGTTTCATAATGCCTGCTGCTGAACTGGTCCTTAAAGTGCCTGGATTCCCTTCAGTCCTGCATACTGTTGACCAGTTTACTTGCTGGGATTCCTTTCCACTGAATTTGCTGCTGCCTTGCATGCTGCCTTGAATATGATTTTTTCTGTAGTGCCTTTTAAAGACTCTGGTTCTTTCCTTACTGGGGGCATATTTATAGTAGCTTGATTTAGTTTTCCTAGTTATTGGTGACATTCCCAGTAGGATATGTTCCTTTGTCTCCTCCCTAATGTATCACAGGATACATTCCAATTTAAAAGTGGCTTTATGTGCATGCTGTTACTCTGGGATCACTTGTACTAAATCACTCTCCTGTGGATTTCCTTGCAGCTAGCTTTCTCTCATTATTCATTCAGCTCTTATGAAATATCTGCTACCACAATCCTTACTCTTTAGTAGAGACATCTTAGTATTGCCAGTATAAATATGTTTTATATTCTTCTGGCTAAATGTCTGTCTGAATTCTTTATTATATGTTAAAATAATAAAGGGGTTCCTTTTTTGAGGTGGTCTTTTTTCTTCTGCTCTAATTAAAATGTACCATGCCCATACATAAAGCTGGAAATATAGAATTGAAAGTCAACTTATTACTGGTATTTGCGAGTGTACTGTATGCATACTATGTACAGAATGCTATATATTAATATACACAATCAGATTTTTGTGCATGTGTATATTGCTCTATCTAGCTCTAGCTGTATTGCTATATGCAGGGTCACAAACATGTTTGTGTATGTTGATATCATTAATACCATTTTATATGTGCTGTCCACACAAACTGGAACCCAGACATACACCAACACTGACTTGCAAATACAGAGGTGTGTGTAAATATAATATTGTATTCCTTAGTCTGCTGTGAAACATGATTGTGTCAATGCTGGCTTCCACAGTTGGTTTTAAAAGAGAATTAGTTCATAATAATTACAAAACTAGATCTGAAGAATTTACCTAATCTGGCTTAGTAAATAAACATGTGAGAGTGCTTAGCTGGGATAAATCGAGGGACTATACATATCCTTTTATTTATTTTTTTTAACAGAATGAAAGTGCCCTTGTGAAAGAAAAGGAGCTGTCAGTCGAGCTTGCAAACATCAGGGATGAAGTTGGTAAGTAGGGCTTCGGATACTAACAATGTGAAAAATGTCCTTTCTCACATATAACAAAAGCAGTTATTCCTTGTCGTGTGGTACAAGGAAACCTGCAGAGCTGTAATAAAGCATCTTACTAAGCCCAGTGGTGAATTTTTGTGGCCTTGCAGGGAACAATAATTTTACCTTATTGTTGTTGTGGAGACAGGTTCATAACTGTACACACTGGAGCTAATCATGCATTATCTTTACTATTCACAGACGGTGATCTATAAATCTGTATCCTCTGTTCTAACAGCATCTGAACATGCCACCCAGCTTCAGATGTGGCAGTGCATGGTTAGCTAGGAATTCATTACTTTGGTTGTGTGAGTTTACACGTACTGCACTCCGGTTACAAACAGAAGAGCATCAAGATCAAAACCCAAAATCAGTGTTCTGCAAAAACTAACCCTTAGTAAATTGGTTATAATCTCTCCATGCCTGGAAAGGCAGGGACTAACTCAACTGGTGCCACTCATCCGATTTACTTTATGTACATCTGTGTGAGCACATTTCCCTTTTTTGTTCTGTTCTGAAAACTGATCAGAAAGGCAGTGACCACTAGACCACTGATTGCATCTCTAGGGAGAGGAAAATGGGCCCTACTCAGGGCCCAGACATCAGGCTGAATTCTTTGTACCTGAATCTTCCCAGCATAGATGGGGCGTGTTATGCTTGCCATAGAGCAAAAAGCAATTAACGGGATGGGGTGGGGGGGGGCAGGGACTGCTGAACATGTATCAATGAAAACATGGCTGTACAGCTTCCACACTACTCCTGCCTAATGGCAAGACTAAGGCCAAAGAGGGGAGCGGGGAGCTAAGAGCCTCATTATCTTGGTTGCATTTGATATGAAGGTTCCATTTTTAAATGGTTCATAAAGGGTTAATAAATGATCAATAGGTGTTTTATATAAATTGTTATCGAGTCCGATAGGGTAACTGATTGCTTATAACAATGGCTTATAATCATCGATAACCCATACTCCAGCATGCTTATAACATATAGTAACCATTTAGTACCCCTATATAAACAGAACCTTAATATGAAGTGTGATTATTAGCTTAATCAGGCTTGTGATTAAGCCATGTCTCCCCAGACCCTGCCATCCTGTGTCCCCCCACACCCGATTCCTTTTTAACCCACACTCTGGAGTGTCAGAGCAGGTGTGAGACACCCACTCAGTGCAGAGACTTTACTTCGGGCTAAACTTTGTCTTCTTCCATTTTTAAAACCCTTACACCACCCCTCCCTGACACTTGTGCTGGAGCTCAATAACTTGGGTTCCCTGCTGTGCCCCTCAAAGGGATTTGCATTACCCAGGCCCACGGTCGATGTAGGAATTTTCAGACTATGATAGTGCTTCGCCGCTCCATCCCCACAGAATGGTCCAGCGGGGGCCGAGATCCCATTTGCAATATCACTTTTATCTCTGTTTTCATCTCTGCTGTGTTCTCCCCTTCCCCTCCCAAAGGAATTGCCACAGTGCTTTTGCTTTTGAGGCAGGGAGGGAACATTTGAAGGGCTCTGCTCTGGCTTGAAGACCTATTCCCTGTTTTCAAGTTCTGTGCATCACTAACAGTCTGGCTTTGATCCTGCCTGTCTCTGAGTCTGAAGAGCGCACTGTAGGGAACACAAGGTTGCTGCACTCCAGTGCATTTGTGAGTGGAGGCTATGTGTAGGCGCAAAGAAGGGGCCAGATTCTGCTCCCAGTTACTCCAGCTTTATGCCAGTGTAAATCCACTGAAGTCAATAGAGATCCTTCCAGATTTACACCAGTCTTGCTGGGAGCCAAAGGTGTAAACCACTATACACAGTCTAGAGGTCGCACTGCAGCACTCTCAGTAATGCAGAATCAGGTTCTCTTTGCTTCCTGCCCTACTCACCACTATTTACCTGGCACTTATATACACACCAATAGATACCTTCGCTGTGCAGGATCCAGTCCCAGCCGAGGAACATGGGCAGCTGTTTTAGGTGCTTGTCTAAGGAAATAAAATGCACCTGAAATGGTCTCTGCTCTAGGCTCAGCTATAGCTGGGTGCAGGGATTTCCCTAGACCCTACGCTCCCCCTGAATTGCCCCAACCCCACCCCCCCAGTTTCATGCAGTGTTGCCAATTTAGTTGTTGGTTGGAAATTTGAATTGCAATTCAAACATTAAAAGCATAGACAGTATATGAGAAAATACTTGTACCTGAGAAAGCAGAATGGGTTTGAAAAGTGTGAACAAAGACTAGCTTCCTCAGACAGCTGTTATTTATGACAGTGTCGGCACATTCGTTTTGACAATGTTGGTCGACTTTATCATTTAAAATTATGATTTGTAAGCAAGGTCTGAATGAGCTCTGCCCTGACAGCTAGCGAGGAGCCAGGGGATGGGGGAAAGGCTTCAGGACCAGACTGTCTTTACATGAACACACCTACTCTGCCTAGGTATCCAGCAGACAGAGATTTGCCGCCCAACTGATCAATTTTGGCTGGTGTTGGGTTACAAGTCACTGAAGTAATAAATTTTGGGGGTCATGAAATGTTGTTATCCTTATTGTATGAGTAAAGGGCAGCAGAACTGTACTTAGCCCCCCTGAACGAGGGGGGTTTCCCTCAGTGCTTAATTTGTGCTAGGGCTGAGCCCCGTCACCTCTAGGCTTGGCAGTTCATAGCCCTGGGACCTCTGGGCTTACCGCGTCAGTCATGAAAGTAACAAACTTGCTTGAGCCTCAGCACCTCTTTCATTACAAATTAAGCACTGCTCACCCTCAACTGAATTGCACTCCCTAAGCAGGAGGTTTGGATGCCATATCCTAGTGAAGAGGGAGAGGGTGCGGCACAGGTGTTTTGCTTGGTGGAGTGGGCTCTGCCTAAGAGTCAGAGGCACTATTTGACCTGTCCCTCTCTCCTGTTTGGAGACAGAGCTGATTATGCTTCATAGAAAGTCTTTTGGTTTGTTAAGTGACCACAAGAGCTGAAATCACTGATAATCAGATCTAAGTGCTTAGACCTGCTGCAGGACAGCATTTTCTGTGGAAGAGACAGCTCAGCCTGCACTAGCAGCGAGGTTCCCCCACTGAGAGCTGAAATCACTGAGAGCTGGGTGGAACCTCAAGAGACTGACTCACAGAGATCACAGTGGCAGGTGACATGACAAACAACAGCAGCCAAAGCATTGGACTATGTTTTAGTGACCTTGCTCCAGAATGCTAGATTTGTGACGGGGAAACTTATATAAATATATATTTCCTAGTAGGCCAAGACTTTTAAAATGCATTATTTGCCAAGGTCATTATCTCACATAGTCGCTATCTCAAGACGTCATTATCTTGGGGAGTTTCTGTACTAAACTTTTTGATTATTATAATTATTTTTTATGTAAGAATAGTGTGTTGGGTCAGACCAATGGTCCATCTATCCCAGTATCCGGTCTTCTGACAGTGACTATTCCAGGTGCTTCAGAGGGAATGAATAGAACAGGAAATCATCAAATGATCCATCCCCTGGCATCCACTCACAGCTTCTAGCGAACAGAGGCTAGGAACACTCAGAGCATGGTGTTGCATTCCTGCCCATCCTGGCTAATAGCCATTGATGGACCTGTCCTCCATGAACTTATCTAGTTCTTTTTTGAACCCTCTTATAATTTTGGCCTTCACAACATCCCTGGCAAAAAGTTCCATGGGTGACTGTGCATTGTGTGAAGAAATACTTCCTTTTGTTTGTTTTAAACTTGCTGTCTATTAATTTCATTGGGTGACTCCTGGTTCTTGTGTTAAGTGAAGGAGTAAATAACACTTCCTTATTCATTTTCTTCACACTAGTCAAGATTTTATAAGCCTCTATCATATCCCCTCTTAGTCATCTCTTTTCAAAGCTGAAAAGTCCCAGTCTTTTTAATCTTTCCTCATATGGAATCTGTTCCATGCCCCTAATCATTTTTGTTGCCCTTCTCTGAACCTTTTCCAATTCCAATATATCTTTTTTGAGATGGGGTGACCAGAACTGCATGCAGTATTCAAGATGTGGGCATATCATGGATTTATATAGTAAAAGTGGAGGAGCTTGGTTTGCCAGACTGATCAGCTAAGCCAATACTGACAACCTATATGTAAAGTCTGCAAAACACCATGCCTCTGGACTGCATCAACATGCAGAAAGCCTTATAAGCCAGTTACTGTCAAAGCCAATTTTAGAAGAACTTAAGAGGCTGTTAAGAATGCTGGAGACACAACTCAGTTTATGTGAACCAACATGACTGTTGCATCATACTTTCTGTTTAAGCAAGAGATACCACACACTACAAACTGGATGCCAATGTTAAGTGCATTGTCACTTGTTAATCCTGAAGTTGGACACCGGTTTCGAACAAGACTGGAAAATGCTCGCTATCTTTCTGAAAAAACTCAGCTGACTCTCTAGAAGCATGTGGTGTAACAGTGAAAGACTCAGCAGTTGAAAAAGTGAAGAACTCACTCACCATATTCAAAATATGTGCATACGTGGCTGATGAATGCACCAATGCAAATAGGCATCAAGTATTAAGTCATTGTGTATGTTATCTTGATGTCCGTGGTAGGCCAGTAGATGCATTCTAGATGTTCAGGTTATAGAAGACACATCAGCTGCATCTGTGACATCTTAGAAGAGTTAAATGCTTGTAAATTGAACCCCAAACAGATGGCTGCTTGTGCATTTGATGGATCTACAAACTTCTCTGGAAGACATAGTGGAGTACAAGCTTTGCTCAGAGAAAAGTGTAACCCTAATCTCTCCTATACACACCGCAGAGGCCATGTACTCCAGCTAGCACTACTACAAGCTGCAGAATCTTCAAAAGACATTAAAACATCATACATTTAATGGCTTTTTTATACTCTTTTTTTCTGCAAGAGTCCAAAAGGACTGAACATCTTGGAAACAAATAGAAGATATACTGGGATTGAAGTTCAAATTAGTCCAACCTGGGAAAACCTGCTGGCTTTCTCATGAGCAATTCTTGGCTGTTGTCTTAAAATTACTGCAGCCATTACTACTTGCTTTGGAAAGTATCCACCAAGATAGGACAGATCTAAGTAGTGATGCTGGTGGACTACCTTTGTTACTAAGTTCAGAGAAGACTATTGCCATTCTCTCTCTTGTAAGCAGGGCCGGCTCCAGGCACCAGCCCAGCAAGCAGGTGCTTGGGGCGGCCAAGGGGAAGGGGCGACACGTCGGGCTCTTCGGCGGCAATTCGGAAGCAGGTCCCTCTCGGAGGGAAGGTCCAGCCGCTGAATTGCCGCCGAAGAAGATTGCGATCGCGGGCTTTTTTTTTTTTCCCCACCGCTTGGGGCGGCAAAAACCCTGGAGTCAGCCCTGCTTGTAAGTCTACTGTTGAAACCACTTGGGTCATTAAACAATGTCATCCAGGCATCTGCTACAACAGTAGTAGATCTTTGTCCAGCAATAGAAGCTACTGTTGGATCTATCAGAGATATCTATTGAAAATGTACTGGAAGAAGCAAAGACTTCAGTCCAGAAGTTGACTAATGAAGGTACATATATTGACTCCTTAAGTGAAGAGGACAAGAAGTGTTTGTTAAGCCAGCTGAAAAAGTACACAGATTTGATTCTTACAAATCTACTATAGCGATTTCTGGATTCTACTCAACTTCCATGTAGCTTTTACAGATGCCTGTCTTATAAAACACTATAGTTGAGTGGAGTGAGGCATGACCAGCAATAGGGCTGCTATGTGATCAGAACAGAATAGAGAATTTTGAACACAGAGTGGAATAGCATATGATGAACGAATAAAGATTTAACTTCAACTTCTTTATCATCACTAGTGGTTCGACTCAATCTTTGTGCTATGTTTCCTGGGATGAAAGAAGTAGGAATTCATCTCTTGTTGTGACTCTTCATCCCAGTCACAACAGCTACAGTTGAGCGTTCTTTTTCCTCATTGAATAGAGGGCATCACAAAGGTGGCTTTAGGGCAGTGCACTGATCTTGTCCCCTGTGTGAGATAGAGCAGTGTGAAGAGTGAGCTAACTTGCACTGGCTGCCAAAGGTCAAAAGGGACCAACTTAGAAGCCAGGAATCAATAGGGCACAGGACCCCCTTAACCCAGACCAGACCAGACCTCTTACTACGACATTGGCTCCATGCCACTGGAGGGTTCCCCTTACACTGGGATAATCCTCCCAGGGTCAGCTAGAAGTCTACAGGGTCCCTTTGTGTCAGTAGGTCAACACAAAATGGCTGCAGTACAGCTAAGGATCTGGGCCAGGGGTCGGCAACCTTTCAGCAGTGGTGTGCCGAGTCTTCATGTATACACTCTAATTTAAGGCTTTGTGTGCTGGTAATACATTTTAACGTTTTTTAGAAGGTCTCTCTATAAGTCTATAATATATAACAAACTACTGCTATATGTAAACAAGGTTTTCAAAATGTTTCAGAAGCTTTATTTAAAATTAAATTAAAATGCAGATCTTATTAGTTTAGTGTGATCCTTGCCCTTGCTTTTCCTTGCTGAGTTTTCCAATATCTGGCACGTATTTGGATACTTTAAGCTGCACACAGGCTTCTGAGTGATCAGTTTTTAACCAGCTGGCAGGAGGTCAGCGGCTGGAACCCCAGATCGGCAGCTGAGGTGAGTGGAGCTGGCGGTTGGTAGGGCTGAGCAGGGCTGGAAGCCTGGACCCTGTCTGGCAGGGGGCCTGTGCTGGAACTCCAACCGGAAGCAAGGTGAGTGGGGCTGTGGTGGGGACCCCAGCTGGCAAGGGGCCAGCAGCTGGAACCCCAGAGCGGCGGCGGGCTGAGCAGTTGGGTGTTGAGGAGGCCTGAGGCAGTACAACAGAGTTCTGAACTGTGGATTTTTAGTTTTTATTAAAAATACCCGTAAAAAGTCAGGAGGAAGGAAATCTTGGTAGGATACTTTCAAGACATGGATTGAAGGGCGAACATGTGCAGGTATTTCACGAGGGCAGAGTATTAAAAGAACTGATCAGCAGGGCACGTTTTGGTATATATTCATCCATATGAAATATGAACTTTTCTGCTTTTTAATAGGTTTTTAAGGAAGACATGTTTTACAATAACCTGACTTATTTAATATTTTTTCTTCATTAAAAATCTGTTCTACACAACTTATTTTTAGCCTTTTCTTCAATAAAAGAAAAGAATTTGTGTTTTAAATCCGTGGGCCAGGGGAATGGTGAGTGCAAAAATTTATGATCTCTCTTCACTTTAGCACAATCTTTCAGTTGTTGTTGTTGTTGTTAATAGTAGTGATGCAAAACAGGAGCTGCATATATCTTAATGAAGAAGAAATGCATAAACTCCTTATCTCGGCATGTGTAACTCGGGGAGCAGGAAGGAAAGGTGTGACACTTTGCAGGGTTAACCAAGGTATTTGGGGTGAATCACTATCACCTGCTTGCAGCGGGAGGGAGCCTTGTCTATGCCAACTGGGGAAATTCTCCCCAGCTACTAGCTGCTGGCAGCACAAATATGCCATTCTGGGCTTCACAAGCCCCACTTTTTCCCTCTGCAGGTTAGCTACACACCCCACTTTGTTACACTCAAGTGCCCAGTCCCTTGTCTTCTGGACACATGCAGTGTGACCATTCCGCTGCCTCTGTGGAAGGAGTGCAATCCAATTTACTGGCTTCACCACTGTTCAGCACATCTTTATATTACATATGGGCTTAGCACCAAGCACTTTGAAGTATCTATAGTAAAACCAAATTGAAGTGTATTTAACAGAGCTTGAGTAAAGATTCAAACGAAAGCAAGTACAAGGATTTTGAAACAATAAGGTTACAGGTAAAAGAAAAACATCCAATTCAATCTGTAGCCTATACTTATTCACTAGTTACTTTCTTGACCCAATGGTCAGTCCCTGTAGTGCTTGCCCAGTCCAGAATGCTGAGATCCACCTTTCATGAGACGCCCCAACTGGCAGTGTCTTCCCCATAATGGATAACACCTTGTGCCCTTTCTCATGCTCTTATAACAATTACAGACTATTGTCTCTTAGCCCAAAGGGGTCCCCTATTCAAAGACTTTTCTCTGGGTTCTTTTGTCTTTGTAAACACTGATGTCTGCATCTTCCCCAGACTGTGAACACAGGGCTGGGCTGAATCGAGGATGCTGATTGTTCTCAGTGTTGATTGAGTCAGTTCAGAGACCTGCTTTACCTCCAGTGACAAGTTTCACTTCACCAGTTTTGAAACCTACTATCCTACATTTTTCTTATCTCTTAAACTCTTTCCCACAGAAACATTGTGCAATAACCATGACAATTAGTGAGTTCTTAGCTTTCAGCAGAGACTGCACACAACTCTCTTCAGTGAAATATTGAGAAGAGAAGCTAGTCGGACGCAGGTGTAATATGCCCACCTGGGCAGGCCTGGGCATTTCTGTGTCACAAAAGGTTATTTTGATCTCATATTTGTCTGTTTTTTTTATTGCCAACATTTAAGCAAACAAAGGAATGAATCATCATAGGCTATAGCCCATCATAGGCTAGAATCAGGGCCGGCTCCAGGCACCAGCATTCCAAGCTGGTGCTTGGGGCGGCATTCTGCAAGGGGCGGCAGTCCCCCTTGTTTTGCCCCCAAGCAGCACGCCGAATTGCTGCTGCAGGCGGGGGGGGGGGCGGTCCATGTGCCCTTAGGGTTGCAGGCACATTTCCGCGGCGGCGGCAATTCGGCAGCAATAGCTTCTATGTTTAGCTGTCTGGGGCGGCTTCAGCTAAACATAGAAGGTGCCGCCGAATTGCCGCCACCGTGGAAATGCACCTGCCGCCCTAAGGGCACACGGACTGCCCCCGCCGCCCAGGGCGGCAATTTGGCACGCTGCTTGGGGCGGCGAAAACTGTAGAGCCGGGAATGGCTAGAATGGTAGGTAAAAGCTCCATGGCAGGGATTTGGGGAAAACATACAATGCATACCTAACTCTTGGATATTCTGAATACAAAGCGTTCTGTCTGAATAAAAAGGAATATCTCCCAGTCACTTAAAAATAATGAAGTACAGGCTGGTTAATCAGTTTGTACATTTGTCAGCAGTTCATGAATTCCCATAAAAATAATAATAATTTAAGGCTTTCAAACATATAAACATCTGAATAAACCAATGTACCAAGCCCAGACTAGACAGGTTTGATTGGGATCATTTTCTGGAGTAAAAACATTTTATGTCTCATGTTATAGCTTATGTTGTAGCTCAAGTTTACTGCTATAGGGCTCGATCATGTGAGGGTCTGAGTGACACAGCTGCCATTTTCTTCAGTGGGAGTTGGTGATAGGCCTTGTATAATCAACGGAGTAAAATAACAAAACTTAATCCTAATTTCAGAGCATTTAACATCTTGGTTTCAAAGAAACCTTATTTGGCAAATGTAACCCTTACTGCTAAAGTATCAGCAGTTATAAGACTCTTAAATCTGCCATTAGAGTGAAATAGGAAAGTACATTTCCAGTCCTGGTACTCATGGGGGATGCATGGATACCCAGTGCTATAAACACTGAGGAATTTGTGTTACCTTATAAAAGCAAGATCTGCCCACACATTATGCCAGAAATGCGAGTGCTCTTAACACATTACACACAGTCGGTGCCAGAACTAGAAGCCGATTCTCATAAGTGTTAAACATATGCACTTTCAGTCGTTCCTGAGAAGCCATTGAAGCTGAAAAAAGGCCTTATCCTGGAAGATGTTGAATACCCTCAGTTCCCCTTCAGATCAATGGGAGATAAGGCCATTCCAAACCGTGTTGGATCTGGTTTAAAAATGATCAAAATAATCCATTAGTTTGCAACAAATAAAGTATTATAGAGAGAGGGACATGTAAATAGCTAGATATTTAGTTAAACAGGAAATACATCCTGAAATAGATGTATCCAGATCATCCGAATTTACAGGTGTTTAAAAACACTTGTACTAATACCGCTACAGATGTCTATGGGACAAATCTTGCAATCCTTATTCACAAAAATCCCATCAAAGTCTGAGAAATAAGGCCTGCAGGATTTTTCTGTTTATCTACAACACTAAGTCAGAAATAAGGTTAAGGAAAAGAGAGCCCATATGTAATATAAAGATATGTGGATCATAATCTCTAAACAATGATTGTAGAGACAGTCCTCTGATCAGAAACAGACAAACTGTGAGGGAGACAAGGTGGGTGAGATAATAATATATCTTTTATTGGCCCAGCTTCTGTTGGTGAGAGAGACAAGCTTTCGAGCAGCTAGCCAGAGCTCTTCTTCAGGTCTGGAAAAGGTACTCAGAACTCACAGCTAAACACAAGGTGAAACAGATTGTTTAGCATAAATAGTTAACAGATATTGTAAGAGACCATTGAAGGTGAAATGGCCAGTTAGCATCATTGCAATCATATGACAAAAAATTGTGGGGGGTTAGTGGGTTACAGATTGTTGTAATAAGCCATAAATCCAGGGTCTTTTTTAAAAACAGGATTTTTAGTGTCTAGCAAAGTTATGAATTTAAACTCCCAGGCTCTTCTTTTGAAGTGTTGCACACGTTTCCTTTGAGGATGGGAACTGAGAGGTCAGATATAGAGTGATAGTTTTGTGAAAACTGTTTGCCCTTGGATAATAGGGTGTTTTTGTCTTTTATCATTTTCCTTTGTGACTTCATGTGAGAACGTAGTGATTGTCTGGTTTCACCCACATAGTTTTTATTTATTTAATTCACTGGATAAGACATACCGCATATTGTGATAGACATCTGCATGGATAGGGTTGCCAATTTTGGTTGCACATAATCATGGAGTTTCATCACATGATATAATCTTTAATTAAAGACTGGAGACTCCAGGACAATCCTGGAGGGCTGGCAACCCAACCCATGGATCTTGAAAGGTGTGTTGGGTGGGGGGTGGGGGTTGATCATCATAACAGTGGGGATATGACTGCAGGTTTTGCATCTGTTGTTCTGTCAGGGGCTGGTGCTGCTTTGAGTTGGCCTATGAGGAGCTTGCTTCTGATGATGAGCTTGGAGAGGTTGAGGGTATTGTTTAAAGGCCAAAAGAAGAGGGTTCGGAAAAACTTCTTTCAGGACGGGGTCCCCATCGAGTATAGATTGTAATTGTTTAATGATACCCTATAAGGGTTCCAGTGTGATGTCGTAGGTGATAACTAGGGGTGTGCGATCAGAGATTTTTGGGTTTGGGTTTTTTTTTTTTCATATTGAAGCAGATTCTCTCGGAGTATTTGGGTGATAAAAACACCATATCTCCCAACCAACCCAGCTACAACAGAACTGCAACCAGGTCAACTATATGAGTGGTTACACTGGCATCAGCCCTCAGTTTCACAGTCCCCTTGAACATAAAGGCTGAATATAAAAATACATTACTCAGTTAAGTTTTATGCGAGAGGCGCAGGAGTGACATTCCATTGGTGACATTTAGCTTTTCCTTGCATTGTGAACTGGGCCTGAAATACATTTTGATTGTCTGTTGCACACAATAGTCTATAGGTCATTCACCAAGGGAAATAACATCAGCTTGGTGCTAGGAAAGCTGTGGAGCAGTGATGTCAACTCTGTGATTTAACTTGGAGCAGGTTGTCATCCTAGTAAATGTCATTTCATATCAAAGTCCCTTCCAGCCTGGAAAGTACAAGTGAAATATCCACAGGGGAAAAATCCAACCTGAAATCCTCTTGATGAGATGTAGATTTTGTTTTGTTACCATGTTAGTGACTGTTGCAATTTCCAGGAGCTACTAAGTTTCTGAATTTTTGCATTAGTTTGGGCACATATGGACTGGCTGTTTGTTACCAATAAACACAGACTTCATCCTGACATTGGCCTTGTGCCGTTGAACCATATGCGTTGTGCTTTGGACTCTCTTCTGAAGCTTTTTACTATAAAATGAAGCCCATGTCTGTTTCCAAAAGTGGGGGCTAGGGCATTCATTTTCATAGTGAAGAACTGACTGTTAAATATGGCTTAACAGACCAACCCATGAGCAAGGCCATTCTGGCCATAAATCACTGGTTATTATTATCTTCTTCTCATTAAATATACGTAGGGCCCCATTGTGAGTTTCATGCCAGGACCCAGGCTGCACCAGGAGCCCCTGGGAATAATTCTCAGACAGAATTCTTCCTGGAGACTCCCAGGGAGCACATGATACAGCAGCAGCTCTGCCACCCCTTCAGTGGGTGCCACGTGGATGCTCCTCTCCATGCCCAGAAAGCTCTGGTAACCAGTGCAAATTAAATAAGAGAGATGGCCCCACCCTACCCTCTGAGCTACCCAGGGCCGCCAAGAGTGGGTTCGGGCCCCGGTGAAAACATTTTTTCGGGCTCCCCAGCAAGAGCGGACTGGCTAAACAAGGCCGACGAAGCCAGGCCCCGGGCCCCCTTCCAGACCTCCGGGCCCCGGTAATTTGTATTGGCTCCCTCCCCTTCTCGTTGGCCCTGGAGCTACCTCTCTAGGTTAGTTAGCACCTGCAGGAGTAGTAGTGGAGAGAAGTGCCTGTATTCTGCAGTAGTTTTGTATCTGGACAGTAGGATTGTGTCTGGAGCCTACAGAGAGGCACAAGAGAATGAAGAGGAGGACTCCTTGTGTCCTCTGCACTTTCTTCTTCATAATATGCCCCAAGCTCTAACCAAATCACAGATGGTTCTTTTTAAATACACCTCTACCCTGATATAACACTGTCCTCGGGAGCCAAAAAAAAATCTTACCGCGTTATAGGTGAAACCGCGTTATATTGAACTTGCTTTGATCCGCCGGAGCGTGCAGCCCCACCTGCCTGGAGTGTTGCTTTACTGGGTTATATCTGAATTCGTGTTATATCGGGTTGCGTTATATCGGGGTAGAGGTGTAATAAGTGTCAGATCAGTCCCTGGTGAACTTCCAATAATGCTGGTCCAAATTATTTCCACTTAATGTTAACTAGGAATCCTTTTTCATTGCCTGAAAAGCCAAGATGTGACAACAAGGAAAATGCAGAAATGTGGGGCCATATGTAGGGTAACACATGCTAAATAAGGACCTTATTTAAAAGGGGTTTTGATCTGATAATGCTATATGCTCAAGAAGAGATCCAGAAAAATCAAAGAGCATAATTTTGATCTCAGTTCTATTGCTCCTACTTCACACAAAGATCCAACAATATTTTAAAGTTATGGAGTGTGGATCTTTTAAAGGGCAGAATAGAGCTCATAAATTAAAATTCTCATGTTACCTGTTGTATTTAATCTGTCTGCCTACCTCACCTAATCTATATCTGTAGATATCTAATCTAAAAGGTCACATTCTCAGCTTGTGTAAATCACTATACCACCACTGACTTGCTCCATCTGAGGAACATTATATTTTTTAATTTGCCATCTGTCACCGTGACAGTGAAGCTCTGGGGTTTCAGGCATTTATTTCACATTGCTACTGCATTTGTGTTGCAATTTCTTTATGTTAAGAAAAGCAAAAGCTCAGTGTAACAATACCAGTGACTCACTAGCTGATAGCAAGATCCATTATCATAAGAACGGCCATACTGGGTCAGACCAAAGGTCCATCTAGCCCAGTACGCTGACTTCCAACAGTGGCCAATGCCAGGTGCCCTAGAGGGAATGAACAGAACAGGTAATCATCAAGTGATCCATAGAATCATAGAATATCAGGGTTGGAAGGGACCTCAGGATGTCATATAGTCCAACCCCCTGCTCAAAGCAGCACCAATCCCCAACTAAATCATCCCAGCCAGGGCTTTGTCAAGCCTGACCTTAAAAACCTCTAAGGAAGGAGATTCCACTACCTCCCTCGGTAACCCATTCCAGTGTTTCACCACCCTCCTGGTGAAAACGTTTTTCCTAATATCCAACCTAAACCTCCCCCACTGCAACTTGAGACCATTACTCTTGTTCTGTCATCTGCTACCACTGAGAACAGTCTAGATCCATCCTCTTTGGAACTCCCTTTCAGGTAGTTGAAAGCAGCTATCAAATCCCCCCTCATTCTTCTCTTCTGCAGACTAAACAATCCCAGTTCCCACAGCTTCTCCTCATAAGTCATGTGCTCCAGCCCCCTAATCATTTTTGTTGCCCTCTGCTGGACTCTTTCCAATTTTTCCACATCCTTCTTGTAGTTTGGGGCCCAAAACTGGACACAGTACTCCAGATGAGGCCTCACCAATGTCGAATAGAGGGGAATGATCACGTCCCTTGATCTGCTGGCAGTGCCCCTACTTATACAGCCCAAAACGCCGTTAGCCTTCTTGGCAACAAGGGCACACTGCCGACTCATATCCAGCTTCTTGTCCACTGTAACCCCTAGGTCCTTTTCTGCAGAACTGCCGCCTAGCCGTTTGGTCCCTAGTCTGTAGCAGTGCATGGGATTCTTCCGTCCCAAGTGCAGGACTCTGCACTTGTCCTTGTTGAACCTCAGCAGATTTCTTTTGGCCCAATCCTCTAATTTGTCTAGGTCCCTCTGTATCCTATCCTTGCCCTCCAGTGTTATCTACCACTCCTCCCAGTTTAGTGTCATCTGCAAACTTGCTGAGAATGCAGTCCACGCCATCCTCCAGATCATTAATGAAAATATTGAACAAAACCAGCCCCAGGCTGACCCTTCGGGCACTCTGCTTGAAACTGGCTGCCAACTAGACATGGAGCCATTGATCACTACCCGTTGAGCCTGACGATCTAGCCAGCTTTCTGTCCACCTTATAGTCTATTCATCCAGCCCATACTTCTTTAACTTGCCGGCAAGAATACTGTGGGAGACCATATCAAAAGCTTAGCTAAAGTCAAGGAATAACACGCCCACTGCTTTCCCCTCATCCACAGGGCCAGTTGTCTCCTCATAGAAGGCAATTAGGTTAGTCAGGCATGACTTGCCCTTGGTGAATCCATGCTGACTGCTCCTGATCACTTTCCTCTCCTCTAAGTGCTTCAGAATTGATTCCTTGAGGACCTGCTCCATGATTTTTCCAGGGACTGAGGTGAGGCTGACTGGCCTGTAGTTCCCCGGATCCTCCTTCATCCCTTTTTTAAAGATGGACACTACATTAGTCTTTTCCCAGTCATCCGGGACCTCCCCTAATCGCCATGAGTCTTCAAAGATAACGGCCAATGGCTCTGCAATCATATCCGCCAACTCCTTTAGCACTCTTGGATGCAGTGCATCCGGCCCCATGGACTTGTGCTTGTCCAGCTTTTCTAAATAGTCCTGAACCACTTCTTTCTCCACGGAGGGCTGGTCACCTCCTCCCCATGCTGTGCTGCCCAGTGCAGTAGTCTGGGAGCTGACCTTGTTCGTGAAGACAGAGGCAAAAAAAGCATTGAGTACATTAGCTTTTTCCACATCCTCTGTCACTAGGTTGCCTCCCTCATTCAGTAAGGGGCCCACACTTTCCTTGACTTTATTCTTGTTGCTAACATACCTGATGAAACCCTTCTTGTTACTCTTAACATCTCTTGCTAGCTGCAACTCCAAGTGTGATTTGGCCTTCCTGATTTCACTCCTGCATTCCTGAGCAATATTTTTATACTCCTCCCTGGTCATTTGTCCAGTCATCCCCTACTTGTAAGCTTCTTTTTTGTGTTTAAGATAAGCATGGCATACATCACCCATTAGCAAAATTAGTGGGATTTCTATTCAGACCTCTACAATTGCTTTGTATTTGAGGGATTTTGTTACCTTTTTTATTGTGTTGGTTTATGGTTTGTGTTTGAGAGTTCCTTTCTTCTAGTTCAAAAAGTGTATTTCGTTGCCTAGGCCTGTGTGTTGTGCAATTTCATTAAAGAGATTGCAGAAGGACAGGTTTCATTATAATTCCAATATAAAGCTTTTGTATAGAATCATAGAATCATAGAACTTAAGATCAGAAGGGACCATTATGATCATCTAGTCTGACCTCCCGCAAAATGCAGGCCACAAAGGCTGACCCACCCACTCCTGAAATAATTCTCTCCCTTGACTCAGCTGTTGAAGTCCCAAATCCTGATTTAAAGACTTCAAGTAGCAGATAATCCTCCAGCAAGCGACCCCTGCCCCATGCTGCGGAGGAAGGCGAAAAACCTCCAGGGCCACTGCCAATCTACCCTGGAGGAAAATTCCTTCCCGGCCCCAAATATGGCGATCAGCTGAACCCCGAGCATGCGGGCAAGACTCTCCAGCTCATTAACTTCCACAAGTTCCATTCCATGCTGTCAGCACCCTCCAAAGGGGTCCCAGGGCTCAGAGGTAGGTGGCAAGCATGGCAGCCTGGCTCCTGATCAGCCATGGTGCTGTGGAAGAGGAGAGTCCAAAGAGTAGTGCAGAGGGGCAGATCACCTGTGTAGCTGCTTCAAGATCCATGAATCTTAGAACATCAATGCCTTTGGGCCCTACTGAAGTCAGTAGGAAGATTCCCAGGGACTTCACCGGGAGCTGAATTATACCTGGTAGGGCCATGCCTCCAGGCCTCTCTGCAATTGCCATCCCACCAGCAAGACTAGGCCTCAGGAATTCAGGAAGTACAAACACACACATTTCCCTGGATCACTTTCCCCTTCCCATGGTTCTTCTGCAGGTAGGAATGAGGGGAGTTTGTGGAATCCTCATCATTGCAGGATTTTAAGAGCAGGTTAGACACAAACTTGTCAGGGATGGTCTAGGTTTACTTGGTTGTGCCTCATTGCAAGGGGCTGGATTGATGACTTCTCACAGTCCTGTCCAGCTCTACATTTCTATGACTCTATGAATGATGAGGGGATTTCTAGAATACATAAACTAAACACATGCCTCTTGGTGGAGTCTTCAATATTGGGCTGAATACATTGGATATAGTCTGTCTCTTGAGATTATTAGTACTTTCTGCTTCCAGATGGACTGGAAATCCCACATTAAAAGCCCTTTATCCTGATGTTTCAGTACTTATGCTTATGGTCCCAGCCAGACCAAGAGCTGCAAAGGTTCATGGAAAAGGGTGGGGGGGATTCAAACCAGGCTAATTGACATTTTTCAAACCTCAAACATTGTTTGGTTGGGGAGTTTGGAAAAGATCCTGGTTAGGTCTTACTTTATCCAAACCTCAAATGAGACTGTGTTTATTGTTTATTAATCTTTGCCCTAATCCATTTTAAAGTGTCTCTTTAAAAATAAAAAATATCTGACACCATTGCTGTAACTAAGGCTACGTCTGTACTGGACACCACATGTGGTGTCGTGTAGGATATGGGTAGCTACGCGCCTCAGTGAAAAGAAGGCTTTGTCCACACTGAAAGTGAAAGGCTCTGGCAGGGGGAAGGCAGCGGGGAAAGGTTCTGGCATCTCCCTGCGGTAGGGAAAGGCTCCAGCAATGTAGATGGGGAGGCACAGCTTGGGTGAGTAGAGAGCCGTGTAGGATATGTACCCAGGTACACACCCACAGGGTTCAGGCACATCTTTATTCTACTCACCTAAGCCGTGTCTCACAATCTACAGTGCTGTTTATAGCCGTGTTTGTACTGTATGTACTCTACAGGCCGCTGAAAGTAGTGCACAGTGTAGATGTACCTTATTTGACAAACTAGTGCTACCATGGCAGCTTCTGCATGAAGAATGAGCTCAGACTGATGACATAGCAAAAAGGAGAAAAGAGCATGAACAGTGATAAAAGTAGTAACCACTGGTTTTGGCAAGTAAGCTGAGTGAATGTGACATGGAAATTATAGAGCAAGTGTGTTTATGAAACAATATGAGCCTTGTTCACAGAGAATTGCAACAGCATCCACCATTCTAATTTATGCCATTATTTTGGTCAGCAATCTCGAGATTTGAAATGGGAAGGTAGGATGGGTAACTAAATTGGTGCAGCCAGTCTCATCAGAAGCTGCTGCTTCTTCCAAACAAGCTATGCCTATGGGTGGAAGATCTCAGAGGAATGCCATAATACAGTTCAAAACACGTTTCCTTGCTTCACTAATTTTTTTCTAACTTTAAATTTCCTGTTGATTTCAATCTTCCCCTACTTGAGAGATTTCAAAAAAGTTAGCAAGCTTGCTCTCTCCGTGGGTTCTATCCAACTTCACTCAGCTTGAACCCAGACATGGATTTTGAAACTCTCCAGTGGTGCAGATGGATGAAGAAAACAAAGAACCATCCACACCACTGACATACTGAGAGCTCTACGTGTATGCTCCTACAGCCAAATTCAGGCCTGGTGGAAGCAGGTTAAACTTCATTGACTTCACCAGCACTTCTGTTGGAGTTGCACCCAGTTACACCAGTTCTGATATGGCCCACCAACTCAGAGGAATAATAATAACGATGAATCATCAGAGTGTAAATCCCACCATCACTTGTTGCCTTAAATGTTGCTCTTACATTTATATTCTCTAGGTCCATGAAACACACAAACCACTTAATACAAAAACAACTTTAAAAAATGGGCATTTATTTCTTCAAGATCTTCTTTTTATATGTGATTTGTTGCTGAACCAGTTTACTTTCTTTCCAGGCTCCAATTTTTTTATGTAGATAGAATGATTTTTAACTGTGTTTCAACAGAGAGCAGTGGAAATCCACTTCTTTCCTATTAATTATTGTTAGACAAAGCATAAAATTGCAATCAGAAAACAGAAATACAAATTATGACATCAGAAAGCTAGACTCATATTCTAGATCCAGAGTAACACCTATGACAGCAATAGAATTGCCTTCCCTAAGGCAACGCATAATGCTTTGTTAAATCTGTATTGTGAGTTGAAGTGTTTGTGTGTGCGTGTCTGTGGTAATCATTTCTGTATCTTTGTTATTATTTGTTTAATACAAATAGTACTGTGGTGGTGCCCAGGAGCTCCAGTCATGGACCAGGAGTCGACTGTGCTGGGACCAGTACAAATACAGACCAAAAAGATGGTCCCTGCCCCATAAAGATTACGATCTCAGACTTTACCAATTGTGCTTTCTTCTCTCCACAGCCCTCAACACAGCAAGATGTGAGAAATTACAAAAAGAGAAGGAGGAACTGGAGAGAAGATTTGAGGAGGAGGTTAGGAAGCTGCATTGGCAACAGCAAGAAGAGCTGCGTGCCCTTGAAGAGAGGTTGCAGTTACAGTACAGGGGCAAAATGGACCTCTTGCAAGAGGAACACAGACTTCAACTTGTGAGGATCAAGTGTCAGCACCAGGAACAGGTCAGCCATAAGTTATTCATGTTGGGGGGATAGAAAAATGCAATTACAGTGCAGGTTACTGTCCAGCTGAATGTTGTGACCTTCTCCAGTATGAAGACATTGTAACAAGCTGATTAACTAGTAGAAGATCCAATTTTCTTACCCTTCCTAGTCTAAAGAAAAGCACATACTTCTGACTGTACAATGCCTTTCATTCACACATCCTAAAGTGCTTTACAAATAACTCACTTGAGCGGTACCAAATATAAATATTGGGCCCCATCCACCACCCTTACTCACAGTGAGCAGTACCATACCCCATTGATTTGAATGAATCTACATGTTAAGTAAGATACTTCTCAATGCAAATAAGGGAAACAGAAGCCTGCCTGGTTATATTTCAAATTACAGATAAAGTGGGGCAGAGCGGTGAAGTGACTTACCCAACGGCACATGTTTTGTCAACGACACAGGATAAAATCCAGGTTTCCTGACGTCTGTTGTTCAACCATTAGACCAGGGGTCGGCAACCTTTCAGAAGTGGTGTGCCAAGTCTTCATTTAGTCACTCTAGTTAAAGGTTTCACATGCCAGTAATACATTTTAATGTTTTTAGAAGGTCTCTTTCTATGTCTCTAATATATAACTAAACTATTGTTGTATGTAAAGTAAATAAAGTTTTTAAAATGTTTAAGAAGCTTCATTTAAAATTAAATTAAAATGCAGAGCTCCCTGGACCGGTGGCCAGGACCGGGCAGTGTGAGTGCCACTGAAAATCAGCTCATGTGCAGCCTTCGGCACCCGTGCCATAGGTTGCCTACCCCTGCATTAGGCATTATTGCCTCTAACTGAGCACATAACTTTGACTATGTTCCTCAAGTATTTCTCCTGCTTTTCTTTCCTAAATAAATGGGATTACATAGCATATAGTATTTTTAGCCTTATTTTTTAATAAGTTAACTGCATGGCCATTTTAACTCACATATGGGCCTACTACTGTACTCGTCTGAGACCGTGGTAGAATTGGACGTGCTAGCAGGATACTCTGCTGTGGTTTATGGAAATGACTCCTTCCATTGTCTTTGATTTAATTATTCATATTGCACACAATTAACAATTGACATGGTTAAAAAGATTTCAGCCCTGGCAGACTTTACCCAAAGACTAAAGGCAAATTGACACTACAGCGCTACATCGGCACAGTTGCACCACTGTAGCACGTCTGGTGAAGACACACTATGCCGACAGGAGAGCGCTTGCCTGTCGGCATAATTACTCCACCTCAGCAAGAAACAGAAGCAGGAGAGTGTCTGCCACGGACACAGTGCTGGCATAGACCGCGCAAAACTTGCATCTCTCTGGGGAAAGCTTTTTCGCACCCCTACACAACATACGTTAAATTGACTTAAGCGGTAGTGTAGACCTGCCCTAACAAACGCTATTCTTGGAAGGCTCTTCTCATTTTAATTTCTATATCTTCTTCATGTCTGGGTAGAATCTAACCCTGAAACCTAAGAAACAGACTAGTCCTGTTGCCTGCAGGGTCTCGTGGCTGAAATTTCACATAGGGATGCATGTACCGTACTTTGATTATTTAATATGTATCTCATAGTTTAAAGTTTGGAGCAAAAGCCTAGGACTCAGAATTCCAGGGTTCTGTTCTTGGCTTTGCCTCTGAAACAGTGAGTGATCTTGGTAAAGTCACCTAACTTTTCTGGCCCTGATCCTTGTACCTTGTGTAGTCGTTTGCAATTGTGTGAGGTGGGTTTAAAGAACTAATCAATCAGAATGACCCTGACTGTGCACAACAGTAAATGACTGCATAGTGGTGCAAGGCATGAGAATGAGATCCAGTGTCTCTGAGTTCACCAGTCTGTGAAATGGGTAGGATACACTGTACCTAGTGTGTTGTAAAACACTGTGAGATCCTGGGAAGAGAGTATGAGTACAAAGTGGGGCGATGATGATTTTATTTTTATCAAATGGTTCCTTATGGAGGCTCAGAGTGTTGGCCTGGAAGAGATGGGGTTATGTTGATATCTACTGTCCTGTCATCTGGGTGGTACACAGAGGAGGAAAATGGTGGAAAACGTGCAGCTAGGACTCACAGCCAGAGGGGCTGGCACTAGAGTTGCCAGGATTAGAATTGGGCAGGAAACAGTCTTCCTGTCCTGTGAAAATTGTTAAGATTTCAAAGCATTGGGTTGAAACTGAGACCTTCCAAAATTATGGAGAAAGAGAGAACAGCCATCCTAAAATAGCCTATAGCCCAGTGGCTAGGGCACACCCCTGGGATGTGGGTGACGCAAGATCCTGCTCTGAATCCCAACTAGCTCTAGCCAGGATAACTGCCTAGCCGCAAGCTTTCCAGTGTAGCTTAATGCTGAAAAGGAAGCTTTTTGTCTGAGAATGTACATAGAAAATATCCATCTTCCTCCATTTCTAGCCTGAAGGTTTCTGTTCACATGTTGTTTGTTTTTTTTCCCTTACAGTCAATGAACCGCTAATCTCTTACGGCAGATTCTAGTTAATGTCTTTATCAAGGATGTTTTCCTTCAGTCTCCTATGTAAGGTTTGATTCCTTTGTGGCGGGGATGAGAGTGCTCTCGCTGGAGTTTGACCATTCTGAATTGCTAAATCCTTTTATAGTTATTGATCTTAAATCCTCCCCAAGTGTGCTGTTTTACCCAGTGCTTTTGTCCGAGTATTGATTTCCTAGTATGTGGTGGGAAGAGTTGTGAAAGTTTGAGTCAAAGGGTCTTTGTGTTTTAAGCTAGAGAGTTTCCTTATCTTCGCTCTTAAATCTTTTACCATCTATATTAAACCGTACTTCTTGTTGTTTTTACCCCTTTTATGTTGAGTCATTTTTGTTGGTTAAAGATGTCTTGTTGTGAAGTCTATGTGCTATCAGACATTACTGATTGTTTGGAAACTCATAGGTGAGGTTTTCAATTGCTGAGGATTTAAGCTTTGGGTTTTTTTGTTTTTTGTTCTTTGTTTTCTTTGCAGTGCTGTGTTTCTATTTATTTCTTGGGCAGCTCTTCGAGATATTAGGCAGGATGGTGCTTTGCTGTTACTCTGGTTATAAAATAAGCTGACTCAGGTCAGACAGGTTGTGCTGGGATTGGATTCTTAGTATATTTGTCTTGCTCATTTCCCAGTCTGTTATGGTTTAATCCGCCACATTATTGCCAGCTGAAGCAATGGAAGTACGTCTGTCTCATTCAAGGGTTGCAGTGTCCCATACAAAAATATGAATTAGTCTTCAGGGCTGGCAGTCCAACACTAAGTTAAATCAAGATTTTTTTAAAATCAAAGTAAAGTTGTGTTTCAGGTTTTCAAACATTTTCCTAACAATTTTACCCATGTACAGCGCTCTCCAGCTCATTAGACTTCTCCAGTTTGGACCTCCTCTCAATATTTATTCATTAGTAAATGAATGAATTAATTTCATGGAGGATAGGTCCATAAATGGCTGTTAGCCAAGATGGTCATGGTTAGGGTGACCAGGCATCCCGTTTTTAAGGGGACAGTCCTATATTTAAGCCCTCTTGCAGGTATCCCAACTTTTTCTTTAAAAATGGGCAAATTGTCCCATATTTTCTGTCTTTCCCCTGCCTGCACCCTCCGTCAGTACTGGCGAGTCCTGCTGCTGGCCAGATCCCTGATCGCCAGCCTCTTGCCCACCAGCGGTGAAGTGGGTATCCAGGGGCTGACGATTGGGGTGGGTAGTGCAAGGCTGCTGGTGGGGCAAAGCTGCAGAGCACGGGGCCAGCTTCTCCCTCTGCTGGTCCTTCAGTGCAGCCCCTGCTGGGTGCTGGCTCTTGGCTAGCAGGGCCCCACCCTCCGTCCCATTTCCAGACAGCACTGGCTGCGCGCTGCGGTGGCTGGTGAGTGTGGGCAGGCACCAGGTGGCGGCCGGTTGCGTGTCACCTCTGCTGCCCACCCATCGGTCCTTTAGGTCCTCCCCCTCTCGCTGTCCTCTCCCTACTTTGCTCCTTCACCCCCCAGCCCAGCTGCTTTTCCGTATCCCCCCCGGCGGGATGCATCCCGCTCCCAGTGCTGCATGGAGAACCAGCCTCTGGTCAGAGCACTCAGCTCACCAACAGCCTGGTCGGCAGGCTCCTTCCTTCCCCCACTGCCTCTGGCTGGGCCGGCATCCTGGGAAAGCCCAAGACCTTCCAGCCTGGGGCGCTAGCCAGGAGGAGCCGAGCCCTGCGTGTGCCTAAGCCCCGCACAGCGCTGGCACAGGGAAGCCTCTCCGCCCCTCAGCGAAGCTCTGGAGTGGCAGGGGGAGGGGCAGAAGCAATTTCCAGCCTGTTCATGCCCCAACCCTGCAGGCTCCACAGCAGCACCCCAGACAGAGGCTTAGTACCCTCTTCATCTGCACCTCCTCTCCACCCAGGAGCAAGGCTGCTCCATCCCCTAGGCACCCTCCTCTGCTGAGCCACCTCTCTGGCCGGGTTCACTGAAGCCCCTGCAGTCTGGTTCCATGGACCCTGGTGCACAGTGCGTCCTTAGTTAACCCCTTCATGCCCACGCTGTAGCGAAGGGACAGGAGGCAGCTGGGTTATGTCGGTGGCCAGCAGCAGCCTGGAGGTGTTAGCTGCATTTGACACTGTGCGGGCAGGAAGGGACAAGCTGCTTCCAGTCACAGGGGAGCTGGGGGGAGGAGGGGGAGATGAGTTCTGCAAAGAGACAGGTCAGGTCATCCCTCCTCTCCCCCTGCCCGCTCGCATCTGGAAGCAGCTCCCATCCCTTCCCTCCCACACAGTGCCGAAAGACTGCTGCTGGCCACATTCTGGTTTGAACCCTGGCTGAAATCTGGGCAGGGGGGGCATGTGACCCGGCTTGCCCCCCCTCGTGTTGTCTCAGGAAGATGCAGCACCAGGTACCAGGAGAGGCGAGTCCATCCCAGAGGCCCAGCCAGGCATGGAGGGCGGAGAGCAGGGAGGGTCAGGAGGGCAGGGAGGGTCAGGTCGGTCGGTCACCCACCCCCACCCATGTGAGAGAGGGGTTTGAGAGTGAGATGTGTGTCACCTCTCCCCGTGTGAACCCTAAAGCCTTGAAGATAAGAAGGTAAATAAAAAGAATCTGAATACACAGTATTTCTTTTTAACAGGGGCTCAGTCAACTTGATATTAATTTGAATGTTTGTACTGCATAGTTCTGATTGATTGCCATTGAACTCATCTGAATACGAGTAATTTTACCAGGTGTCCCATATTCAGCATAGGAAATATGGTAACCCTAGTCAAGGCTGCAACCCCATGGGCTGGGTGTCCCTAAGCCTCTGACCTCTAGAAGCTGGGACTGTATGACAGGGGATGGATCACTCGACAGTTGACCTCTTCTGTTCACTCCCTCTGAAGCATCTGGCATTGGCCACTGTCAGAAGACAGGTCTTCTGAACCACTGGTCTGGCCCCACGTGGCCATTCTTATGTTCTTACGCCTTATAATCCTTTGGGAGGTGGTAGTTATAGACAGAAAAACGAGGTTAGGTGACTTTGTCAAGATTAACGAGTGAGTCAGTGGTAGAGCTGATTCCATGTGCAAAAGAATCTACCTACTATGAAAAGTGGCAAAGGAGGCTACACTGGAAGAACAAAGGGAGACAGAAGGAAAATGGGAGTCAGAAAGTTAGGCTGGGCAAAATCCATGGAGAAATTTTTGAAAACTAGTGTTTTGGCTTTATTGAGAGGGAACCTGCCAGTGAAGCTGGTGGAGAAAGGAACTCTGCTTCCTGTTCCCTAGATCTCAGAAGATTAGGGATTTAGCATAGGGTATGGCTACACTTGCAAATTTGCAGCGCTGCAGCAGAGTGTGAAAAAACACCCTCTCCAGCGCTGCAAATTGCGGCGCTACAAAGCGCCAGTGTAGTCAAAGCCCCAGCGCTGGGAGCGCGGCTCCCAGCACTGTATGTTATTCCCCACAGGAAGGTGGAGTACGGACAGCGCTGGGAGAGCTATCTCCCAGCGCTGGCGCTTTGACTACACTTAGCGCTTCAAAGCGCTGCCGCGGGAGCGCTGCCGCGGCAGCGCTTTGAAGTGCTAATGTAGCCATAGCCATAGTCATTCCAATGGAGTGGTGTTCATACAGAAAGCAAATAAGGCATGAATAAAGATTTAAGCAAGTACAGGGTAAAGAATTCTGGCAGTGCTTCAGAGGTGGTGATAGGCTGACATACAAACAAATAGAATATACATACCAGGGAAGGGGTTGATGGTATTCATACACCAGTACCAGCTCACTAAGCCACCCTCTACTCGCTCACTCTTTAGATCTCATCTTAGCAACTAAATCGCAGTTTGTTTTATGAATAATTCTTAACCATAGCACTGTCTCTTCTCATGTTATCATCAAGACAAGTTTGTATAATTTCAAGCGAAATGTATATTTTTCATTCTAAATGTAAATCTTATCTCATTTAATTAGAAATTTGGCAGCAGATGTCTGAGCTAACTTAGATATTTTGAATGATTAAATGTAGTAAAACATTTATTCTTATCCATACTAGTTCTGTGGTTCTGTCTTTGTTCTCCAATCTAACATTAAGTGTAAATAAAACAGCTGTGTGCATGAAGCAACTTCACAGTGAACAGCTGTTTCACTATAAAATACAATTGTTTGATACACCACATTACAAAACGACACAAGAGAATATGTTTGATTAGGGAATGTGATCATTATACCTCACAAAGCCCAGAAGAACAAGTGACTTATATAGTCCTTTATATGTGGCAATCAGAAGATTACTCTGATGGAGGCTGGAGGGCATAAGAAATTGGAAATGGGATACAGATCTTTTCAGCATTAGGTCATTGGGTCAATAGTGGCAAGGACTCATGGCCATCTGATGGTTTTTCATTAGCCTGTTACGATGTGAGTTGATGGTCCTAGTCCATTTCCATTAGGACAGTTGTCCAAATCAACAGAAACCACCATCACTACTGATACTACATGGCACCATTGTAGACTAAGATTTGAACAAACAAAGAGGGGGCAGTTCCTCCTGCTCCAGGTTAGAACGATTTGGAGAAGCTTATCCTGTCACGGATGGTGATGTGTCTGTTCCATAGAGATGCCACATGCATCAGTCTCCAGGGGTGCCAACCTGGCACCTTTCAAGAACACTAACTGCACTCAAAATGTAAAGTGTGGGGGGAAACCACCAGTAAAAGAGATTGAAATGATTCCATAGTCTTATGTGGTAGATTAATTGTATGATCAGCGCTGTCACAAGAAACAATGTAGTTGTAGAATCCTTGCAATAGTTTATCAGAATGAGGGGGTGATTATTTGTCACCGGACATGTATGTATGAATATTCGAAAGGTTGAGGCTGTTTTACGTGAATTTTTTATGAGCACTGTGTTTCGCTAACAGATACATGACACAATCCCATCATATTTGACTCGATGCACATCTCTGGTGCTAAGAATGAATCTCAGCTAAATTAGGAGGTCTTGATCCTTTGTGATTTATTGAGACAAAACTCCCATTGGTCTTATTTATATATGTTTATTCTTTATTGTCTTTATCATATCAAAAATAAACCAGCGTGTGATCCACCAATGGGAGCTGAAGAATAAAGTGCACTTTTTTGAACCACTTTTTTAATATAGTCACCTCCTTGCCTATTCAGCCACTGGATTGGCCTAATATTGCAGTCACGTAATTCTATATTCTCACTCCTGGGTCTCATGGCCATAACAAGAAAAATTTGGAATCTGGCTATATCTTATCCACATGCCCTTAATAAAAGATGTGAAGGAACGATCCATTGATGCTCCTTGCACAAAACCAATGGATGTGTTGTCTGCATGTAGGCAGTGGAAAGGTTTCCTGTTCCATATATTGTCATGTAGCTTTTGTCATTGTTGTTTGCATCAGTAAGTTACTGCACTGACTGAAACAACAGGAAGGCTCTCAGTGATCAGTAAGAGAAGATGAAGGGAAACTTGCTGATTTCAGTGGCATCCCAGTGATTTATTTCTGCACCAACTTGAAAATGCGTGTGCATATATTAACAAAGGGTATCACTGACTTACTGGGATTGGATTAATAAGCATATGAGCATTTTAGCTGGGAATAGGAGTTTGTAATGATGATTCTCTAAATAATTATTGTTTAATTAACAAACTATATTTGCCGATAGCTATGATTTTCACTGTTTTTCTATAAATAAATGCTAATCTTTTTGGCATCTTCCATTGAGATTAATTCAAGGTCTTAAAATAAAAATAGTTGTAGTAGAATACTATGAACAGCAATAAACCCAAGATATATTGGAATTGGGTCTGTTTATCAGATTATACGGGAGAGTCTGGTTTGTTAATAACATTTCAGTTTATGGGCTGCTGAAGTTTCTGAACACATAAATGGCCTTGACAAATGAAAGGTTTTCAGCCTGTGGGTTTTTTTTAATACCACTGTTGTTAATACCACTGTTGTTACCATTAAGTTGGAAGAGCAGCAAAGCAGGCTGCAGTGCCCACATTCCTTCACTCGGGGAGTCATAACACACTTTCTGCAATTAATCATTACACTTGATAACATAAGAACTGTTGTACTCAATCTGCGTCATCTGTAATTTTCCAAGTCCCTGGTGTTTTCGGGTAGTTCCTCCTGTTGGTGCTCCATAGCACTAATATTTTTCTGTCCATAACTTCATTTTGTTGTCTTTTGAACAGGTGGAAGATATTTCAGCCACTCACGAAGCTGCAGTGTTAGAGATGGAAAACAATCATGCAGTTGCCATTGCAGTACTCCAGGATGAGCATGACAACAAAGTTCAAGGTAATCCTGGGACACTTATACATATGGAGCCATCCTAGTCCTAAAGTTGGGAGTGCTGTAAGATAGGCCTGAAGCTCCTTAATCCCGATCAGATGATAAAATCGCAGTTGGCTGATAACCCTGACCCTCTAACTTTGGACTGAATTCTCACTAGGTAGTTGCACTGTAGGGAGGTGATAAAGGGAGAAAACAATATTCCACAATGAAACCGTATAAACCTATCTTGGCTGGCAAGGATAAAAGCAGAAAAGCACCTCAGTACATGCATAATGCTTAAGATAGGGGTTGACTAGAAAAGGTGGAATCCATGCCTTTTGATCGCTCAGTATACCCCGGCATCCCCGCCAGAACGCAAGAGGACTGCAGTCACTCTTGATTAGGGTGACCAGACAGCAAATGTGAAAAATAGGGACGGGGGAGAGGGGTAACAGGAGCCTATATAAGAAAAAGACCCAAAAATCAGGACTGTCCCTATAAAATCAGGACATCTGGTCACCCTACTCTTGATGGAAGCATCATTGTTGTAGACATTTAAAATTAGACTGAACCCACTAGTAAATACAGGGCAGGGAATAACTCTGCACTTTAGAGTCAGTGCTTCAATGGGCAGAAGTTTGATTTTGCCAGGTATAAGTTAAGGGCTATTGCTATGGGCACCAGCATTGTAGAACGGCTGCTCCCCAACACATCCCCCTTCCTGAGCAGCCACTATCAAAAGGCAAGACATTACGCACCCATTGTCATTGCAGAGGGGCTCCCAGCAGGCACATAGTATCCAGCCCAGTTTAGTCACCGATTCCTCCCCTTCGTTTTGTAAAGTTGCATGCCAGCTTTTCTATTACACCAGGGGCTTCAACGAGAATAATGTCATAAGCCTAAACGTTACTGGCCAGTTGCAGGGATTTTATACTGATTGATGTGGTATATAATAGATACCGACCGTGTGTGCAAATGATTTTGACCTCTGAATAATGAAAGGATAATAATGAAAGGATAATGAAAGGATAATTGGTTACAGCCTTAAACTAGCCATGTTGGTGCGAATGTCAAGCTGGACTCTGCAAGGTGATACCTGCCCTCTACTCCCTGGGGGTTAGTGAGAATTGAGAGGTACTCGGGACCGTGCTTGGTCAGGCCCTTCATGAAATTAAATGTTAGTTTTAGCTAATCGTCTTAGGCTGTGAAGGATGGTGAGCATTAACCGTGGAGACAAAAGGAAGGAAACGGCTGCTTTGGAAAATGCAGCTGTGACATGATTTAAAATGAAGACCCTGATGCTAATGGTGTTCTATATAAGCCCACCAGTGAATAGCATTAACACCTATAAAAGGAGCTAAAAAAGGAAGAGGTTAGTGCTACAGTGCATTTCAGACAGAAATACTGCATGGGAGGAATCCTTCGCTTAGATTGGAAGGATCTGTCATGCTGTGATCAAGCACTGGAATGGGTTACCTAGGGTTACCTAGGGAGGTGGTGGAATCACTTCCTTAGAGGTTTTTAAGGTTGGGCTTGATAAAGCCCTGGCTGGGATGATTTAGTTGGGGATTGGTCCTGCTTTGAGCAGGGGATTGGACTAGATTACCTCCTGAGGTCCCTTCCAATCCTGATATTCTATGATTCTGTGAAACTGAGAACAACTTCAGGCCTGAACCCACCAGGTGCCGGGCACTCAGCTTCCCATAGCTTCACCTGACAGCTCTCTGCACCACTCAGGATTGCACAGTATGAGAAGTCTGCTTTATGCCAAATGAGATTCAAATGCATGACTCCCTTAGAAGTCACGGAGAGCTGCATAGGTGCAACTGAGAGCTGAATTCTGTCTGTACTGGTGATATTCCCAGGTAATGGAGAACCAGAACTTAGGGTAAAATTTTCAAACATGTCATTGCTTAGAAGCCTACATCCTATTGTCAAGAGAGATATAGACACTTAGAAGCCTAAACTTCATTGAAAGTCAATAGGAATTTGGTTTCTGAGACCTGTATTTTAAAGATATGTAGATGTTGCTCCGCTCAGCACTGTAAAACCTCAAGACTTAGGAACCTAAGTTTCATTTTCAGAAGTGACTGAGGCATTTAGGAACTTAAGTCCCCTTGACTTTCACTTTTGAAAATGAGATTTAAGCTCCAAAATCACTTAGGCCTTGCAGTGCTGAGCAGAGCAACACCTAAATACCTTTTAAAATCTGGGCCTAAATCTCTTTTGAAAAATAGACATATGCTTCTTAGTCACTTAGACACTTATGAAAATCTTACCCTCAATCTTTTGCCTTATTGTTGTGTGTCCATGTGATCTGATCAGACAAACAGAACACAGGCACTTCAGAATAAAACACAAAATGCATAAATTTTCTTGTGTGGATTGATATTCAGTGGGTACCGCTCTTTCTTACACACACACACACACACACACACACACACACACACACACACACACACACACACACACACACACACACACACACACACACCAGAAGCCTAATATTTAAATAACTATGTAATGGCATGGCACCCCACCTCTCCCAAGCACCCCTTCTGACTGGGTGTGTCTGCTGTCCTTAAATAGTCCCGGCCCTGGTATCGGGCCGTACCCCGCAGGGCTTCCTGCCTGGAGGCAATGGTTTTGCCCTCTTAGTCTATTCTGGTTCCCAGCTCCCCAGCTGGGCTACTAAGTAGTTCAGTTCCTTTTCTGGGGGTTTATTGCTGTCCGATTGTAGGCCAGTTCCCCAGTGGCTATAGGGGGGACCTCTGGTCCACCCAGTACTCTGGGTCCCAGCCCAGGGACCATAAGAATAGCAGCCACGTGCCATCATGTCTCTTTAATTATGCTGCATTCAGTTCCCTGAGCCATTTCTCTAAGGCTCCAGCCTTCACCAAAGCTTCACCCTTACCTCAGGGCTCATCTAATTTCAGGCCCAGCAGCCAGGCAGGAGCTTTTCCTCGCTCCCCTGGTCTCTGCCAGCACTGAGCTGTCCATGGTGCTGCAGTTCCCTATTGTCAGCCAGGAACACCATGTGCACTCCTCTAGCTCCCTGGTTCTCAATCAGGGGTTTGCATACCCCAGAGGTCTTCCAGAGGGTACATCAACTCATCTAGATATTTGCCTATTTTACACCAGGCTACATAAAAAGCACTAGCGAAGTCAGTATAAACTAAAATTTCATACAGACAATGACTTGTTTATACTGCTCTATATACTATACACTGAGATGTACATACAATATTTATATTTCAATTGCTGTAGTTTATAATTCTGTGTAAGACTACGATTTAGTCATGGACAGGTCACGGGCAATAAACAAAAATTCATGGCCCGTGACCTGTCCATGATTTATACTAAAAATACCTGTGATTAAATCTTGGGGGGTGCTGAGAGGGTGTGGGGGCACTGTTGGGGGGCATCCATGGGGGGCCACTGCTGGGGGAGTGGGATGGCTGCTTCTGGGGAGGGCGCCCAGGACCAGTGACACCAGCTGTCTGGGACCGTGTACCGCAGCTGCTCCAGCCAGCCAGCCAGGGACCACTGCTGGGGTCCGCAGACCATGGCTGCTCTGTCCAACTGCCCGGGGACCGCTGCTAGGGCCAGTGGACCAGAGTTGCTCTGGCCTCTCCAGGACTGCTGCTGGGGGCTGCAGTAGCAGCAGCTGGTGTGGCTGTTCCCGGGGCTGCTCCAGCAGTGGCTGGTGTGGCTGTCCTGGGGGCCACCTGAGCAGCTGGCCCCAAAGCCAGCTGTTTGGGTGGCCCTGGGGCCACACTGGCCCCTGCAGAAGTCACAGAGATCATGGAAAGTCATGGAATCCGTGACTTCCGCGACCTCTGTGACAGACACAGAGCCCTAATTATATGGTAAAAAGGAGAAAGTAAGCAATTTTTCAGCAGTAGTGTGCTGTGACATCTTTGTATTTTATGTCTGATTTTGTAAGCAAGTAGTTTTTAAGTGAGGTGAAACTTGGGGGTAGGCAAGACAAATCAGACTCTTAAAAGGAGTACAGTAGTCTGGAAAGATTGAGAGCCACTGCTCTAGCTCCATCATGGAACTGGCTCTGGCTCTGGAGCATCTTTTATATGGCCCTCCTGGAGCCTTTCTGATTGGCTTCTTCCCCTGCAGACAGTCCAGCTTCTTGGAGGAGTCCTCTACTGCTCCTTTCCTAGGATGGGTGTGGCAGGACACTGAAGCCTCTAGCAAGGGGTCTCTTGGCCTAGTCCATCCTGTAACACCGTACTAGATTTTTCTATTACCTTCCTGAATTAAGTAATATTGCTTAGGTTTTGCTCAGCCTTTTAGAAACATAGTTCAGAACCATCTTGTCTACGTTAGTTGACCTCTGCAGCCTGTTTCTTCATCCTATACAGGGGCGGCTCTACCTTTTTGGCCGCCCCAAGCAGTCATGTGCGGGAGGCGCCCCGGAGCCCCGGGAGCAGCGGACCTCCCGCGGGCATGACTGCGGAGGGTCCGCTGGTCGCGCGGCTCGGCTGGACCTCCCGCAGCTGCGGACGGTTCGCAGGTCCGGCGGCTCCGCTTGAGCTGCCGCAGTCATGCCTGCGGGAGGTCCAGCGGAGCCGCGGGACCAGCGAACCGTCCGCAGTCATGCCTGCGGGAGGTCCACTGGAGCCACGGGACGAGTGCCCCCTCCGCAGTCATGCCTGCGGCAGGTCCGGTCGTCCCGGGACTACGGTGGACCTCCCGCAGGCATGACTGCGGCAGGTCCACCGGCCCAGCCTGCCGCCCCCCCGGGAAAGGGCCGCCCCACGCGTGTGCTTGCCGCGCTGGGGTCTGGAGCCGGCCCTGATCCTATAGACAGAAGATAGTTTGGTATCTTTTAAAATTATTATTCCTTTTGAAAACAAAACTGTTCCCTGATTGAAGATGTTTTTAACTATTCAGCTACTTTATTTTTCAAGGATGGAACTCCAGTGTTACTATTGAGGCATATGCTGTCAGAATCTTTGTGCATTCTTCTCCTAGCACAGGTTTCAAGTACCCTCTTGTGGATGAAAATGGCATTGCACCAGTTAAATTGTAATGCACTCCAAGCATTAGTGAACAAGGCTGATTGGAGAGAGACGATTTTATTTATTCAATCACAGTTTGCTACAATTGGTTTAGTTATTAAAATTTAATCTACTTCTGATTATTAAATCATAGTTGGGTGATTTATTCCAATAATTATAAAAAGAATCATATACTACTTATATAGTACTTTATGATCTTCAAAGTACAACATACTCATTACTTAATTACCCCTCCCAGTAATTCTGTGAAGAATCCTAGGTAAATATTCTTACACACATTTTTGCAGATGGGGACCTGGAGACATACAAGAGATTTAAGGCCCAAACTTAAAACTGCCCACTCATTTGGGGTACCTCAATTTTTGATTCATGCCTGGAAATATTAAGAGCCTAGTTTTCAGAGATATGAGCACCCATCATTCCAGTCAGACTCAGCAAGAGCCGTGGGTTCTCAGTACCTCTGATTACAAGACCCTCAGAAATGGAGGCACCCAAAATCAGTGGATGCTTTTGAAAATTTAGGCTTTTGTGATTTGCCCAAGGCCATGCAGTGAGTTATTGCCTGGCTCCTAGGCCCTGCTCAGTCCACTAGAGCTGCCTTCTTAATAAAGTTTAGTTCATGTTAGGGAAGATAAATGTACTCGCTGTCCATGAGTTATACTGTTTGTTAGACCCATTTAGCGATGTAATTTTTATGGATTTTCCCTAGAACTGATGTCTGCCCACGAACTGGAAAAGAAAGAATTGGAAGAGAGTTTTGAAAAACTGCGGCTGTCACTCCAGGTTAATACTTTCGTTATGTCCAAACCCCAATGATGTCACAAAACTGTTCATTATGATAGCACTTTGGTGAAGTGGAATTCTCTCTGCCAGTCTCAGAGCACGGTGCTGTATAGTTACTGACCCTTAACTCCACAGCGTTTTCTCGTAAGGCAGTTCCCTGCACACTCATTGGTTCTGGATGTCTGATTTGCAAAATTACCATGCCGATAGTTCTCAATAACTATACTATGTGAATCCCTGCACTCTGATTGGCTAATTGCCATTATTAGTCAATCAGAGTTTAGGGATTTGCATAATTACTGTATGATAATTTTTAAATAACTGTCCAGCAATTATGCACGTTTTATCTGTGCCGATTGGCTAACCCCTCTGCTCTGCTTGGCTCTTGTGCTCATTCTTTTCAAGCTGTATGTTAGCTACAAAGATGCCTCCTCAGCTTCTCTCCCTCCAGCGGAAGCAGCAAAACGCTAAATGTGCCTGAAGAAGAAGAGGGAAAACCCCAAAAGCAAAGAAATTGCAGATGAGGAAATGGATTTTAAGAAGTTTTTTTAAAACTGTTTTGATTCATTCACCTTCTTCAGGCCCATCTTGCTCCCAGCAAAGTGAATGGGAGCAGAATCTAGGTTTTCCTATCCATCCCAGCAGGACTGTTGTGCTCACAATAGTTTTATATACCAATTTGTAAAATAGTTTTCTGAAGCAAATCTCCCCTTTTGGTTCTGCAGCTCTAATCTGTCACTTGCACTGTCCTGTCTCTGTTTGCCTGGCACAATTTCTCCCCACAATGACCAGCTGAAAATCAGATCAACTTAAAATGATTATAGTGAAATTCAGCTGTTCTGGTTCTCTAAACTGAGATAGAAATCCACCGGGGAAAGTGTGTCCCTGTGATTTAACATTTAAAATCCTTTCTTCCATAAAGTAATTAGCTACAGTAGTAGGATCAATAGCACCTACATGTTTCAGTCTGAAGCCTTCACCAGGGTCAAAAGTACATTGATTATCTCATGAATCCCATCACTGATCTAGGTGAGTTGTTTTATAACCTGTAATATTGTTTTAGTGCTGCAGAGCTAATGCTGTGAAGAAAGAGTAAGCCAGATTCTGTTCTGTCTCATACATTATCATCAAAAGAGTTACCTACATTCTGACTGCAGAATCTCTGTCACTGATAATGATGCAGGAGGCAAAAAGAACACAGCGTAGTTTTCAGATCTCAAGTTAAATTTTCTAGCAAAGGCAAAGGAAGAAGAGTTGCAAGCAGATCCTCTGTTACTTGGCTCCACAGTCGTTAATTCCCCACCCCATCCTTTTCCTCGTGTAGATGGCAGAGATCCCAGATGCTGCTAAAGCTGATGGATAGTGGCTATGCAACTATTCTAAACCAAGCTGCTGGACTGAGAGGGAATTATTTTCCCCTAACCCATCTGAGGCCTCCTAGCAAAGCCCATTTATTTGGGCTTTAGCATTTGGTCCTTAGAGTGGTGTGAACCACCCTTTCCTCTTAGTGGAGTGTTAACTCTGAAACATAATGATGACAGTCCAAAGTCAATAATGTTAACTCTGTCCAGAGGTGGCGCTGTGGGGGGGGCTTGCAAGGGCTATAGCCACCCCAAAATTTGCCTTAGCCTCCCATAGCCACCCCTCCCAGTGCAAAGGTCAAATATTATGCACATACTTCTCAGCTGCTGCTGGCAGCAGTGCTGCCTTCAGAACTGGGTGCCCGGCCAGCAGCCACCACTGTCTGGCCACCCAGCTCTGAAGGCAGTGCCATCTCCAGCAGCAGTGCAGAAATAAGCCCAGACAGGAGGCCCAAGAGCAGCCCCTGGCCTGTGTTCCCACCTGTGTTCACACCACTCAGGGCAGGTGGAGGGTCCACGGTTCCCCACAGCAGCCTGGACTGACCCCCTCCAGCCCATGCTCCTGGGCCCTGCTGCCATGGTTGCTGCTCTCTGAGGGCTCTGCCAGCCCTGGAGCCAGGTCCCGTGCCTGGGAAGCTCTTACAGGCGCAGCCCTCCCAATTTTCTGCCTAGCCCACCTCAGTCTCCACACTGGGAAAAAACTGGCACCACCTCTGACTCTTTCACTGCTTATCATTTGAGCAGAGACATCTAGCTGCTCTGAAGCTTGGGATTGTGGGCAGCATTTGAGTACCTCCCCATGCTGATCCCTGAGGAGCAGTAACCTTATAGAGATTATCTGCTTCATGAGTATGACACAAACATGCCTGTCCTTCAAAGCAAGGAGACTGGGTCTCACACAGCCAAAGAGCAGGGATGTCTTAGCTTGATGCCGGTTTAGAAGCTGCAGTTGGTGGCCAATTTAAGCTAACCACATGATTAATCTCGGGTTTGCCACGTGAAATCCTGATTCCGTTACTTACCAAGTTATCAAAATCTCCACTGCGAGTTTGAGTGATTTCATGTAAAAACGTCCTCTCACGGTAGCTTCTAAGTCCTTCTACTCAGTGCCCTCATGTACTCTGGCAGTGGTGGAAAATGATTTGTATAAAAGTATCATTACAGCCTAATGGTTTTTTACTTGTCATTAATTGCAGGACCAAGTAGATACCCTCACCTTCCAGAGCCATTCTCTAAGGGACAAGGCAAAGCGATTTGAAGAGGCTTTAAAGAAAAACACTGAAGAGCAACTAGAGGTAGCTGACAACCTTAATATACATTTTAAAAACAGCTGGACATGCTTGTAAATATGCCCACATTTGCACTGGTAGGTTCTTAGCAAAGGAAATCTCAACTCAAATGGGCCCAAACCAAAGCTCTGGATCCTGAGCTTTGTAGTGGGTTTGGAATCTAAGCGTGGCTCTGGATACAAAGATCTCTCACTCTCTCTTATTGTTGGGTCATTATCCATCCAGTTCTGGTTTTGCTTCATTTTGTCTGTTTCTCACTTGCATCCTGCCTCTACAGTTCTGTTTCTTGGGATTTTTCTCTGGCTCCCTCTGTTACTTTTTAGTACCGTCTAATCCTCTCTCTCTTCTCCCCTCTGTGGTGTTTCTCCTTCCTCTTCACATCTTTTCATATGAATGTGCCTCTCCTCTTCCCCCTGCTGGGATTCTTTGCTGTCCATCCTCATTTTTCCTGTAATGGACTGTCTAGCCCTGGGGATATCATAGGAGAAGTTTATTCCATCAACATCCTGTTCAAAATACAACAAAGCGATAAAATCCCTAAAGCTGGTGGTCGAAATGAAGCCCATTATTAGCAGACTCTATGAGAAAATGGATCCAATGAAGACCATTTTCTAACCCTGTGCCTCACATACCTTTTGAGAATTCAGAACTCCCCCCTTTCTACTGCATTGGAACTTTCCGTGGGCTAGACTGAGGTCAAAGCCTGCTTCTTTCCACCAGAGCAGCACAAAACAACTGGGGTATACTGGTGAACTTGCCCTCTTAGAGCAAAATGGGTGCAAAGGGCCAGATTCTGTTCTGAGTTACACTGCTGCAAATCTGGAGTAGTGACACCAGCGACAGTGGAGTGGGTTGTACCATCGTAAAGCCAAAGTAACTGAAGTCGTTGGTGTTACTCTGGATTCTATTCAGTGTAATTGAGAAAAAAGATGTGGGCCAATACTGCTTTGGTAAATGGAACTTTAGCCCCCTAACTTCAGAAGTACTAAGCTGGAATGGGGAGTATCTTTGTGTCCTGATTCACTGTCTTTCTCCCCTCTGGGAGTTTAATCTTTATGACTAGTTTACCTGTTTTGCCACACACATCACAGACAGAGTGATCCACTATTGTTCTAACCTGCAAACACCCAGCCCCGGTCTCCGAACTTGGTTGCTATTTCACACTTGTGCTCTTCTCCAGAAAGAGTAAAGCTCCTCACAGACAGAAACAATTCTATATGTTAGGAGACTTAGCAGTGGGTCGGGTTGTGGGTGCTGAGCAACATTCGAACCTCTTTCACCTACTGCAGGTACCTCCCCCACCTTGTCTCTCTTATGAAATTAGGTATACAGCTAAAATGATTGAACGGTGATAGTGGGTAACATTTTCAAAACAACCCCAGTGATTTCGGAGCCTGCATCCCCTTGACTTTCATGGGAGCTAGGCTCTAAATCAGTTGGGTGCTTGGGAAAATTTTACCAAGTGGCTGAATACGCGATTACAGTTGGAAGACTTAGATTTCACTGTCATCCTTCTTTTCCTAGGTTGCACTAGCTCCATATCAGCACTTAGAAGAAGATAAGAATAGCCTGAAGCAGATTTTGGAAATGAAGAATCAGCTAATTCATCAACAGGAAAAGAGGATCATGGAACTGGAAAAGCTGGTCAGTTATCATTTTCCCCTCACAGAACAGGGAGATAGGAAGCTAGGAGCTAAATTGGAGTGGAGGAGGCCGGGACTGGAAAAACACAATGAAGGGATCACAGAGGGCTAAATACTGTTTTCTGCCCCCTGCCCTCTCCTGTGAAGTGTCCCAGTTTTTCATTCGGAAATGGAGAGTGGGAAGGGGGTGCTTCTTTTTATCGACTTCCCCACCAGCCTCCTTCCTCCCCTATGACATCCCACAAAACCTCTCCATGACTCCCCGTGTTAGTCTTTCTGGTTTTCACTTTGAAATCTGCTCCGCCTGCAGGAGAGGTTAGGTAGGGAAGGAGACAGTGGAGGAGGAGGGCCGCTGTGATACCTGCATCTCTATAACTAAGTATGGGGCACCAGCTGTCCCCTGCCTCCGGAGGAGCAATATGAGTGGAAGAATGAGGCACTTATGCCTTGTTGCTCCTTAATTCAGTAATCGGTGTGAAGTCTTGCCTCAGTAGTGTAAATTAGAGAGGGGCAACCAGAAATCCCAGGTTAGGGTCACCTGCGAGCTCCCCACCATACAGATAACAGTGCCTCCTAGCCACTCCATTCTCTCTCTCTTTGTGTTTTGGTCTCCCCAGGTATGAACTTTTCAGTTAACCAGGAGTTACGTTTTCATTGTAAAGTGGAGCCATTTTGTGAGACTTGACCTGTGTGAACTACAGTAGGCTTCTACGGCAGTGACAGGATGAGCCATTGCCACAGTGGGGCAGCTGGGCTGGCTGCTTTAGCACAGCACTTAGCAAGCTTTGTTTCTGTTTATGGGGAAGTTTGGGAACCCAGTTGATTACTTTGTTGAACTGTCCAACTGCTGGTGTGAACGGATATAGAGTGAAATAGCTCTTCGCAGCTGAGACTTCTTAACAACACTCTGTAACATGCTGCTTCCTTAAGCTAGAGCAGAATGGGGAAACAGCTGATACAGTTACATTCACTGGCCTAGGTGGTCTCCAGTCATTCTGTTTGTGCTATTTCTCAACCATGCCAGGCAGTAGGATTCTACTTCCACTATGGATATGATTTATATAACTCTGTTACAGGAGGTCTCAATGTGCGGGGGGGCGGGGTGACCACAGCAGATGCCAGGGGATCATGACTCCCCTGCCCTTTGGGAGGGGGAACTCAGACACATGTTAGGGAGCTTCTGTGGGGGGAGCAGAGGAGTCCAGTATGGATAAAAGGGTACTAGTGTGGGAAAGGTTGAGAATCACCACCCTATGACTCAGAACATTGTACCTAACTCACCACTGCCTCACTTCAGTGCCATACCAGTGTGACACGCTGGTAAGGCATTTACAACCTAAAATCACATCTGCAGCCAAAATAATCTACCTTCCTTTGACAATGATTATTAGCTGTTACTGTAAGGAAAATAGAGCTTCTTCCTAGGGATTAAAATCCAAATTCCCCTGCATCAAGTGCTGCTATTTCTGCAAACTCAACGAGCCCTCTCTTGTTGCAGGCTGAAAAAAATACAATATTGGAAGAAAAAATTCAGGTGCTGCAACAGCAGAATGAAGACATGAGAGTCAGGATTGATCAAAATACCGTTGTGACAAGGTTTGTACAGACCCTTGTAAACCTAAACCATCTGAGTTTTACAGGAAACAGTAAAATTACAACTATCCATGGCTAACAGCCGCTTCAGAAGCAGTAAAACTAAGCATATTTCCCCCCTTGAAACTTATTTGAATTCCCATCTGCTTATTTTAGCATAAAGGAGGTTGGCTACATCTCATGTTACATTAAGCTCCCAGCCTCATCACTGAGAACAAAAGTCCCAATTGCCTCTGAGTCCTGAGTCAATGCCACACTATTAGTCAGCATCTAGTGGGTGCGGGAGAGCTATTAGTTTGAACAGTAATATACCAACTGTGCTGGTGGCCTCACTGTACCTAAGGCTGCTTTAGCGTTTTTTATTATATTATATTATATTATATTATATTATATTATATTATATTATATTATATTGCACTAGAACCTTTTGTGCTAGGCGCCATATAAACAGAGAACAAAAAGACAATCTCTGCCCCAAAGAGCTTACAATCTAAGTGTAAGACACCAGACAACAAATGGATACAGAGAGACGGGGGAGTACAAGGAAACAGTGAGACAATACTGATAGGCTGTGGGCCGAGCACACCAACAACCTAACCACTGTCAAGTTTTTTGTAGGAACTATGGCAAAAAATGGTATCACATCTCGACCATTTCCAGTCTCACCAGGTTAACACTCAGTGTCAATTAGATACAATTATTTTCTACAAATATTTGCAGAAAGGATGCTGCTACGTTTAAAGAGTGTTTCTCCTTAGTGGCTGGGTTTCCTTATGGATCTTAACTTCAGGAGTCCTGTAATATATATATACGAACCAAAACTTCCTGAACTTAGACATTTAAAAGCAAATATGCCCCATCAACATTCATCTAGGACTGTGGTTTTCAACCAGTGGTCGCAGACTCCTGCAGGTCTGCAGACTGTCTAAGATTTCCAAAGGAGTCCACACCTCCATTTGAAAATTTTTAGGGGTCCACGAATGAAAAAAGGTTGAAAACCACGGCTATAGGAGATAGGTTCCTAAAGTCACTAATAGGAGGTGTGTTTTGTTTCTTTTATATACATTTCTCAGTGTGGGGAATGTTGAGGATCCTGAACTTAAGATCTACCTGGAAAGTCAACTTTAAAGCAAATCATTTTTCAGCCTTGTTACATGGGTATAGAGACGGGTTAATATCAGAATTTTTATACAGAGGCAATGAATGACATCCAGTAATTTGTCTCCAACAGTGGTTAATGCCTGATGGTTCAGCGGAAGACATAAAACTCCCACAATTCATCCCGTTATGTAGGGAGTGAAATGTCTTCTTGCCCTCAGTTGGTGGTCGGGTTGAACAACAGACGGGAGTATAGCCCATATCATTTTATCTCAGCTAGTGTAACAGCAGGAACTGTTCTCATTCACAGAAATGTGTAATCGTTTAAAATAATCTATGACGCTGCTTACCTCCTTCAACAAAGGCTCTGTCCAGTCCACAGCATAAACCTCTAAAAGGCACATAGCTTAGCCCTGCACTAGGCCAGCTCTAGAAAGCCATCTCCCACTCAAGGGGGTAACACAAGCCAAACCCTCAGCTCTGCAGTGTACAGGAGTGGAGCAGCTAAGGCAGGTTGGTGGGCTCATGTACTGAGCGATCTAAGATCATGTAGTGAGCAGTACCCAAGCTCCCTGTTCCTCTGCCGCCTTCTGGGCAGATGCAGGGAATATGAGTGACCCCTGCTGCTTGACCTCATTAGGAAGGAGAGAGGCAGCCCCACTCTGAGATGGGGACATGAAAAGAACTGTATATGGAGATATCTGCATAACTGCAGGGGTGGGGGTTCCTGATGCCCAATCAGATGGCGTGGTGTGGGGCTCCCACAGTGGAAGGCGGGAATCAGCGTATCATAGAATCATAGAATCTCAGGGTTGGAAGGGACCTCAGGAGGTCATCTAGTCCAACCCCCTGCTCAAAGCAGGACCAATCCTCAACTAAATCATCCCAGCCAGGGCTTTGTCAAGCCTGACCTTAAAAACTTCTAAGGAAGAAGATTCCGCCACCTCCCTAGGTAACCCATTCTAGTGCTTCACCACCCTCTTAGTAAAAACGTTTTTCCTAATATCCAACAGAAACCTCCTCCACTGCAACTTGAGACCATTACTCCTTGTTCTGTCATCTGCTACCACTGAGAACAGTCTAGATCCATCCTCTTTGGGACCCCCTTTCAGGTAGTTGAAAGCAGCTATCAAATCCCCCCTCATTCTTCTCTTCTGCAGACTAAACAATCCCAGTTCTCTCAGCCTCTCCTCATAAGTCATGTGCTTCAGCCCCCTAATCATTTTTGTTGCCCTCTGCTGGACTCTTTCCAATTTTTCCACATCCTTCTTGTAGTGTGGGGCCCAAAACTGGACACAATACTCCAGATGAGGTCTCACCAATGCCAAATAGAGGGGAATGATCATGTCCTTCGATCTGCTAGCAATGCCCCTACTTATACAGCCCAAAATGCTGTTAGCCTTCTTGGCAACAAGGGCACATTGTTGACTCATATCCAGCTTCTCATCCACTGTAACCCCTAGGTCCTTATCTGCAGCGTACAGTAGATAGTGTTAAAATAGGTGGAGACAGTGAGGAGATAATATTTGATTCTAACCCTTTCTACATCCTCCTCCTCCTTCTCGAGAACTCCAGGGGATTTAGCAATCAGAGGGGAGGGCTGGGCTCCCAAGGAGGAAGAATGGCTTTGTGGTTAAATTGCTGATGATCCACGTTCAGTTCTCAGCTCTGCCATAGACTCCTGTGTGGTGTTGGGTAAATCACTTAACCTCTCTATGCCTCTGATTCCCATCTATAGCAATCCTTCCTTCCCCACTCTGTGTCTGTCCTGGCTTTGTAGACTGTGAGCTCTTCAGGGGTGTGTATCTTACCTCTGCTGATACAGTGACTAGTACGATGGAGTCCTGATCTCGGTTGGGGTCTCTAGATGCTACAAGAATAACAACAGGTCTCTTTTCCATAGCACCCATGACAAATCCTACCTGAAAGATGGAAAAGAGTTGGTTGGGGCATGTGTCTTCATAGGCAGCATGTGTATCATTAGTGTGCAATCACTTTGCATCTGCTCATTCGCCATCAACCTCAAATCAGCACTGATGAAGTTTGCAGATGACACAAAAATTGGGGAAGTGGTAAATAATGAAGAGGACAGGTCACTGATTCAGAACAGTCTGGATCACTCAGTAAGCTGGGTGCAAGCACACAGTATGCATTTTAATACGGCTAACTCCAAATGTATACAGCTAGGAACAAAGAATGTAGGCCATACTTACACAATGGGGGCCTTTGTCCTGGAAAGCAGTGACTCTGGAAAGCATTTCTGGGTTGTGGCGGATAATCAGCTGAACATGAGCTCCCAGTGTGATACTGTGGCCAAAAGAGCTAAGGCAATCCTGGGATGCATAAACAGGGGAATCATGACTAGGACTGGAGAGGTTATTTTACCCCTGTATTTGGCACTGGTGCAACTGCTGCTGGAATTCTGCATCCAGTTCTGGTGCACACAGGTCAAGAAGGAAGGTGATAAATTGGAGAAGGTTCAGAGAAGATCCATGAGAATGATTGAAGGATTAGAAACCATTCCTTATAGTGATAGACTCAAGGAGCTTATCAGTCTATTTAGCCTAAAAGCAACAAAGAATCCTGTGGCACCTTATAGACTAACAGACGTTTTGCAGCATGAGCTTTCGTGGGTGAATACCCACTTCTTCAGATGCAAGACTGTGGGTATTCACCCACGAAAGCTCATGCTGCAAAACGTCTGTTAGTCTATAAGGTGCCACAGGATTCTTTGTTGCTTTTACAGATCCAGACTAACACGGCTACCCCTCTGATACTATTTAGCCTAACAAAGGGAAGGACTTGATTACAGTCTATAAATACCTACGTGGAGAACAAATATTTAATAATGAGCTCTTCAGACTGGAAATGAGGTGTAAGTTGTTAACAGTGAGAATAATTAACCACTAGAACAATTTACCAAGGGTCCTGGTGGATTCTTCATCATTGGCAATTTTTAAGTCAAGATTGGCTATTTTTCTAAAAGATCTGCTCTGGAAATTATTTTGGGGAGGTACTATGGCCTGTGCCATGCAGGAGGTCAGACTAGATCGTCACAGTGGACCCTTCTGGCCTTGGAATCTATGATTCTGTGAATAAAATTACACAGGCAAGGCTGGCATAACGTGACCACGCACGTGGCAGGGTTGCTGGAGTGTTTGCCAGCACACAGGCAGCAGGAGCACTGTATTCTACCTCAGAGGGAAAAGCCGCCTCAATCTCCAGTGCAATGTGAAGCTTGCTTCTCTTGGGTCTGGTTACATACATGACATCAGATGACATAGCATAAACTGCGATATCCTGACACAGCATGTGGGAGATTAAAACAAGCAGTGTAACAAGCGGGGGCTTTTTTCCCTAGCTGCATGCTAAAGCAGGTTGTCTTCTGAGGACATGTCTGTATTGGACAGCCTATTCACGGGTGCTTGACTATGAAGGCACTTTCCTTCCCCAATGTCTCTCTAAATTACCTGTAGGTTGTGCATATAACTCACAGCCCTCCTCCTCGCCGCCAGCTGCAGTGTTTATTAGTGTCACAGAAGAGAGTATATTGGCTGACAGATTACCAAGTTCACTATAAGACTGGATATCACCCTGTATAGCTGGCAAGCAGTATTACGTGTAAAAGAGGCTAATATGTTCTGAGGGCCTGATTCTCCAGCTGCTGCATGCATATTTCTGCTTATGAGGGCAATCCTATTACCTTCACTGGCTTTGAGAATCATTCATGAGAGTAAGAGCTGTAGGGTTACTCCCTAAATGTGCTCAATGAGCATCCTGCTAAACTGCTCTCAGAAAACAGGCAAGCACATACTGGTTGGTTGATGGCCTATCTGGGCTTGCATAAAAGCTTTATGGCCCACATTGCTGTGTGGGGAGGGAAAGAGGAAAGTAATACAGTCTTTTAAGACAAATCAAACCTCCTCCCACAAGCAGGGTGCTGACCCTGAAAAAGGAGACGTGTCATAGACTCCATGAAGTCTATTGCTATGGATTTTACATGCTATGGATTTTACATGGCAAATCTCAAATACTACAGTGATGGGCATTAGTATTAAACCAATTCATGGGTAGTTCGATATGTCTCCTTAGAAACACCCTCCTCTCACAGCTTACAGCTTACATGGAAGAGTTAAAAGAGAGTTGGGTAGAAATCTCTCCAAAAATGTTCAGTTTTATATTTAATAGATTTTGTAAACATGAAGCCAATTTAATTCCTGGTGTAACTGAATAGAGCATGGGCAGCGCGTGAACCACCTGTTCGGGGAGGCTAGCCCCTGGTCCTGCCCCGCCCCTGCCAGAGCCTCAAGACCCCCACTGCGGCCCCGGCTGCCCTCCCTCAGCTTTCGACCGCCCAAGCACCCCTAGCCCCAGAGTGCCAGTCGGCGCAGCCTCAGTGCCCCCCATGCTGGGCGTGAGGTCCCAGCATCCCCGTCGCCAGGTGGCCTGGCTGCAGTACCCAGAGCACCTGGCGGGCAGCCCCAGTGCCCCGAGCCCCGGAGTGCCTGGTGGGTGGCCCGAGTGCCCTCAGCCCCCGAGCGTCCGGCCCCAGCGCCCCCAGCCCCAGAGTGCCTGGCGGGCGGCCCAAGCACCCCAAGCCCTGGAGTGCCAGGTGGTCATCCCCTGCACCGGGCAGCCCAAGCACTGGCTGCAGGCACCCCAAGTCCCCGGCCGCAGGCTGGCCCTCCCCAACCCTGGCCACGGAGGGAGAGCGGGAAGCAGGAGGGGCCTTGGGGCAGATCATGGGCAGGGCCATGCCTGGCTGTTTGGGGAGGCTCAGCCTCCCCTGGCCTGTGACATCCATGACATTGAGCTAAGTGGCCCATTGTGCTCATGATCAGTGTTAGCTTGGCCACCCTAGAGATTGAAAATGTCTTATTTATCCACAGAAGAGGTGGCATGTTACATCCCAGTGCCCCACCAACATGCTTTAAGCCTGGCCTGAAGGGAGCATCAGTTTAGTCTTCATGATCTTTTCATCCTGGCTGCATATGCTGCAATTGCCATCAAGGATACCAAGAAGAGCCAGTAGTGATTGGGGGGGGGGAGTGTTTTGTTTTGCAGTATGGACACCTGTCCACTAGGAATCAGACTAATTTTACCCGTTGTTTCATGTGGTCCTCCAGACACCCATTGGATGGCAACAACTTTGAGTCACTCCCAACCTGGACCTAATTCAGACCCCGGGGACAAAGCCTTGAAAGGCTCCATGTCCCATGATGTACCCCTGAGCCATCCAGTCCTGTCCCTGTTTCTGTGATTGCTTTAAAGTGTATTAGTTTTTGTGTTATAGGGGGGAAAGTACACACTTCTAAAATATTCAGAATAACTGATTTGCTTCATAACAAACTCAAGAGTGTTTGCCCTCACGCTTACGTGCAGTACACATGGTGTGTAACTGACAGTAACTAGAAGACAGTGCCAGGAATTTTCTTTCAAGTTGTCGGGTTGCATTAGGTCACTGTGCTCTGACTCAGCATTATGTGATGGAAACACTGTGCAGGTGTATTACCTGAAATACTCTGCTTGGCTTCATCGGGAGCAAACCACTGCTATGCCAGCCTGGCTCTGGTGTGAAACTGTCACGGGAGGACTTTAACAGCTGTGTGGGGTAGTGGCCTCAGCAGCTGTCATATTTGCTTTAATGACAATCCAGCACTGTGTAGCCGTGTGAAATGTTAACTGGTGCATTATTCCCCTCTGCAGGCAGTTATCTGAGGAAAATGCTAATCTCCAAGAATACGTGGAGAAAGAAACCAAGGAAAAGAAGAGGTTAAGCAGGACTAATGAAGAGCTGCTTTGGAAGCTCCAGACAGCGGAGCCCATGAGCCCTGTTAAACTGTCTCCTACGCCTATTTATCGCTGTTCATCGGGGCCTCCTACTCCCGCAAAAGTCAGCACAGTGCCCAGATGACCGCTCCACGCGGCTGCAGACGTTAACTGGGCTTTTACACATTTTTCCAATCCGCTGAATGTGATCATCCAAGAAAGTATTAACAACCATAGACACCCAGGGTTGGGTACTGCAAGCATGCTCTGTAGCTGCATACGTGTAAGCTAGGCAGTGTACTATTAGCATTCCAGTATAGAAGCTCCCGGTACTGGCACACTGATGTCTTAGAGTAATATAACCAGTGTAGTCTGATGTGTAAACATTTTGCCATGGTTAGAGATGAAGGAAAGAAAATGCTACTACTAATGGTTCATCAAAGTGAACCTTTGCTGCAATGGTTCAGGTTAGTTACAAACAGTTCACGTTTTGAATATCTATATAGGTATGTGTGTTTATATATATGTATTGTACCTATATAGGTGTATATATTGACACACACAACATATATGGAGTTGAAGATGTTCTGAATTGCATTTTTTATATTATTAGATACACTACTAAGTGCTGATATATTTTCATGATGGTCAGCAGTTTTGTAACTTGTGCCTAAGACTTATAGCTAAATGAAATGCATTTCTGTCAAGCCTCCCAGGAATATTTCTACCCAAAATAGAAGAAAGTTACTTAGAAATAGAAGCGCCTTCCAAACTACCACCAAGTGGTACCACTGTATAACGTGAACACCAGCGACATTGAGATTCTGCCTTCAAAACAATCACCTTCATACTCAATGCCAGATAAGGTCACTCATTCCAGTCTCCAAATTTCAATTATTATTAGCATCAATGTTATGAGTGGATGTAGGATAGAGACCAAAACCCGGAGGGTTTTAGCATGTTCCATACAGTTTATTTGATAGAGTGACTCCATTTTACTCTCTCAAATTCTAATTAACCTTTTTTTTTTAAACTGAACACTTTTGGAAGCACTCAGAAGCAATAACAAATCCAGTCCCACATTATTTTATTGCAAGCCCTAGAAAGAATTAAAAACAATATTTGCTGTGACCTTGACATTTGGCCAAAAGTGTTAACCCCCTAGTGGAATTTAGATCCAGTTTGCCTCAGGGTACAGGGGATCCTGCACATAGTAGCTAACGTTCGCCCTTTTTAATGGCCAGGAGAACCCCAGGGAAGATCGGGGCGGGGGGGCGGCGCATGGATCCGACTGAGGCCAGAATTTTGTCCCTCACCATATATACCCATATATTTTGAGGCCAAACTACCTTAAACCTCTGCCTTCCAGGCAAAATGCAAATACTCTTAGGTTTCCCTGTTATATTAACCCCCTTTGCTGCATCTGTTAACCATGCACGTGTTGCAGCGGCAACTTTCTGTGGTGTGCTTGTCTAGACCAGCTGGAATGTCACACCATACTGAGTGAGCATGCTGGTTTCCCAGGGGCACAGCACCTCCAACAGCAGTTAGAGTGAGAAGGGGTTAACAGTATATGCTCTGGATCCTGGGTCCAGGTAGGGAACTGCACAAAGCCAGGCGAGGTCCTGTTGTCTTTGATGTTCTCTAAATGGGGGTTCCAGCATTTGCATCAGATTTGTTTGGATTAGACTGTGCAAGCGTTTGACGTAGCGCAGCGGCAGGTTAGGCGTGTGAGTCATTCACACAAAAGCAAAATGTTTTTTTTTAAATGATGTGATGCTTCTGTTTTCAATTTGTGGCAAAGACCCAGCACATTTTCCTGCCTATTCACAGAGCGCACTGTGTGCTCCAGGACCTGACCAAGTTACAGCCAGGATGTAAATACGGGCAGAAAATATTCCAGGGTCATGAAGCAATTAGAAAGAGGCGTTGTCACAAAGCGTGAATACAGATAATGACTTGCATGGAAGCAGGCAGGAAGGCATTTACTCCAGCAAACATGCGCATTGTTTGCACTTGAAATATGCTTCAGCTTTCCTGTGATGTATTCAGAATGCTCAGGCTGCAGCTTAGGTACAGCCAGCTTCAATCTAAGTGGCTTTGGCCCATCCCAAGATGTAAAAATTAGGTTATTATTTTTTTTTTTTAGAGAAATTTATTTTTGTAGCAGTTTTGCATGATATTATGCTACTGAGTACGTTGAACATCTTATTAGACTAGACAAGGCCATATTTGACAAACACTGTTGAAATACGTTACTAGATTGTATGTGTTCAGCAAGTACACCCTGAAAGTAGGAGAGTTGTTAAAGAATTAAAAACCACGATCACTGTCATTTCAGTCACTTTCATACTGCACTTGCTAAATGCACAGGTACTCTGCAATACCGACGTCATTGTTATGTTCCAGTCTAGGGCAATGTGTTCTATTACAGTACGAGTTGTTACCATGATGTTAATCTAAATTACCCCATGTGCGACTCACTAAAATGTTATACTGTCCTGATCTGAGCTGGCTGAGCCAGTCTGTTTTCCTTCATCATTTCTCTGTTTACGGTGCTTTACTCATCCTTTTGTCAGCTAAGCACACATGCAATGGATGCTCCTGGCAATGAATTGGGAGTTGGGACTTTAGTGGTGGGTAGACTGGGCTGCCGGCGACCCCAACATCATTTGGTGTCATTTCCATTCTCTCTGTCTTATAATAGTCACTTCCTGGTGTTTGATACTGGATGCTGATGCTTCCATCCATGTGACTACAGTTGGCTGTCCAGGGCTTCTCTTCCCCATTCCCTATAGAGGGAAGCCACCCGGGGCTTCTCTTCCCAGTTCCCTGCGGGAGAGGGGGGAGCTGCCTGGGGCTTCCCCTCTCCCCGCCTGCTCCCTGCCAGAGCTGGGCATCCTTGTCAATGTCACAGCTCAGCCATGAAACTGACAAGGCTGCCTAACTCCTGGCAGGGAGTGGTCAGGGAGGGGACCCCTTGGAGCTTCTCACCCTGGCTGCTGGCTGGGAGCTGGGTCTGAAGCCCCCCAGCCCAGCTTCTGGCCCCGGCTCTCAGTCAGGAGCGGGGTCCAGCCACCCAGCCGAGCAGGGAGAACTTGGCTCTAGCTGCTCAGCTTTCTTGTCAATTTCAAGGCTCCTGCGGTGAAATTGACAAGAGAGCCCCCAGTAGATGTAAGGGATGCAGTGTCTGTCACCCTAATTACACCAATATAAGCCTTACGCCTTTCGTGGGAGTGAAGTTATGTCGGTGTAGTAGGGCACTTACATTGGTGGGAGAAAGGCTGTAGTGTAGACACTGACATTAGTAGGTTGATATAAGCTGCCTTATGTTGACTTAACTGTGTAGTGTAGACCAGCCCTCAGCAGCAGTATACCACCACTGAGCCGTTCCCTGAGCAGCAGTAAGCATATCTCCCTCCAGTATTATCCATAAACCAAGTTTTCTTAAATGGAAGTGGAGAACACTGTCACTCTGTCATATAATCTTGTTTCCTGACCTAGCACCCTCTTTCTCTGCCCACACTTCCACTTACAAACGCTAACATCTGCTGGCATGAAGGGTTGATAAGGGAGATGTAACTGTCTGGTGCAAGAATGGCATTGAAGTGAATGCAGTAAGAGCCAAACCTGTTTTCCTTGTGCACAGAATTCCCACTAAAATTTCAGTGAGAATCATAGGTGCACTAGGAAGCTAGTACCCAGGTCTGTAGGTTGGGGAAAAGATTTTGTTTTTGGGACCTGGGTTTGTTTACTGGCTGAACTTCAGGCACCGGCACATTTGTGGCTGACTTGGCAGATCGTTCATCTACCATGGTTAGGGTATTGGTTGAAATGACAGGAAATGTACTGGCATCTGGATAGGATTTAAAAAGCAGAAGCAGCAGGATTTTGATAACTCATCACTATGTATTCAAAGGAAAAGTCAGTGGGGGCCTATCCTCTACACCAAGCCACAAGGAAAGAACAAATATGTTAGGGAGGAAATTTACACCAGTGCAAAGAAGAACCAGCTCAGAGCCCTGTAAACTCATGTAAGACCCATGGAGGAGCTATTGGGTGAAGAAGGAACAAGGACAGTCCTGCTGTATAGGAGGTCTTTATGCACACTGAAAATGGGGGTGCCCAGAGATCTGTGACGACATGGATTCAGTGACCCTAACAACCCTATTTTAGTCCTTGGGTTTAAATAGCAGCCACAACGGGGCACTGCTACAGATCCACAGGTTGCCTGTGGGCTGGGTTGGTAAAATGCATCGCCTCTAACTCCACAACACAGGCTTTTTTCAGGAGGGATGAATTTCACCCTGTTACAGCAGCATTTCCTGATGCTGTGAGTGCAGGCCTGCAGAAGACACTTGGGGAGGATTACAGATTATTGGGTGAATTTATCTATATTTTGCAGCCAATGTAAATAGCAGGATTTTCAAGCACATAACTATGGTGCATAATGTGGCCTAGACAGAAACAATGTGGGCATTCACTTTCAAAACAAATGTCATTAAATTATACCAAAACAGCAGCAGGCTAGCAAAGCATTGTGATTGTAGCTGGAGTTCTCACCCTGTCAGTGCATGCTCTTAACGTTGGTTGGTATGGGGCTGTTCATGCATTGTGCCTCAATACCTGAACAGTAAATGTTCCACTTACAAATAAACCCTACTGGCTAGTGAGGGCTGAATAAGGATTGTGGGGAGAGGGATTATCTTTTACAAGGCAAGTGCTCCTGAGACTTAATTATGGAGGAACCCTACTGATTCTTCCGCTTGCTCTCCTCATTAACCCACACTGTGAGAATACAAAGTAAAAGCTGCCAAACCATTCTTTGATTTAGCCAGCCCTGTACCCACTAATCATTAGTTTATGCATCTCTCAAAGGGCTACAGAGTGTATATTTTTCCTCCACAGCAACTATCCATAAAGACAGCTATTTTGCTACTAAAAGTGACTTTTTTTTATATTGGAAGCCATCCAATGGAAAATGAAATAACAATTTTACAATAAAGGAATCAAAATACACACCTGAACTTCAGTGGGCTTTGTGGATGCTCAGCAGTTCTGCTAATCAGTTTAACTTAGATGCTTAAATGTGGGTTTTACTAACTTTAGGCATCCAGGTTTGAACGTGTTGGCCTAAGTTTTGAATTCAATGCACAGAATTATGGCTGTACTATAAACCTCTGTAAAACCACATTTTATAATGGAAAAGCCTTTAACTATGGAAGGATAAAATAAATCCTGCTTTTCCTCCACCTCCACTGCAAACTCAAACAGTCCAGTAGCTAAACCAGAATTACCTTCACTTCTATAGTTCACTAGGTCCCGCTTTCATTAATATGACAGCCACAGGGCTAGCATCTGAAATTAGGGTCTGTCCACATGTTGCTGGTGGGTTCAGAAGCCAGGTTTTGGTTCTGTTTCTAGGACATAGCAAGGGGAAGTTGGCAAGAGTAGTCGGATTGCTTCCAGTCATGGCACTTCTCTTTAGCACCAAATTCATGACTGGTTTATGACTAGCATTCTACGTTAGTTTTCATTTAGTTTGTAAGTACTGAGCAGGTGAAATGATCAGTGTTGGGCTCAGCGATGGGTAGGGCGGGGGCGGGGGGTGCAACATTGGTGGCACAGGGCCTGTAAGTAGCACACTTTATGTGATTATTCTTCCACTCCCTTTCCCTTATAGAGATGACTCAGCCAGGCAGGTCAATGATACTTGATTATTGCTATTACCTTTTAGATAGCAAAAGGATGTAGGTGACATATCCATAGGGAGTAATTACTCCTGGGGACCATTGCTCTATAAAAATAATTTAAAAAAAACATTGTCACAATTGCGCTATAAAAATACAACTGCAAGCTTATTTGGAGGCATGGCCTTAAGCGTATTTATTATTTCTACTGCAACAGCACCCAAAGGACCCTATCAGATTGAAGGCTCCATTGTAGTTGCTGTACAAACGCAAATTAAGCCATAGCCTCTGCCCCAAGGATGGTCCCTGGAAAGAGTTTTTAAACAGCCCATCCACCCCAACCACCTTCCAATTCCTCCCACCCAACAAGTGTCTTCCTCAGAAAGAATGAGCATGTGAAGCAGGGCCTCCTTGAGACCATAGCCAGCTGGTGGGCAGCCTCACTTACGGCTTGTCTATACTTCTGGCTAAATCAGCACGGCTCCGAGCGATGCAGTGGTGTTGATTTAGTGGGTCTGGTGAAGACAAGCTAAGTCGATGGCAGAACGCTCTCTCATTGATGTCTGTACTCCACCTCCCTGAGAGGCGGAAGGTAAGTCAGTGGGAGAGCATCTCCCGTTGACACACTGTGGTGTAGACACTGCTATCAGTCAACCTAAGTCCTGTCAACTTCAGTCGCGTAACTTAGGTCGACTGACAGCTTTAGTGTACACCAGCCCTTAGAGGCAAGTGATGAAAAAGAGAGCAACAAATTCTTTTTTGTCTCTTTTTTCTTCACATCTGTCTGTGGGACATGAGCAGTGTTTGAATTCTTGCAACTAAGAAATCTGCATAAATCAAATCAGTAGATAAGTTCCTGCATTTCACTGAAATAATTTGCTTACAATAAATCAGTAGGTACCTAATGGTTACGTTCATTTTTTGGTGAGAAAAAAAACAAACAAACAAAATCAGGTATTTTTTGTCTCTGCAATGATTGCATTTGTGTCCCATGGACACACTGGGGATCCTTCTGTAAAGTTTTTCCCACGCAGTAGGAGTTCTGTAGTCTGATTTAATACGTGGTTAATGAATTACAGGAAAAGTTTGTATTATTTCTGTTATGATGTACAGATGAGTGTAATATATTCCTGATAATAAATTCATGCTCCAGCATAAATATGGATGGAAGCATGCAAACTGGTGTGTTGTTGTGTTTTCTTTATGGCTGTGTATGTGTGGCTGTGTGTGTTGGGGGGAAAATAGGTCTGGTTGATTGGGTTACATGACTGCATTTCCCATGCTATAAATTAGATTCAAATCTTAACATAAGAACGGCCGTACTGGGTCAGACCAAAGGTCCATCTAGCCCAGTATCTGTCTGCCGACAGTGGCCAATGCCAGGTGCCCCAGATGGAGTGAACCTAACAGGCAATGATCAAGTGATCTCTCTCCTGCCATCCAGCTCCATCCTCTGACGAACAGAGGCTAGGGACACCATTCTTTACCCATCCTCGCTAATAGCCATTTATGGACTTAACCACCATGAATTTATCTTAATGACTAAATTTTGCCGAAGTCTAAATTCAGTAAATATATTTTACTTATTCTTGATCCTCTCCTGAAATTAGGAACTGTACAAGTGAAAGAGATGGGTGGCACTCACTCAAGAGACATGGATCCTGGGCAAGATAATGGAGCAGTTGATATGGGGCTCGAGTGACAAAGAATTAAAGGAGGGTAATGTAATTAATGCCAATCAGCATGAGTTTATGGAAAATAGAGCCTGTCAAAGTAACTTGATATCCATTTTGATGAGATTACTAGTTTGGTTGATAAAGATAAGCATTGTTGATAGAATATACTTAGATTTCTGTAAGACATTTAACACATGATATTTTAATTAAAAAACTAGAAAGATATAAAGTTAAGATGGCATACATTAAGTGGATTAAAAGATGTCTGTCTGATAGATCTCACAATGTAATTGAAAACAGGGAATCATCATTGAACAGATGTGTTTCTAGTTGGATCCTGCAGGGGTCGATTCTTGGCCCTAGGTTAGTTTACTTTTTTATAAATGACCTAGAAGAAAACAGTCATCACTGATAACATTTGCCGGTGACACAAACATTGGGAGCATGGTAAATTATAAAGAGGATATGTCACTGATACCACACAATCTGGATCACTTGGGTGCAAGGAAACAATATACATTTTAATATGGCTAAATATAAATGTATACCTCTAGGAACAAAGAATGTAGGCCATACTTACATGATGGGAGATTCTCCTGGGAAGCAGCAATGCTGAAAAAGATTGATGGATAACCAGCTAAACATGAGCTGCCAGTGCCATGCTGTGGCCAAAAGTGCTAATGCAATCCTGGGATGCATAAACAGGGGAATCTTGAGAAGTACAGAGGTTATTTTACCTCTGGATTTAGCACTAGTGTGACTACTGCTGGAATACTGTCCTCAGTTCTGGTGCCCGTACTTCAGGAAGGATGCTGGTAAATTGGAGAGGTTCAGAGACGAGCCAGGAGAATGATGAAAAAATTAGAAACCATTCCTTGTAGTGATAGATTCAAGGAGCTCAACCTATTTAGCTTAACAGAATAGTTACGGGGTGACTTGATAACAGTCTGTATCAACCAATATAGGGAACAACTACTTTTCAGTCTCACAGAGACTGATCCAATGGCTGGAAGGTGACGTTAGGCTGGAAATATGTTGTATATTTTTAGCAGTGAGAGTAATTAACCATTGGAAGAACTTACACAAGGTCCTGTGTAAGTTCTCCATCACTGCCAATTTTCAAATCAAGCTGGGATGTTTTTCTAAAAGTTCTGCTCTAGGAATTATTTTGGGGGTAGTTCTATGACCTCTGGTATGCAAGAGGGCAAACTAGATGATCACAGTTGTTCCATGCTGGCCTTGGTCTGTGACCCTATGAGTTAGTCAGAGCCTTACAATGACTTCTACAGGAGTTTAGACTTCCTGGACATGTCCATTATCTAGCAGGATCAAGCTTTTAGACAATATGACATATTCCCAATGCTAATTCTCCTGTAGTTTGCTAGTGCAAAGAAGCACACGGGGAGCCTGCACCGATTAGACTCAGTCACCTCTAGTTAGGATTGCCTGACACTTATCATAAGAAAGACCGTTTTCGCTTATAACTTTGCTGAACAACCATTTCAGGCTGTAATTTTGCATGCCCGATTGGCTGCCTCCGGATGAAATTCTTTGAAAATGTCAGCAAAACTGCTCAGCCATTTCACAGACTGAGATTAGGGGGAAATATATTGCTTGCAAATGTTAAAAAAAATGCGTACAATCTTTTCAATGAGCCGCTCTAGCACCTCTGTACTTTGAAATTTGGCAGTGGTGCTGGGGATGTGCCTTTTGCGTTCCCTGTGAAAAAATCTGCCAGAATGTACCCAATTTATAAGTCTCTGAAAGTCACATATTCGGTAGCAACTTGTTAGAAGGCCTGGTGAGGAAGAGCGATTGGGATGATGGGGGGGGCAGGGATGTGGGATTGAGGGGGACGGGATAGAAGAGGGCAGGGGGAGACTGGGACAAGGACAGACAGGCTGGAGGGGCTAACAGCAGAAGGGTCTATAACCACTACAGTACAATCCCATCGCTTGGAACAGAACCAAGTGGTCCTGCACCCCTCTCCTCCTGTTAGCAAATACTTATGACACTCACTGGCAGAGTGCATGTCTCATCCTGCCTCTAAAGCAGCGTTTCTCAACTGCGGCCACCAAGGGCTGTTCTTGCAGCCATAGCCTCCTGGGCTCTAATTTGGGGGTGGGGAAAGGCAAAGTAGCGGCCCCGCCCCCTCCCTGGTGCTCCTGGATGCACCGCCTTGGTTTTGGTTGCTGAGGCCACCAGTAGGATTTGGGTCCTACCCCTGCTCCTGCCCCCTCTGGAGATACCTGGGCACAATGCTGGTGGAGCAGGCAGCAGGTAAATTTCCCAGGGGCATTGGGGCTCAGGCTTTGGGCTTCAGCCCCAGGCTCTGGCCTCACAGCTTTGGGCTCTGTCCCTGGGCCCCATCCTCCAGCCACAGGGCTTCGGGCTCTGGCCACAGGGCTTCCTGCTGCCTCCATCCAGGGCTTAATTTGTCCCCAAACTTGCCAGGGCTGTGTAAGTCTGCTGTGAAAAGTGATACTTGTACGTTTGTTAATACTTTTCAAAACAGATTTGCTAGCTAGTAATAAATACATTACAATGATTTGGATCTGTCTATGTGCATATTTATGGTTTTCTGAAAGCTAAGTATTTTAGGGAAAAGTGTGAGAGTGGCCACCTGCAAGAGTGGGTGGCTGCACTCTGAGGCCACCAAATAATTTGTCCTGAGACCCTCTGCTCTAAAGGATGACAAGCAGGGCTCTCAATTAATTAGAGTCAATGCAAGCGATTAAACAAAACAAATAAACTAATGATTGAGCACAGTTTTGATCGCTGTTAAACAATACTAGAATACCAATTTAAATTTATTATAAATATTTTGGATGTTTTTCTACATTTTCAAATATATTGATTTCAATTGAAACACAGAATACAAAGTGTACAGTGCTCACTCTATATTATGTTTATTACAAATATTCACACTATAAAGATATAAAAGAAATAGTATTTTTCAATTCACCTCATACACATACTGTAGTGCAATCTCTTTATCGTGAAAGTGTAATTTACAAATGTAGATTGTTTTTCACATACCTGCACTCAAATATAAAACAATGTAAAACTTTAGAGCCTAGAAGGCCACTCAGTCCTCTTCTTGTTCAGCCAACTGCTAAGATAAACCAGTTTGTTTACATTTACGGGTGATAACGCTGCCCATTTCTTATTTACAGTGTCACCTGAAAGTGAGAACAGGCATTCACATGGCACTGTTGTAGCCGGCATTGCAAGGTATTTACATGCCAGATATGCTAAACATTTGTATGCCCCTTGATGCTTTGACTTGTAGATTACAAATATTTGCACTGTAAAAAAAGTGCAATAAAAAATAATATAAAGTGAGCAGTGTACTCTTTGTATTCTGTGTTGTAACTGAAAGCAATAAATTTGAAAATGTAGAAAAACATCCAAAAATATTTATTATATATTTAAATTGGTATTCCTTTACTGTTTAATAGTGCGCTTAAAACTGCAATTATTCACAACTATTTTTTAATCTCATGATTAATTGCAATTATTTGTTTTAATCATTTTACAGCCTTAATGACAAGCTACTACTGCTATCAGTTACTGACGTGGCAGGCCTGCGCTGTGGAGCAAAGGGTCTAACCCTACTGCTGAACCACGGATGGCAATATGGTTCCATATCATGGAATTTCAGGTTTTGTGGTTCGTGTTTACTTTTATAAAATTTAGACAATTACATTTACAAAAGTTACATAAAAAGACACACACCCCTGCCTGATGAAGTGCACTTGATGGACTATACTCAGGGAATTGATCAGGTTTGTGCCATAAAGGAGGTTGTTGTCTGCAGGACCCCCTGCTTCTTTTGTTGCAGAAGTTAGGTCTATAGTGAATGATGCAGGAAACTGCAAGAGAAGGGATGGTCTCACGGTTAAGGCAATTGAATGGTGGCCTGGCGAAATGGATTCTATCCCTGTCTCTGCAAGCGAGCTCTTTACACCAAGCTTAAGGAAGTGCAGCGTAGTGACTAGTGCATTGGCCTAGGAAGCAGGAAACCTGGGCTCAATGCATAGCTTTAGCACTGATTTGTTGGGTGACCTCGGGCAAGTCATTTCACCTCCCTATGCCTCAGTTTTCCCATCTGTAAAATGGGAATGATAGTACTGCCCTTCTTTGTAAAGCACTTTGAGATTTATGGGTGAAAAGTGCTGTATAAGAGCTAGGAATTATTATTGTTTGTTCCTTATTTCCTGGGTAACTAACTTTTGAGCCACCTGGCCCCAGAGCAGTCTAAGTCCACCCTGATGTGCCACTGACATTTTCATAGCTGTCACCTACACCAGTCCCCTTAGGGGAACAGACATTGCCACCGGTCAGCATTTGCAAAAGTGCCTGAATCCTAATTACATATATCCCACAGCTCCCGGGTAGCTGAGTCTGGCTGAAACCCCAGAGCCCCGAACTGGGATTATCAAGCCAAGTGGGGGTACAGTAATATCTTTCTCACCAGTGTGGTGCAGCCCTAAGCGTTCCTAACACCTGCCACCTGTCAGACCCCATAGCAGGCAGATGCAGGCAGGCCACCCATAGGTTGAAGGGCAGCATGGCAGCCACATGAAAATGGAGGGACAGGGATATACATGTAGGGCAAGCCACAGTGGAGTAATGAGCATGAGCAGGAGACAGAGGGTATGTCTTCACTACCCACCGGATCGGGATAAACTAAGGTTGCATGGGCAGTCTTCATTCTGGCATTTCTTAACTTTTGAGTTCTTGACTTTGCAGCCTTAGCATTCTTTTAATGGAGTTATGTACTATATAGGTGAGATCAAAAAGAGAAGGTTTCTGTGGGACGCTTGAATGGTTCATGATATGACTGAAAAATGCAAAAATTGAAAGGAAATAGTAGGAAAGGAAAAAAGTGCTTATTACTGCAGTGTTTGGGGGGGGGGGGGGGTCATATAAGCATTTAGAAAAATAATACCCAGGAAAGTGCAGTACATAATTCTTGTCAAGTATCAGAGGGGTGGCCGTGTTAGTCTGGATCTGTAAAAGCAGCAAAGAGTCCTGTGGCACCTTATAGACTAACAGACGTATTGGAGCATGAGCTTTCATGGGTGAATACCCACTTCGTCGGATGCATGTCGTGGGTATTCACCCCGAAAGCTTATGCTCCAATATGTCTGTTAGTCTGTAAGGTGCCACAGGACTCTTTGTCGCTTTTTACATAATTCTTGGCACATTATGTAGAACTTGTCAGCCAAAGTACTCTGCAAAGGTGGGTGAGCATCAGTGGATTAGTTAACACAGGGCCAGTCCTTAGGATGGAGGTGTGTCTCACTAGAAGTACGGGGCTCTGACCAACTCACAAGAGCAGGGCCTTAGCACTGATAAAAATGGACCCACCCTAGGACAACTGTAGCCCAGAAATTTTGATTAGAAATAATAAGAGAAATAGGAAAGTCTTTGTCAGTCTCAATTAACTGAAGATGCAGCTTCTGGATTGTTGCTAGAGCAGTTAAGAAAGGAGAATCTATTGAAGTACAGACCTGTCAGCAGTTGAGGAGAAGGATCCCAGGAGTGGGGGTAAAGGACAGAATTATACTGGGAATCAGATTAACAATAGGCTTCTGAAGGATGGATTTATACACATAAGACCATGTCTGACAGATCTGGTGAAACAAGTGGGAATATACAAATCAGACTGGAAAATAAGGATGAATCAGTAGACCTAATTGATCTGAATTTCATGAAAACATTTTAATACTGTACAAGTTGATTTCCAAAGTCAAAAAGCACAGTCCAGGGGAGATTTATTTACAGTGTTGTCTGTTGAAAAGTGTCCGTCTGCCCATGCTGTGCTCTGGGTGAAAATTTCACATTTTTAAAACGTAATTCTATGGTCTAAAAAGTACACGGTTTAAAAAAGAATTCATAACGAAACAAAATAAACGCCACACAAGAGAGAAAAACTAGATTTGCAGAGCTAGGACTAGAAGTCTAACCATTTATCACAACTGTAAGACATTCTGAAAAATCATTAGAAAAAAATCGAACAAACCAAACAACAGAAATGTATGTACATTTTGATCAATAAAAAAAAAATAGGTAGACCCTTCCATGGCTTCTCAGTCAGTAAAAGCAACTTCACTGAAGAAACCCCACCTGTTTAACGGTAGGTTTGTAACACATAAACCGATCCAAAGTTGTGTTCCTACAATCAATTGAAGCTGAAAGGCACAATGTAAACAGGTGTCTCAGCCATCCCATCATCTGGAAACACCGATGTTACTATGCCAAAGACTTGCTGTAAGTTATCAGTGGAGAAAAGATGCCATATTGATTAGAAGTTTGCATATCTTGGACTAACCTCACTTCTTGGAGCAGGAGCCAAGAGCAAATACCCTGAGGAAATCATGGCTTGGAGTTTCATAACAAGCACGTTCTTACACCATTTGGTTTCTAGTTTGGTTATCAGACATGTTTCATATGATAAAAATCAGCTGTTAACTGACTAAACAGGAAGGATTCAGAAAACCTAGAGGCCTTTTCATGTCCCTTTTCTCCATGTCAAATGCCTGGAAATTTTTGTATGATACATTTGCGTCTGTAACATGCTCTGAACCCCATTCATCATTAATAGCCGTAAATTATCTACCCTTCCCGCTGCTGAAAGAGGAGTAGTGTGAATAGGGGCAAAACTATAAAATTGCATCAGGCATCATGGTTACAGTGATGAAATGCTGTACAGAACATGGCTTCTCATACCAGCATGTCAATAAACATTTCACTAGAAATTCCAACGATCCTGGTAAAATAGAGGCCCCTCCTTTATGCCTATGAAGTGCCTACCACCCACATCTCCCCTAACTATGCCATCCTACCATAATCAAATGCACACAAAACTAGACATTATTTGTACACAATTCTGCCTTTACATGAGTTCAGTAAGACTCCGGTAATTGTTGGGTTTGGTCCTGCTTTGAGCAGGGGGTTGGAATAGATGACCTCCTGAGGTCCCTTCCAACCCTGAGATTCTATGATTCTATGAATACAGTTAAAATACTAGAACGTGCTCTGGCTCTTCCGACAGTCCCCCAAGTCTGGTAACGCATCACCCAGCTACCCTGTCAATAGCGTGTGTGGAAGCAAAGAAAAATGATAGTGAACAGAAGGCAGTGTTAAAATAAATTCTACAGCAAGGGTGAACTGCAACCCTGCACAAAGGCCTATGCACCTCTTAAAAAAACTTAACACAAGGAGTGCCAGGTCTCTAGGGGCCTCTACTTGAGTGGGGGGTGGGGGGGGGGTTGAATTTCATCCAAGTGAATGATGTACCAAATCTGCGGCAGTCTCCAGGCCAGTGAAGTATGTCCTGATGTGGATTTGGAAGTTGGGAGGTGGGGAGCGGGAAATACTATGGCACTTACATGACACCCCCACTCCAGTAGCCTCAAACACAACAGAGATTTGGCTTCAACTAAGAAATGGCCATCCACTGGCATCCAATGAGTAGGAGCATGCAGTGAGTTGTAAAGAGGAAGTCATGGTGCCCCTAACACAGGTGTGGTCAGTAAACCCACATGTACAATGGAGAACAAAATGGATTTTTAAAAAAACACACAACACTAAGTATATTTTTGGCTAAAAAGGATTTAGAAGTTTCACTGAAACTTCCCAGTGAACATATGTCCAATAATCAAGCTCATGATGCTGAAAGTGTATCCACCTCAAGGACTCAGAAACAAATCTGCTCTTGTGCTAAAGGGGAGAGCAGCCACTCTCTTAAAATAGAAGCCTGGCTCAATATTCATTGTGAAGTGAAGGTGAGAGAGACACCAGACCTCTCTGCTAGTAAGCAGATTGGTTTGCTTGGAACACATTCCCCGTGCATAGGCTTGGAAGGATCAGGTTTTGATTGTCTATTACTTTTGACAGATGATACTGATGAGCATTTCTAACTAGCTTTTTCAGTGTTCATGAGTGGACATTTTTGTACTAACAGGAATTTAAAAATTTTGAATCGGGGCAATATTTGTATGAACTGTAGTGACTGACTGTCCAAAATAGAACCAGAATAGTTCACATTGCTGTCTGTTAACTGAACTGACAGCAACAGAGGAGGAAGCTAGATATCTACAAGAGCAACATATCATATGATATGTTCTTAACTTTCCTTCTTTGTACATTTTTTATGGTTAGTGATGGAATTTCTTTTCACCCATTTCAGCTGAAGGGCAAATATGACAGTTCCAAATATTTGCTAATTAAAACCTAACCTTTCCAACACTAACTCTAAACAGATGGTCACTAAAACCAGAAAAACAGCACTGAAGCCATTTGGGACTTCAGTCTGCTAACCATCTGCAGAGTTTTAATTATGGACCCATCCCTGTTTGCACTGAAGTCAATGGGTCACATTCATCCCCGGTAGAACTTCATCCATCTAAGTCACCAGGGATGAATTTAGCCAAATAAGTTAACGGAGGTTTTGTCACTGACTTCAACAGAAGCAATCAGGTTGTATATCTGCCTTTCCTTCAAAAGCTGATTGAAAACCCACCCCGGAAATTATCTGAAAATTTACTTGCAGTAGTTTTTGAAGGAAGCTGGTGTTTTATTTTTCAAAATTTTTCCACTGCATTTTTTTTAATCAGTAGTTTTCAAAAGTGATTTATTTTTTAATTTGAACAAAAAAAAATCACACTAAGCGACTAAGATGATCAAACAATAGTGGCAAGAAAGAAATAAAAATCAACAACTCAGGATGACAAAGACTGAAAAGAGTAACAAGAAGAAATCACCATCTCAACACATACATGAGGAACTCAACAGTAATGGAAAACAGAGAGGAAAAATGAAGACAAAAACCAACAGGTTACATTTTTCATTTACCATTTTCAAAGAAAAAATATTTTTTAAAAATCTAATCGGTTTCACACATAAAAATACCTCTTTTTGAAACAGACAATTTTTTGACCTAAGTTTTCATTTGAAAAATGTTAACAGGATCTAGTCCCTTAAAAAAAAAAGGGATGCTATATTGATAAAACTGTCTTGATGTGGGGGAGTTGACACAGCCATTTTAATCCAGTAGGGACTGGCATACAAGTATTAGATAACTAAAAATAAACATCTACAGATCTCCCCCAGAAGGCACCTTCCCTCAGATATGTATGAGCAAATAGAGTTCAAATGAGATCAAATTCCTGAGGGAAGAGGCTGCCTTGAAAATTCTGACAGGCCACATTTGCCACTGCCTCTCCTCTGAAAAAAAGTGGCCAATTCTTCTTGCTTTCGTTATCCCAAAGAAGGCATAATTTCTATACCCAACTTTATATACACAGAAATGCTCTGGCAGCTATACAAAATACTCTTATAAACATAGAATAATTACTGAACTATTTACAAAAAGAAGCTCAACTAAATGCAGGCATGTTCTTCACAACAGCAAGATTACAGCAGTATTTGCATGTCTTCCCTGATACTCAGCTTGGACTATGGTACATTTGGACATCAGAGGGGGAAAAAAGGGCTTCATATATTTAGCACAATCAGTGTCATTATCCTAGAAAGTTTTTGGTGGAACTTTACCTTTCAACTTGTGAAAGAAAACTCTGGACATGTGTATGTAAGAGATAATTTAACTACCAGTTATAATTAAATAGGATTTTTTTTCCTCTGAACTTTCTCACAGAAAAGGAAATGAAAGAAAAACGGTCTCCCACCAAAAATTTCCCTTTTCTTCTAAGTAATGCTATTTTCTGCACTTTATGTGTAATTAGCTGAGCTAAAGTAGTGGAACACGAAGACCAAGCAGGTCCCAAAGAAGACAAACAATGCAAGACAAAAAAAAATAAGTTAACATTTATCAAAACATTTTTACAGCAAGCAATCTGCCTATATTTAAATAGTTTTCCTTTCAAAACCCACCTTTCAGCCAGCACTCACCCCCTTCGAATATTCACGCAGTGCTAAAATTAACAACTGCTTAAAAGCTGTTGCCCAAGCTGGAGAAAAGCACTCAGCTGTTTTTGGTAGCACAGGAAACACTGTTCTCTTCTGTTGGTTTTCTCTCACATCAGTACTTTTTATGAGCATGTGAAGTATACTAGGAGTGTCTCTATTTAGGATAGAAGGATGAGAACTCCATCGTGGTTCTTGACTCTGACATTCTTCCTTCCCCGCGTGCGTAGAACTCTTGGAATTTCACATGTCTGAGGAGAGAAGAGACTTGACTGACAGTCAAGATCCACTGTACAGCTCCAAGAGCAGGACTTCGCCCTTATTTTGTACTATAAGCAGCACATAGAACAGTGTTAAAATGATCCATGTGTTACTGAAGTCCCACCATCTGCTATCACTGAAACGGCACTAGACAAATTCTGAACCTGTGGCAGATCAGCAGTGGCCTACAAAAACGGGCTATGGGTTAAATTCACTCCTGTGCAGAAAGCCAGGACAATGTCTCTACACCATTTAAGCCCTACTTAGTGTAACAGGTGGAAGGATGGTCCAGTGGTTAGGTCACTAGCCTGGGATGTGGGAGACCAGAGTTCTAGTCCATGCTGCACCTCAAACTGTCGGAATGATCTTCGGCAAGTAATTTAGGGGACAGCTATACAGTGAGCTGGGGGTTTGCTTCCCAGCTTGAGGAGCCATACCCATGGCTAGCTCTTGTAGCTGAAGTGGCAGGAGGTGCTAGCCGCCCGAATACAATCCCATGCAAAACCCTAGACACGTCCTTTGGCTGGCTAACCCTTGACAGCGCTGTAGCTACATTCAGGCTAGCACAGGTGTGTCTCCTGGAGCTGCTGGGAATCTCAGCCCCAACTTGGGCATAGGTTTAGTATCTGCTCTGTGCCTCTGGGGATAAGATAGGGGCATTATAAGGACCAACACATTAAAGTTTGAGAAGTGCTCAGACATTATGGTAATGGGGGCCTTACCTGAGATACCTAGACAGAGCTCTGCTCAGGGTGGGAGAGAAGACTTTCGCCATAAGGAATTGTCTACTCTGGAAAAAAATTTCAGCGTAAGTGAAGGAGTGAATGTAACCCGATACAATTACACTAGTATAACTCTTGTGGGGACACACTGACTCTGGCACAGGAGTCCATTGTAGCTTACGTTGCCTGGGAAGGGGTGTAAGCACAACCAAAAAGAGTCACTTGTATACCAGAATAAGCGTGTCCACACAGCGGGTTTAACTGCTTACACATACCAGTGTCGATCAGGCCTTTCAGCTTACCTCAGCCTTGCTGGGCAGGAGGCGGCATGCTCCATTGTGTAGAGCTGACAGGAGCTGTGAGAGTCGCAGATTTTGAGTACTGTGAGAATTTTTGTGCGTCATTTTCTACGGGCTTCAACCTGTTGTGCCCATTGAAGTAAAAAACGAACTCTCAGGGTCAGCTTCTCTTCTAACTTTGACTGGCATAAACCAGGACTATCTCCATTGACTTTGACAGAGGGCTCTTAGGAGACACCCACGCCTAGCGCCACTGAACTACTTACACCAAAAGCAACGAAGAGTCCTGTGGCACCTTAAAGACTAACTGTTAGTCTTTAAGGTGCCACGGGACTCTTTGTTGCTTTTTACAGATCCAGACTAACACGGCTCCCCCTCTGATACTTACACCAAGCAAATTTACAGCTACAGCCGGAGGCCCCTCTAGTGAGCGGTGGGGTCTGTTATTCACAGAAGCATTTGTCTGTACTCGCTGCATGAAGGAAAAGGGAATTCAGCCTAAGAGCAGCTCCCCTAAACATCACGGCAAAGCTGCATTTTAAAGTATACAAGTATCTATTCAGAAGTTAATTACAATTAAAATAATGCCACTGGATGCTTTTCTTTAAAATGTAACTCATTGCAGGCACTTTTTAACCAGATGGGAGATTATTTTTGGTGAGAGACTTTTTTTGTGATACAGCCCACATCATTTGATCCAAGGATCTGATCTAGGAATGACATTAGCATTTCAGAGTCTGTTCCATTTAAAAACAAGTACCTGGGGAGTTAATTCACAGGACTACTGAAAGAAGGACTTTCAGGAGGCCTAGTCTCATAGCAGCATTGAAGGTTAACTGGCACACAGAGGAGCGGTTTTCTTTCTATACATTTAAAAAAAAAAAAAAAGAGCGAGCGAGCGCCTGCAGTCCAGGGAACAGTGTTGTTGGGAGTATGCCAGAGGCGCGGTGTTTTCCTTGTGATCCCTTTTTACAGCATCACCAAGGTAAATCGAGCTTCAACTTGCAGCAAGCAAGGCTGGGAATCCCATCCTCTGCTGCACGGGTTAACAGAGGAAGTAGTTCAGGGTCCCCGAGATGAAGCTTCCTTGTCTGACGCGACGGCTGGGCTGCTCTTCAGCCAAACATGCTATCATTTACAGCTGTCCGAGTTGAGGTCTATGTTTCTTTCTGAATCTGGCGGTGCTGAATCTGTAGCTTCCATGCTGTGCCCCATTCCATATGCAAAGTAAATGATAAAACCTGTGGGAGCAGAGGAGGGGAAACGTCAGCACTATAACCAACCGGAAGCTACTTTTCACACTCAGGGGCCGCTTCGTCTCAATAAAACGTACTGGCAGCTAATACTAATCTTGCCAACGCTTGATAGTGTAGCAATATCCAGCATTGCAACTAAAGTCAATGAGGCTAACTAAGGACACCGAGAGGGCAGAATTTGGCCATACACATTTAAAATAAGTTTGGGTTCTCAACCTCAAATGGCTAAAAAGACACATTTTTAAACTCACCCAAGAACATCCAGACAGCAAACCGTATCCAGGTCCCTTTATCCAGCTGCATCATGAGATAAACATTCACAAAAATACTCAGAATAGGAAGTAAAGGCAAAAGAGGTACCTGAAAAGAAAGAGAGACCAGGGACGTTTGCAGATTATGATAATACACAGATATGAATGTCCCTTGTAAGCAGGAGGCTGCCAAGCCTCATCTGCCAGAGGCTCCTGGAGAAGTGATGAGTCTGTCAAAACGTAGCTCTCCATTCTCCCAAGGTGAGGACCACCATGAGCACCAGCCCCGTGTACACAGAAAGCCCTTTGGCTTGGATTTTCCCTCCAGTTGCCGCCACAAACTAATCATCTTCCTTCCAAAGCCCTTTCCACTATCCCGCTCTGATACGGTCAGCAGCAGCATCATCATCCTCCCCTACCTGGGAGTCAGCTTTGATTCCTCGCTCTCTTTTTCGCCTCATACCCAGGACCCCACCTAATCCTGCTCCTGCTTCCCCTACAATTCATCCCTCTCCTCTGTGGCCTCCCTCTCCACCCACTCTCCTTGTCCCAGTCCATCCAAAAAGCTGCTCCAAAATCATCTCCCTTCACTGCTGCTCTGGCCACATCATCCTATTTCTTGACTCTCTGCAAAAGATTCCTCTATTCCAGCCTCTCCTCTTCACCTCCTGGGCTCTGCACTCCCACTTACATTGCAGCCCTCCTCTCTTCCACTTCCCCCTCCTGCTTCCTCTGTTCTGCCCCAAGTGTCACTCGTCTCACTCTCTCCTAACTTCGCGCCTCCCTGTCCACAGGACAGCCACACAGTTAAAATATGCAAAGCTCCTTCATTCTCTACACCAAAAACCTGCCCATTCCATGGCACATTCCAGCTTCAGTGACCACCTGCTGCTTCTTTTCTGTACTGCACAGATTATTTGTTTTGTACTGAACCAGTTTGTGCCCACAGAACATAAGCCCTTCAGGGTTTTGATCGGCGATTTGCTTGGCTCAGCATACGACAGAATGAAGTCTGTCTCCAGGGGCTTGGTAGAGGTGCAGTGAGTTGTTAACATACTAATCTTTCGCTTTTGGGAATCTGGGTTTAATTTTGGATCACAAGAGGAAAGTGAGTTTGGCGATCTCTAGCTCCCAGAGGACGTCTCTCTACACATTCGAAGGCTAGTGCTGTAAGAACAGGACTGCTCTCAGTCAGGTTGGAGATGCACTGGCAGAGTGGTGTGGGATGGCTCGGCCAGTGTCCCAGCCTCACCTGTTCCCACTTCTAGCCAAGAAGATCAGCCCCTCTCTTTAATATGCACCAAAATTCTCTCTCTCTTTTTCCTCTCACACACATGCACAGCCAGCTCCCAAATAGCTCTTTGCCATTCCTTCCTCCCAGGCCGCTTACCTTAAACGAGAGCTTGGTTTTGCTTTCAGGTTGTCTCCAAATAATTAAACCGACAATGAGGCAAAAGAGAACGAGCACGGCAATCATGACGATAGCCCACACAGTCCCTTTTATCAGCAGGTCTTTGCCAAGGACAGTAAAGCTACAGCAGCTGATGATAAGTAAACCTGAGAACAAGACAGGCCAATGTTTATTGAATTGTGACTGAGAAAAACATTTGTAATTTCTGAGCCAGCCTCTGCATGTTCAGCTTAATTGTTTGAGGATTTATTTTTAAACCAGTCATTTAATCCATGGTTTTCTATGTCTGTTTTGTTGCCTCAGGCAAGCGCTTGGGCTCTAGAACAGTTAATCAAACGTATACATTATCGATTAAGATGCCAAGAAGAGTTGGAAGGAGCTTCCCTAGACTGGCAGCTGGCTCACTGCAAGAGAGATGCCAGCTCACGGCACTCACCTATGATACAAGATGAGATGTTAACCACCAAACCAGAGAGTCTGGAGGGATCTGAGTTTTGGGGAAACAGAATGGAGTTTTGGGACTCTTTCTCCTCCTCTTCAGGCAGAAATGGAGCCTGTGATCCACTGGTGCTCGCAGACTCGTTGGTGTCTGGCTCCTCCGTTGTACTAGCCATCTGGTAGGCCAGGTTAGGCTGCTCTGGCTGGTACCTTGGAGAAGGAAAACAAAACCAAAAGAGCATGGCCTTGGTAGAGAGTACAGTAAACGGTCACCCAGAATTAGAAGAAAGCTTGGTCGGAGCTCTCCATGTGGTTATGGACACCTGCAAGGCTTCAGAAGACATGCTGTGGCCAAAATTTACTGAAATGGGAGCCACGTTGGCTCCTTGTCAGGAGCCGAAGGGAGCCATCTGGTATGCATGGATGGAGGACACTGCACAGGGATTAGGCAACTGGAGGCTGGAGCACACAAATGGGGGCTGGAGTATGGAAAACATACTGTAGGCAGCAACCCTGGATTTGGGAGGAGCATGGACTAGATGTCCTAATAGGTCCTTTCCCACACTCTTGTGTTACAGTCCCAGAATGCAATGCTCCATCCATGAGCTGAGCAGAGGCTGCTCAGATCTAGATGAAGGACTGCACGTTGGGTCACATAGGCCCCGATTCTTGGGTGTGGCTGAGCCATGCTCAGCAGAGGAACCAGGGACGGGAGATAAAGGTGGCTTTTATGTCACCTTTGAACGCCCCCAAATCCCTCGGGCAGCTGGAGACTGGTTCACCTCCTGGAGCAATTTAGAACAGCCTCAGGGCAGCTCTGTCACACAAGCTTCTAACAGACCCCCCCCCACCCCCCCGCAGGGCCATCACCCCAGTGGAGTAGCACCAAAACACAGCACCTAACCAGTGGGTTGTGACAGTGAGTAATGGATATGGCAGTAGGGAACTGGCTGGATCTTTTAATCATTCATTTCCAGACTTTCTAATGCTTGGGAGTTAATTTTGAAGGAACAGCTATTTAAGGTCTGGAGCTGGGATAGTTAGACCAATAGCTAGGCAGCTGGCATGCTGTAGTTGCTATTTATTATACAAAACGTGATCATCTCACTGTTGCCTTGTCACCCCATCTATTTGCTGTATCTGCCTATTGTCTCATGTTATGTGCTAAGATTGTAAGCTGGCTGGAACAGGGACTGTTTTTTTATTGCATGTGGCCAGTATCTAGTACAATGGGGCCTTGATGCCTGATCAGGGGCTACCACAACAGAAAGAAAAACTCCTCTCACGCACGCTTTCACCCGTAACTCTCTTTTAACGAAGAGCCTTACTGGTGAATCTCCGTAGGTTTATACCACAAGCTTCAGGTAAAGGAACAGGCCATTTCAAAGGGCCCCTTTTAAATCTCTTTTGGCAGATGTATTTTAAATGAAGATGCATGTGGAATTTTGCAGATGTGCAAGCTCAGCAAGATTGCACCAGTCGTGAGAACCTCTCACAACTTATGCAGCAACTCAAATGCTGCAACATCAGGCAGCAAAGTGGGAAACTGAAGCTCCAGTGAACTCAGGCTTCCATTCTTCAGGCCTGTAAGTGGCTGTGGCTTACAACAAGGCTGAGGCCTTGTGAGTGCAGGGCTGCATGCCAGATGAAATGCACAGCACCTTGTAGCAGCAGACAAGGGAGTCACGTGCCCATCCGAAGGACTGCAAGGGAGCTGCTATTTTGCAGTTGCTACACAGGAGAGGAGATTGGGAAATAAAATGAAAACACAGGGGTGCCTGGACAGGGGAAATCCAGCGAGAGGGCACAGGCAAAGAGAACACAGGGAGAGCCCAGGGTTTGTAACTGTGCCTCAACTCTGGATGAGTATCTCTCTTTCGACTGTTGTGACTAATGGGAGCATCATAATGGCCTCAACTAGGCTTTGAATAAATGATAAATACTTTACAGTCACCTGGCACCTTTCAACTCCGAGCTTGTTACAAACATGAGGGGTGTGGAATTGATAATTGCTCTGTGGAGCAGGAAAATATAATCCCCCTGGTGAGCTGAGTAAACTGAGGCACAAAGAAGCTAGAGACTCAGATTTCAGACATGCTGACCATGAGCTTCGGGCAACTGGAGGTGTGGGTGTTCAGCCCTTCTTAAAAATAAAAAAAAAGGCACTAAGGCCCCGATCCTGCAAACACTTATGCACATGTTTAACTTTATCACTATTACTGTACTTAGCTTTACTATTTACTTACAGTAGTAAAGTTCAGCACAGAATAAGTGTTTGCAGGATCAGGGCCTTTGTGACTTACCCAAGGTCACCCAGCCAGTCTGTGGCAGAGTCAGAAACAGAACCCAGGAGCCCTATGATCAGTTCTTGTTCTAATCATTAGACCACATGGCCCCTCTCCTCTCTTAGCAAGACTCCACTGACAGGCATCCCCACACTGGCTTTTCCCCCCAGATCCCCACCTAACCAACAGCAGGGCTCCTGGGCATGCAGTGAGTCCTTCCACAAGGCAATGTGGCTTGAGACTGCTTTACCACTGGAGCTGATTCTTGGTGGTTCTTGTGGGGGGAGCTGTGACAGCAGAGCCCAGGTGCATCAGACATTTACAATGACTTGAAGTCTGGAATAGGTGTTTAGTGACCCCTTTCACTCACACAGGAAAATTGGTTTTCTGGGTTTAAAACATTTATTTAAACTGAGACCATAAGGAAAAATCTCCATTTAAAAAAAGCCTTATGATGAAATGACAGCCCTTGTCCTGCAGCATCCTCATCTTATCTCCTCCTTGATGACAGTGGTGGGTGTTGCAAAAGTGTGTGTGTGGGTCGAGGAGATGAAAAAAAAAAACAGATAATCTTGTACATTGTACTTTACTGAGCGCCTGCCCGCTTGTCCCCCAAGGCTGGCTTAAGCCTACACAGTCACCCTGTGCTTGCAGGCAGCTGAATGCCACTGCCTGCTTTTTGATCTCTTGGATATTATTAACAAACCAAACCAAACCAACTGGGGAGGAGAAAGAGCGAGGAGAGAGCGGCTTAAGGCACTGGGCATGAAAAGCCCCTTTGCTCTTTATTCTTTGCAAGGAGAATTATGTCCAATTCCCTTTGAAAAGAAATAATAAATAATAATAATAATAATAATAAATAAGAGAGAATGCAAAATCCAAGCCATGCGCCCGGACACCCAGAGCAGTTGGGGAAGGGAGGCACTTTGCAAAGTGGTTGGGAGGGATTTGGGTTGTAATTGCACCAATGACGTGCCTATTCAGTGCTTTGCAGGGAGAGCGAAGGAGGAGCGCGGGTGCCTTTAGGACTTTGTATCGCACCTCTTTTGAAGAGAGTTGTATCAATTCAGGGTTGCCAGCACATTTTATTTTGAAGTGGATGCTAATAAGAAAGAACGATCTAGACAGCAAGTTTTGCAAGCCCACCCTGGACAAAAAAGAAAGTCATTACGGAAGGTCCAGTCCAAGGTGTTGGATTGATTCTGTGTTGTGCAAATAATAACTGCCCGGTGGGGACAGGGGTGTGAGCCCTGATCGGTGCTGCCCAGAGGTGGCAGATTGCAAAGTAAATAAATACAGGGGCTCTCCCACAGCACTACACTCCTGCTCAGGTTTGGGTGGGGCTGGATGCTAAGTGGGTGGACCGCAGCCCACCCAGGCCCACCCGTGGCTATGCCCCTGTCATGTATTGACATGTGTGCTACATTTGGGGACATTTTATGTTCCCAAGAGATGATTCTTTGTGCACGGTTCCAGGATATCATAAGAACATAAGAACGGCCACACTGGGTCAGACCAAAGGTCCGTCTAGCCCAGTATCCTGTCTTCTGACAGTGGCCAGTGCCAGGTGCCCCAGAGGGAATGAACAGAACAGGATCCATCCCCTGTCGCTCATTCCCAGGCTCTGGCAAACAGTTTATCACATTAATCCATACCTCAGTACCAATACGCAGGCTGCCACCAAGGAATAAGCCAGCAGGGTCCCGATGGACATAAGATCCACAAGATCTTTCAGGTCGAAAAGAAAGGCCATGGCAGCTGGAGAGTGTGGAAAACAGAAACTGATAAGCTTGCAGAAGAGTCATGTTATGGGAGTGTCAAATTCAATATAGTTAAAGCAAGACCATTGCTCTGTCTTCAGTTCTGCACTGAGAGAATCCCCAAGGACACACTGGGCTTTCCAGCATCTCTTGTGAGAGGAGGGATGTGACTGAGGTGTAATGTGACTGAGGTGTAATGAATACATACCAAACTCTTATTGCTGCTGATGGACACAGACAGACCCTGTACTCCTCTCTGGTGTCCACTAACTCAGCCTAAAATGACTTTAAGAGCTTTGTTTGGTCTCTACAGCACTTCCCTCCCACCCTGTACTCTGGCAACAAGAACCAGACCGTGGCAGGTGGGCCCTCTTCTAATCAAGCGGGGAACAGAACACATCCAAAGGGCACTCCAGGAGGAATTAGTCAAAGCTCAGGAACTTGTTAACAAATGCCTAAGGCCCCAGGGCAGATTCCTGACACAGTTACCTACTGGTATCTGCCCATCTCAGGCTGCTGGGTAAAGGCTGTATACAGCTCAAGAGGAGGCGGGGTGTGTAGCACAGGAAAGAAGCATTCCAGTCTCTTTCTGTCTGTGACCCTTCTCTGCCTGTAATGTTTGCTCAAGTTTACAAACCCCACTGAGGTTTTAAAGTCATGCTGGTAAAAACGTGTAGCAAAGACATGACTGGAGGTCATCAGGAAGGTGAGCAGGCCTTGGCCATGCATTGCAAACACATTTTGGGAGGTGTCACAGGGTAAGTTGGGCCTTAAAGAAGAGCTGAGGCCCCAGCTCCTGCTTGTGCTGCTTTTCCTCCCAGCTCAGGTGACTTCAGGCTACAGCAAGGCCTGATGGGAAAGATGGCAGGACAATAGAAGGCTCATTTCTGGTCCAGGAGTGAGCAAGCTGAGGAAGGATTACTGATTTTGTGTGGTGAAGGTTGATTGGTGGAGACCCATTGAGGAGAGATACTCTGGTCCCAGTTGCGGGGGACGGGACGGGGAGAGAGGACTGTTAAACTCTGCACCAGGGCAGGATTAAGACATAGGCACTACACGCCTGTGCCTAAGGCCCAAGTTCCTAGGGTCATGTGATCATGTTAGAGCAAAGCATCATGCCACCCATCCAGTTGGAGGAAGGCTATTTCTACTGGCCATGCACCTTGATCAGAAAATTAAACCAATGCCCCCATAGGAGGCTTTAAAAAGAGCCATATGGGGCTTTAGGAAGGAGGCCAGCTAAACACATGAAAGACACTAAATACAAATATTTTAAAATAACCTTAAAACCGTGACACATGCTCAGTCCCCATAACTAAGGCCAGAGTTTCACAAGAGCTGAAATGTCCACAGCATCCACATGCGGTGCATCTAGCACCAATTGCCAGTCCCAGCTCTGGGGTTGTGAGTAAAGAGGAGACACATTCACAGAGTTAGTTCTTAACTATTTAGGGAGTTGTTGCTTTTCTCTGATAGCCGGGAGGCTAAACTTCCCGGATTTGTGAGGGCTGGGGGGCAATCTTACCAGCTGTAAGTAACTTGTTAACAAATACCTAGGCCACAGGGCAGATAACTGACACAGTTACCTACTGGTATCTGCCAAGCTCCGGCAGCTATGTAAAGGCTTTATACAGTGTCTGTCACCATGATACGTAGGCACAGGCAAGTCCACAGCCACAGGGACCCTGGGTTGGGCTTGCCCACCTTCTGCACAAAGCTAATTTTTTTAAAAACCATAGCAGCGCGCTGGGACAGGAACAGTGAGTGGAGTAAGGTGCTAATGAGTAAGGAAGGCAGTAGTGGGTTCTGAGAGAGACCCCATGAGAAAGATCTATATCCACATACAAAGATATTTTGTGTTTCCCTAGTTCTGTGCTATTCAGACTTTGGGAATTCAGAACTAAACCCAGGAAGCCATGTTGTGGAACTAGAGAACACAATATGGAGGATTAGAGCTGAGTTGCTGTATTTCCCCCATAGTGGAGCATATTTTTGCTTTCTGTGCATTCATGCAACTCTTGGCACTTACCTGCCACAGCCCCTGAAGTTACCGTAGCTATTGCTGGGGTTTTGGTTCGCTTGCTGACCGTAGCCAAACATTTAAACAGCAGCCCGTCTTCTGCCATAGCATAAATCACTCTAGGCATCGGAAACATGGAGCCAAGAAGGCTAAGGAGAAAAAAAGGCATTATCTACTAGTACAGCTCTCACACCACACACGGACCGAAGGCAGAAAAATGGAAGTGCGGGAATTGAAGCCCAGTAGCGGAATGGCTTTAGTTAACAAAGCTTCAATTCCCAGGTCTTCCCCAAGCGCTGCCCCCACTACACTACTCACTGCTGGGAATGAGGCTCCACATGTGGATACCTAAAGCTAGGCACTTAGGCCCAGATCCTTAAAAGGTCCTTAGGCACTTAACTCTCGTTGATTTCAATGGGCATTAGGTGCCTAGGACCTTGGAGGATCTGTGCCCTACACCCAGATTTTGGATCCTGCATGGAAGTGGCCTGATTTTCAGAGGTGCAGAACACCCAAAAACTGCACTGGTTCCATGGAGCTGTTCCCGCTTACATCTGGTCTGTCTGAGTCAGTCGTGTCTTGTTTTCCCAGGGCTACTGGTAAAAGAACACTTCTTTTTAATATATTCAAGAGACACACAATTTCAGACGGTCCTTAAGATGGAGATTTCCTGAGTCACAAATGGGAGCTTCCATCTGTGAAACCTAATTCTAAGAATTTGTTTGAACCTTTTGACACAGGGTGAAATCCTGGCCCTATTGAAGTCAGTGGGTCCCGAATTTGACCCAGAGGGCCTGAATCCTCTGGCACTGGAGTGGAGTTACACCAGTGTAAGGGACATAGGACTAAGATCCTTAGCTCGTAACACACAGAAAGAGGCGGCAATGGAAATACAAATCTGCACTGAGAAGGGTACAAGAGAAAAGCATCTCACCTAGTAGAAAGGGCACAAAGTGAACCAACGGCCACTGCATAGTTGGCACCCTCCCAGCCCACATATTGAAATGCATTGGGTAAAGGACTGTTTGGATCGAGCAAGTAGTAGGGCATCATGAGCGTGAGGGCAGCTGACACGCCAAAGTAAGCGACGAAGCAGATCAGGAGCGAGGCGACGATGCCAATGGGAATCGCTTTCTGAGGGTTTTTCACTTCTTCGCCTAGAACAAAGACAGTTACGTTACAGCCACAGACAACAAAAAGGCTAATTCAACGAGACTCCCAGGCGACGTGCGGCTTTCAAAGGAGCCTGGGAGAGCAAGGTGGCCAGCTCCTAGTGACAGTCAAGAGGAGCCAGGCCTGCCATTTATGTCCCTGGAGATCTCCCTCATGATCACGTCCGTAAAGGGGAATGCCACCACTTTGTGTGACAAGTTTTAGTTGACTGTTTGAGAAGAATCATTATCACTACAATTCAGAGAGCCAGCATTTGTTCTAAAATCGGGTCGGGTGCTTCACCCCAATACAGTTGCTCTCATCTTTAATTCACAGGGGCATCGGGCACTCTGAATCAGGTTAATCTCTGGTGTAAGTTCCATGAGTTCAGAGAAGACTTTGGCCCTAGGTGCCCCAGCAGGTCAAAGGGAATGGAAGGTGCTCTGCTCCTATTGGGAAGCACTTGAGCTAATTGGAAAAATGGACCCAAAAACCCAAACCCAAAAATGGACTCTGTGAAAACTATCAGTCACTTTCCTTCCACAGGATTCCAAAGCAAAGAGGGGGGCTGGATTTTCATGTATTCAAAATTTTCTGTGAAAATTGTATCCATTTTGGTTTTGACACTTCATAGATTCATAAAGTCCAAGGCCAGAGGGGCCCACTGTGATCATCTAGTCTGACCTCCTGTATAGCACAGGCCATAGAACTTCTCCAAAATAATTCCTAGAGGAGATGCTAGGAAAACATCCCAGCTTGATTTTAAAAAATCGCCAGTGATGGAGAATCCACCATGATCCTTGGTAGATTGTTCCATGATGAATTACCCTTACTGTTAAAAATGTAGGACTTATTTCTAGTCTGAATTTGTCTAGCTTCAACTTCCAGCCATTGGATCAGGTTATAGCTTTCTCTGCTAGATTGAAGAGACCATTATTAAACATTTGTTCCCCAGGTAGGTACCTACAGACTGTGATAAAATCACTCCTTAACCTTCCCTTTGTTAAGCTAAATAGACTAAGATCCTGGAATCTAATAATATAAGGCAGGTTTTCTAATCCTTTAATCATTCTCATGGCTCTTCTCTGAACCTCCTCTAATTTATCACCATCCTTCTTTTGTCCGTCCTTTCTCCTCCCTCACCCCCGACTCAGTTTCTTTTATTCATTTTACTCCGGGGGAAATAAAGAGGAGAAAACTCCCCAAAACCTATGTTTCCATATTATGAAACCAAAAACTTTGAAAACAAATGTTTTGCCAAAATTTATAATTTTGAAAAAAGAATATTTTTCTAGCCACCCCTCCCCCCACCATAAAGCCCCTCCAAAAAACAAACAAAAAACCCATTAAAACCTGTGACTAGCCAGTTCTCTTGAGCATCTTGTAGATCAGGACCCATGAGGCCAAGAGACTGTCTCAAGATCATACAAGACGACCATATCGGAGCTGGGGATACAGCCCTGTCTCCTGACTCCCAGTCTTGTACTTAGCCCAAGATCATTTCTCCCCACTGCCCCACACTTCAGCATAGCGCACCGCTGCATTTCCTGGTTCCAGCTAGGACTCAGTGCAGTGGAAGCCTATTCTTGAAGTTTTCCAACATAAAATGGGAAGTCCTGGAATCTCACAAGAATAAAAAATGGATGGGCACCATCTGGATGTGCTGTTCAGTGAATGAAATCAGAAATATTATTTATTTGCATTATAGTAACAACTAGAGCAACTGTACAAATCTAGAATAAAAGATGTTCCCTGTCTCAGAGTGTACAACGCAAGTCTTACATTTAGAAACAATAGGCAGGAGAAGAAGGATGGATGGGTGACCCTAAAACTGAAAAGATGAAGTGATTCCATAGGACAGCTAGTGCACAGCATGATTTCCTGATTCAGCTGAAAAGAGGTTTGAGTTATTTGTAAAGTGTGTCATGTGAAGTTACTGAGGGCAGCCGAACTCATAATGGGGAAAGTGGTCTCTCACAATGAAAGCTTTCCGCTTACCTGTGGTGGCAATACAGTCAAATCCTACGAAGGCATAAAAGCATGTGGCTGCCCCTGAGAGGACTCCATTGAATCCAAAGGGCATAAACCCCCCAGCGCCATGCTTCAGATCTCCCACCTGTGTTTGACTGAAAAGAACAAGAGATCAGGAGAGATTCTCGGTACAGACACCTATCTGAAGTGCGTTCCTGCAGCCTGTAACAGAATCCACCATAACTGGAGTTGGAGGGAGAGTGCTTTCAGGTACACGTGGTCAACAGACTTATAGAGGAGACGATGGCATGTGCTGCAGCTTACACTACATAGAGATTTGAGTCAGCTTGTGACCGGCTAGGGAACACTTTGAACACTCAGCATTTAAGTCTTGTTCAGATCGTCCATTGTTTTCTAGGGTTTATTAACATGACTGAGGTGGGAGGAAAGACTGAACTTGGTCTCCTAACATCTCAACCTGGCAAAAAAGTTTAAACTTATTTAATTCTGAAAATAATGACTGGATACAAATGCTCAAAGGAAGTTTACCCACTTTCAGGTCCTCGGTTGATCTTCTATTTTAAACAAAAGTTTATTATAAATAACTCTGGCCAAAATATGGCCTCATCAGATTTTAATGTTCAAATATTACATCTCCTGCTTACTACTGTAAGGATTTTTAGGTAGGCCCTTAATCCTGAAAAGACTTAAACCTGTGCTGCACTCTGAGCAGTCCCACTGTAGTAAAAAGGCCTACTCTCAGCGTGTGAGTTAAGCACGTGCATAGACTGCAAGTGATCAGGGCCCAAAGAAGGTGGCCTACAAATGCAATCATGGAATTGGTCAAGAGGAAACTTTTCATTCTATCAGGTAATTTCAGGTATGTCTACACTGAAGCAAGGAGTGAGCCTCCCTGCTCAGGCAAACCGGCTTATGTTAGCAGGGCTCATGCTAGTGCGCTAAAAATAGCGGCATGGACATTGTGGCACCAGTGGAGGCCTGAGCTCCGACCCATCCTGAAATCCGGAGGCTAGCTCAAGCCTCTCCTGTGCCATAACGTCCACACAGCTACTTTCAGTGTGACAGGTCAAGCCCCACCAGCACTCGGGAGAAAAGGGGAAATCTTAGATCTCTGTAGAAAAAATCCCGCCTGCTCCAGTTGAATTTTTAAAAATAATTTTACCAATTTTCAAAATGTGACTAAAATGCATTCAATTTCTGTGGGCAGGGAGAAGTGCAAAATACCATGTAACCTCGGTTAACACTAGCCACTAATAAGGCAGCTAAATGAAACTCCACTCACAGTCTGTTCCTCTAAGGTGCATGCCTGCGCGGCTGCACACGAGGCCATCAAAGGCCGCGCAGCAGCCACACGCGTGCGCACATACGTGAGTGAGGAGAATGTGGAGGGTTGAGGCAGTGAGGTACCTCTCTTTCAGCCCCAGCTCAGGCCAGGGCTGCGGGGATGAGAGAGGTGCATCTCTCCCCTGGCCATAGCCCCAGGGCTGCAGCAGCCAGAGAGAGACACCTCTCCCAAGGCAGGGGAGGGGAGAGACATGTGTGTGTCTCTCTCACAAACACACACACACACACACACACAGTATGTGTCTCTCTCTCACACATACTGTGTCACACACATACACGCACACACTGGTTCTAACATATACACACACACACACACACACTCACTCTTTCACACTCACCTCCCAACATATTTGTGTTGTTGTTACTTTTTGATACTTCCTGAAATGCACATATATTCTCTGTAATTTTATTCTTTCAAAGTGCTACTTTATTTTTTTGACTGGTCTATGCATTTCATAATTTTTATTTCTCTCTTACGCTTCAATTTAATTCTTTGAGTAGTGAGTTCTAAAATGCCTAAACTGTTCTGGCTGAGGTAGTTATCCCTACGTTAACTTTTTTTTTTAAAAATCTATATAGCTTTTTTGTTTCTACTGGTGGTGCACATCCACACATTACCTTGATATTGGTGCACATAACAAAATTCATTCTGCACATGAGTGAAAAAAATTAGAGGGAACATTGCTCACAGTAGCTTTATACCTGTTCATGAGTGTTCTCACACTGGCCTCCAGTTTTGCTTGTGTAAATAACTGTGGGCACAACTTTGCGCCCATAATTAAGGCATTAATAAACATTACATTAGGGCCATTAAATAATCTAAGCCCTGGATTTGTCAATTCAGTCAGCTATATAGACAGCTAAGTCCCCTAAGCTTTGGAAACCCCATTACACGTGAAAATCATTTAGACAGTCGAATGCTGATGTTTCTGGAGATGCAGCTAAACTATGCACAAACCCCAGCTCCCCTGGCACATGTCACCAAAATGCAATTCTAATGAGTGAAAAAGCTGTAACTAAAGTGAATGATTATCACGACATGCAGGGCAATGCTGGTGCTGAGTCATGTTGTGTCCTCTTCTACAGAGGGAATTATTTACCAGAGAATAAGTCCCCTATGGGCTGAATCCTGGAAACCGAATGAGGCCCATAAAAGGCCCTACATGCATCTGAATCAAATGGTTCCAGTGCAGAGGGGTGGACGGTATGTGGGGAGCCCAGGCCAGGGGCCTGCACCACTCCAGCTTGCTGTAGAACTATGCTTTTGGGGATTTCCCTGCACCAAGGCACAAGGGGCTTAGGTAGCAAGCCAGGACTGGTAGAGCCATTAGATCCACCAGCCAAATGAGCCCATGGAGGACATGCAGTAGCAGCCTCAGAGCAGCTCTGCTGCATTCCACAGCCTGAGGGAAGAATTCCTGCCTCTACAATCCCTGCCAACCTCTTCACTGCTGAGCTGCCTGACTCAGGTCTGGGCCAGGGAAAAAGATTTGCAGCATCATGATAACTGGATTTCTGATTTGCACATGGTAATGCACTCAAATAATCTGGGATTTACATTTTAACTGAGGTGCTTAGGGCAGATTTCAAAGGTATTTACATATTTAAGATTCAGATAGGTACCTACTGGGATGCAACAGCATCCAAGCAGGTTAGGTGTTTAACTGCATTGAAATTAATGGAAGGTAGGTGCCAAATCTGCTTGGGCACTTTTGAAAATTTCACTGGGTGCCTACTAGCATCTCTAGGCACCCAAACATCTTTGAAAATTTGGCCCTTAGGCTTTACTTGGGCCATTGACTTCAATAGGTTTTGCCTTAGTACGAACGGTCCTCATGGCCTGGCCCACTCCCAGACATTTCTCTACATCCAAAATTACTATAAGCAGGTGCCTGTGTATTCACTTCTAAATGGGCCCATTATGACTACGACTTTCATTGTGTTAATTCATATTGCTGATAAACTGACTTGCCTCCACTCTGAATTAACAAGTGATGTAATGACAGCTGACACTTCTGTGCAGCACTGCTACCTGGGACTATCTCACCAGATGCTAATCTGCCTTTTTTTCCCCAGCGTTAAGAGTTGTTCTGAGTAGAGCTGCTTGCACTTTGTTGTTAAACAGTATAATCCATACATTTTTGCAGCAGTTAATTGCATTTGCTGTGTATCCCTTTTTTATTAGTCAGATGTTTTTCTTTTTGCACAGCAAGGGCCAGATCCTGAACCTATATAACTAAGCAAGGGCCCATTAACTCCCATATGGAAATAAACCATGTGAGGATTTGGCCCAAAATTGTTTCTTTTTTTCCCTGTCCTTCATCTAAATGCAGATTCATAAAATGGAAGCTTTCAACAGCAGCAGAGCCCTGGCTGGAAATAACTGCACAAATTCCAGAAGAGGCCAGAACCAAGTGGGTGATCAGTCCCAGGTTTAGGAGAAGAGAGGGATAACTTGACAGCGCTGAAATGTGCACAGTGATGACAGTGTTACTAGAAGTGGAATGAGCCATTAGCTTCACAGAAAATCTCCTAGTACATTTACTGGTTTAAAGGGCTCAAGCTGGACAACGACCATTTAAATGCCTTCCAGCACTGTATATATACCCAAACTATGGTGGAAAAGAACTATACAACATTTCACTGCTCAAATGATTTCAGAAACCGTAGGATTCATCCAATTTAAGCACTTAGGAGAGGTTGTTAAGGAAATAGAGCCCAATCTTAAATCCCTTATTCGGAGCCAGACTGTGTCCATGTCCCTCTCACCCTCTTAACAATGAGATCCTCACAGGGGTTTTCTCCCACACGGCCTCCCAGCTGTGGTTTTTAATCACAGGTGATCTAGTCCCAAGTGTCTAGTTAACCCTCCCTCATGCAGAGCTCCCCCTGACATTCATGGGATTTCTGCCTGAGTGCAGACTGAGTGACCACTTGGCAAAGCCTTGGAATTTGGCCCATAATGACGATGCACGAATCTCTGAGTGGTCCCTGAAAACGGATCGACATGCATAAGGAAACGTGAGAGGAGAAGAAATGCTGTGACGTACTTGTCTCTATATGAATCATTGATCATGTTATAGATGTCGTCGACGGTGAGATGCCAGTTTTTGACTGATCCCTTCACAAAGCCTGACACCATAACGAAGCCGAGAACGAGAACGTTGATGCAGGTGAATATTTTGTTTACCATTGCGGATTCTTTCACTCCACAAGTTAAAAGCCCTGGAAAAATGACAAAGAACAGTCAGACATTCCCTCAAGAATAGCACATGGCCCAGCCGCAGCAGAGCAAAGGGAAGCCCTGACTTTTTGTGCACGTCTCTCTCACTGCATTATTGTCAGGGGCGTCTCTAGGATTTGCGCCGCCCCAAGCACGGCGGCACGCCACGGGGGGCGCTCTGGCGGTCGCCGGTCCCGCGGCTCCCGTGGACCTCCTGCAGACGTGCCTGCAGATGCTCCACCGGAGCCGCGGGACCAGCGGACCCTCCGCAGCCATGCCTGCGGGAGGTCCGCCGGAGCAGCCTGCTGCCCTCCCGTGGGATGCCGCCCTAAGCGCGCACTTGGCGCGCTGGGGTCCGGAGCCGTCCCTGATTATTGTGCTAATAAAATACCATTTAAGTGGTCTCTCTACACTGGAAAGCTGCTAGGTTAAGGAAAAGTCTAATACAAAAAGATAGGGTCCAACCCTGCAAACCTTTCTCTTCATGAAAACAGTCTTATTAAAGTCAATAGGACTGAGCCCTTGGTAAATACAAACTCCATCCAGAGACCACAGATCAGATTAGCTCTAGGCCTCAGACAAAGCATCGTTGGTGGTTTTTGTGAAGTACCTCATTGTGGTCATGCAGGCCCTGGCTAAAGCGCAGAAGTTGCCAGTACCAGCCATCTTGAACAGTTTCTTGGGAAGATGGGCAGGTATCATGCCAGTGCAGGGATCAGACACAGCAGGTAAGTTACCTGACACTTATATTGAATGAATCATAAGAACATAAGAATGGCCCTACTAGATCAGACCAAAGCTCCATCTAGCTCAGTATCTTGTCTTCCAACAGTGGCCAGTGCCAGGTGCACCAGAGGGAATGAACAGAACAGGTAATCACCAAGTGATCCATCCCTGTCACTCATTCTCAGCTTCTGGCAAACAGAGGATAGGGACACCATCCCCGCCCATCCTGGCTAATAGTCATTGATGGACCTATGCTCCATGAATTTATCTAGTTCTTTTTTGAACCTTGTTATGATCTTGGCCTTCACAACATCCTCTGGCAAGGAGTTCCACAGGTTGACTGTGTACTGTGTGAAGAATTACTTCCTTTCCTTTGTTTTAAACCTGCTGCCTATTAATTTCATTTAGTGACCCCTAGTTCTTGTGTTATAAATCACAGAGGAAAAAGTTATGGGGAAAATCCTGACCCCACTGTAGCCAAGGGGAGTTCTGGCATTGACTTTGCTGTGAGCAAGATTTCAGCCCATTTCTTTAAAAACTTTCATCTTAATGTATAGCATATTTTTAGAAGTGCCAGCAATAACAACGAGTCAGCACGCTGCATTCAGAATAACAGATTTTGTTTCTCTTCTTCGATCTTTAGCTAATAACTAGCATTCCTACTCCCTTGCTTGCTGTTTAAGAAAGAGGTTACCTGTGTAACCAAAATCTAACATGTAGTCTTAGTGATAAACATCAACATGAAGTGTGAGCAGTGCTTAATTTCTAATGAAAGAGGCGCTGAGGCTCAAGCAATTAGATGCCAGGGCTCAAGCAATTTTTTTACATTCATCACTGATGCAGCAAACCGAGAGGTGCTGGGGCTCTGAATTGCCAAGCCTAGAGATGCCAGGGCTCAGCCCTGGCAAGCCCTGGCACAAATTAAGCACTGGGTGGGGGGAAACACTGCGATGGGACCAGGATTTGGCCAACAGAGAGTTTATTTCACTCACAGATGTGGAGTTCATAGATTATATGGTGAGAAGGGACTGTTGTGATTGTCTAGTCAGACCTCCTATACAACAAAGGCCCAAGTTTGTATTTTTGAAACAAGGGTATAAGCCATGAAATAGGCGGTGGACATAGCAGAAGATCTAGATAAAGCAGGGTGGGCAACCAGAAAATAAGAAATCAGGCACCAACAAGTAGGTGATTCTCAAGAGCTGAGACAGGCATAAGCTACAGGGCATATGTACAGTGACAGAGCTAACAGAAGGGGAGGCGGGGAAACCACGGGCTTTAGGTGCATGTGTGGCACCTTTCTCACAGGGCTGGAGTGACAGTCTGCCGAGCGTTCACCTGGCGGCAGCAGCTGGGCCCAGCTCCCTGCTCCAGGCATTGTGATACAAAGCACAGGGTCGCAGTGCCACGTGACCTTGTGTGCCATGTCACAACACCACTCACTCAAATTCGACCCGGCTGCCTCTCTGTCGTGCTGGGCCAAACCTGAATGTTGCTGTAAGCTCGTGCGCCAGGTCACAACATCAGGAGTGAGGAGCCAGTCACTGCTGCGTAGTGTGGAGTGGGCTTGCTCTCCAGCCTGCCGCCAATGACTCAGTTGCAAAACCTAGCTCTGCCACTGCTTATATGTGGGAATAAAGCTGCTTATTCAGAAGCTTTCTGCGGCTGCAAAGGTTTAGCCTTTTTGCAAAATTTTCAAAATCTGAAGGTTTCCCATGCAGTAGAAAAAAGCTGCTGACACAGTTTTACTCTCAAATAGCAGTGGGTGAAACTCTACAGATAAAGAAATTTAAGTAAGCACATACGTTAGAACACTGATCCAAATGGAACTTCCAGGGCCAAATTCTGATCAGTCAGACCACTTTACATCTGGAGCCACTCCATTACATCTAGATTAACGGAGTACAGAATCTACCCTCACATCTGCTAACTCAGAGCTCAACACTTCAAGCCCTGTACATGAGGGGTTCCGATGGACTTCAACAGGAGTTCTACCCTCATCAAAGGACTTGCAAGTTCAGAGCCTCTGGCTGGGAACCTCATAAGAACATGGTTCCTTGTGAGAGTTCTGACAATTCCTGCTTCTGATCAGGCCTAAAGTATTGCAAGAAGAGCCTCTGTTGTGGTATCATGGTATCTCCTACCTGCTAGGAAGCACACAGGTGCAGGAAAATTATTTTCTTTTAATCAATATGAAGTTTGACAAAGTTCTGAAAGGTTCAGTCTGATATTTGAGTGAAAGTTTAGCTGGGTTTTCATTGTAATTCCTGCTCTTGTACAAAATACTCCCTGCATTCCAATCGAAAACTGAAGACATGTTTTGCATGTTATGGAAAGAGAGAAACCAGTTTATTTTTCATGCAGAATTATTTCTCTTGAGTCCTGCAATCACTGCTGCAAATTGAAGTCCACATATTTTAAAATAAACAGTCACGCACCAGGGTGTTACTTAGTTCCGTCCTTTCCCCCCACATTTTCCTGGCCAGTGTGCTATATAAACTGGCAGATCATCAGAGCAGGAGTTAGAGCAATAGAACAGAGTCCCTCTGCAATAGTTTTTTTAAAAAGCCCTCCATACTTGTCTCAGGGTAACAAATCTCCCTGTCTTACTCTACATGGTATAAAGATTGATTGTTTCACCAGTGTTCCTGTAAATCACCTTGAATGCTCCCCTAATGAAAGAGCTTACAAACAGGATGTGCAGAGTTGGAACTCCAGAGCTGCTGAACAGGTCAATCCGACACTTTGGGCAAACAAAGGAGCCTTTAATAAATTGTCCAAAATAAGTGAGGGTGTTTGCTCGTCCACCAAAAGCAAACAACGAAATTACAGAAAAGTAAGTATCATCCCAGCAACCTTCCCAAAGGTTTTACCTGTTAAGGTGAAGATGATGAGAACAGAGAAGATATCTGGATATTCTGCTAGCACCCCTGGAGCGTTCATGGTCATGTGCTCTTGGCAGAAGCGCTCGATGTGCTTGCCTGTAAGTTCATCAAACGTCGCGCTCCATGCTCTGGCCACGCTTGATGTTCCTACCAAAAAACAGGAAGGAAGCACAGCACTTTTCATGACTAGAAAATATTTCTAAATGAGCGGCACTACTTACTGCTGCATGACAGCAGCAGGGATCAGCCCAAGAAGGGTGCAGCTGACCCCTGCTATTCAGTTAGCAGGGGCTAATAGTGAACCCTCGCCCACAGGCCCACTTGGAGGTTCGGCTTCTCTACAAACCCGAATCTCAGGAGACAACCCCTCTCGCAGAAGACCTAGCCTAGCAATTGCTTGCCCTCCCTGCAGCAGCCTTCATGCCCCCAAGATCCCTTGTGAAGAAACCGCTTCCCACACTGGAGTAAACCACTTACTTCAAAGGTGTTCCACTAGTGTAAACGCTGGTGTGAGAGGAGAAAGAAGCCCTAAGACGGGAAAAGGGGGATGAGCAGGTTAGCAGGAAAAGCAAATCACAGGAGGGTATAAGATATACCAGGCCTCATGCAAACTGGTCCCTGCTTTGCGTTTCAAACCTGGGGTTACAGGGAGTCAGGGAGATAAATTCTGCTCAGCCACACTGCTGAAAATCCAGAGTGACTGTACTGATTCCAGCTGACTCACTGGGAGAGTGGGAGGCAGGTCAGTCCTTAACAGAGAGCAAAGCAGGACCCATGTATTTCAAACCCAATTCTTGAGCAACTCAACCACCCCACAGCTTGAAGTATTGCCTAGGAAACAGAAGCTATCATATGAAAATAAGAGAAATCCTGGAGTACAGGGTAAATCCACGTTCAAGCTCTACAGCAGGGACAGAAAAATACCGCACTGCAAGATAAATGCTGAAATGCAGCTCGCAAATTCGGACAAGATGCAAATAACTTTGAAGCTTTTGAAGATTAAAAATCCCTCAACACTCTTTCAGCATTGACACTTCCTTTCCTTCTCCTGACCGTCTAACCTCTTTAAATGCATATATGTAATGCACATCCAAGGAGCTATAGAACAGACCAGCATTCAAATTGGTTTTATCGAGGGTTTGGTTTTTTTAAATACATATCTTCAAAACGATGGTTTAGGCTACAGAAGTTCCCCATTGCTGACAACAGGTGCAGCTGATCCAGTGCTGACCACCCTTGAGCTGCAAGTGTAGCAGACAGGGACCAACATCGTTCAGTGCCATTCCAGTAGCTGTAACCAAAACCTGCTGAGACACAATGTAGTCCCAGTGACTTCAATAGGATGAAGTGTAGCAGTAGGTACTACTCCAAGGAATGAGTATTGGCAGGGTTAGGCCCCACTTATGACTATATAGCACCATTTTTTATAAAACTTTTCACCCTAAAAACTGTAATTTTTTCCCCGTTAACACTGATGTGAAATCGCTCTTACAACTGAAACTGAAATTAATACCAAGAACGAGAATTCTAATTGAAAAACGGGCTGACAAACTAATTCTCACAGATCCACTATTTAGCCAAAAAGACTTGAGTGAAGGTCTTGTGATCATTATAAACTAATAATGACAATCTAGCCTGGAACTAGCTCCATGCAGCTGTGCAGGGGAAGACAGGGCATAACTGAGTCCTGCGGGGCTTTCCCATATCTCAAGCCCAAGCACAAGGGGCTAGGGGGAAGCAAGCTCCATGTTACTCAGACCCATTTAGCAGGGCATGACCCCCCTCCAACAGATGTTGATGAGCCTGCTATAGCCTTGGCCTAGGCCGACATAGGTAGGTCTTTTCGCTCAGGCAGTAAAGGCTCAAGCCACAGAGCCCAGGTTCAATCCCCATGAAGGTGTTACAAGTCACTACTCCCACTTGTGAGCAAGCTGGCGAAGAAGGCAATGGAGTAGGGTGACCACCCATCCCAAATTGGTCAGGACAGTGCCAAAATGCAGAGTTCAAGCCCCAGTCCTGGGCTGCATGATTCTGGGATAGTGTTGCCAGTTTTAGTTGGATGTATCCCTGGAGATTTCATCACATGACATAATCTTTAATTAAAGATTGATCTTTGAATTCCTGGAGACTCCCGGCCAATCCTGGAGGGTTGGCAACCCTACTCTGGGACAGCAATTGTCCCGGATTCCCTCCAGTGCTGCTCTGTGCTCAAGGGTGGTGCCAGCCTTTTCCCGGGGGGTGGGCTGAGGTGGGCTCCTTCTTGTCATGAGGCTCTGCCCCCTGCTCCACCCGCCCCAGGCCCTGCCCCTGCCCCTGCCCAAGCCAGAAGCTAGAGCTGGCCAGTATAAGAGCTGCCCAGGGAGTTCAGGCCACTGTGGGAAACCCTGGAACTTCCACATGCCCTCGGCGGTGCACCTTGGCAGGCAGGGACAGGGGCCGGGAGCTGCTCTCGGGCACCCCGTCCAAGGCAGGTGAAGGGCCCAGGCTCCCTGGGCAGCTCTTATCACGGCCCGGCTCCAGCTTCCAGCCTGGCCAGGGCCTCAGGGGGAAGAGGAGGAGCAGGGGTCGGGGCCAGGGTGTCCCACTTTTTACTTTTGAAAAGGTGGTGACCCTAGAAGGCACAGGCCAGTCTTTGCTCTGTCCCCAAACAGATCAACCAGCAGGACAAACCTGGCATGAGGAGGAAAGTAAGAAGAGGCTACGCCCTGTAAAGCACTGTAGTAAGTTACTTCTTCCCCCAGAGCAAGGAGGAAGGAAGGAAGGAGTCACAATTGTCCAGGACTCCTCCTGGGATGCGCCTGCTATGCACACACATGCATATTTGGGATTTAGAACTCTGGTTCAAACAAGTTTGTAGGTAATATTTGAGCAAGATATTTTTCCCCCAACAGTTTTATCGGGGAAATAGTTGAGCTGTCTATATTTAAGGGTATTCTACCTGAATGTTACTTTAACACAGTCCTATGCTAACAGTTTAGTTTAATTTTAAGACTATCTACAGATGATGCAAATATTATTGTTTTTATTATGCCACCTTAAAATAAATCACACCAAATAGCTATTTATAAAAAGGTTAGGGTGTAGTATGAAAGCCATAAGGAGAAGAACAAAGGTCTCAGAAATGCCAATCTAAGCCCAGATCCTGTGATTAACTTTGCTCAAGTGAATGTGTTTGCAGGGTCAGGATCATGCGACCCTATCTAGCCCGAAATCCCCCAGACAGCTTCTGCTTTATTGGTTCTCTCATACCCTGGTGATAAAGGCCATATAAGTACAGTGTCTAGATAAACAAGAACTGCTGGACTATAGAAGCTTCTATTTATTGCTACAATTAAACCCGGGAGGATGCATCTCTAAAAGGTAATTAACATTTTTCTGTAGAACAAAACACCTAGAGAGGAACCTATTTTGGAAATCTGGGTGTGTCCGTGGGGTGGAGGGGGGATTGGTTTGTTTGGAGTTTTTTTAAACTACATGTTAGCCCCTTCCTGACATCAACCCAATTCATAAAAGAATATCAGAACACTGGGCATCTTACCTGGCACTCTCTCATTTCATATACAAAATCTAGAATGTAAAGAGGTTTCATGTAACATACAGAATGGAATCAATACTAGCCAAGACAAGCAGTACATATGTCACCAAGCAAGTCTTTACCTGATCTCTGCCAGGCACCCTGGGAATCAATCTCAGTTTTAATGGTAATATTTCCCATAAAGTGTAATTTAAAACCCGCCTTTAATAATTTAATAGAAAATTGTTTGTCATTGTAGTTAGTGGAGTTCTTCCCTTAACTGGTATGTTGGTTTCAGCCTGAGCTCTGGCGCCATGACAAGTGGCACCATAATACGCTTGAAATGTTTGATGACTTGATTAAATGGATGAAACTTGAATTAACCAAAAAGGTTTCCTTTTACACCTCAGAAGTGTGAACTGAGTTGTCCACTTACTCAGGGTCTGAGCCAAAGCCCATTGTAGTCAACCGGAGATTTTCCATTGACTTCAAGGGGCTTTGGATTGGGCACTGGACTTAAATCAGCAGAAATTAGGCACCTAAATATCTATGAAGATCTGAGCCTGAGTGCTGCAACCCACACCAGGCCCAATCCTGCACCTATTGAAGTCAATGCAAAATACCTACTGATTTCAATGGACGCAGGGGACTGGGTCCTTAATCAGCAAATGCTATAGATCCTGAACCAGTGAGAAGCTAACCTTCCCACCCCCTGCCAGCTGAACATCAGATTTTTCTTCCATAGCAGAAAGAAAAACCCTGATTCCTGGTAGATAGCTAGCAGGGCCTCAAGCCAATATTGCATGAATCTGTTTAAACTAAAGGAAGCAGAAGGCAACCTGGCACTGATCCAAAGTGTTAACCTATAATACTTACCTAGTTCATAGGATGACTGAATTTCCCGAAAGAGCTCTGAAATGCTCAGCTCTGGATGCTGCTGTAGGTGCAAGGTATTCTGTAGTTTCTATTTTTATAACAATCTGACTGTGCAAGAGAAAGTTAGTGTACAAATCAAATACTGGATGAATGCTACAATATTTCTGCATGCCCCTCAGTACTTACCAATCACATAAGAAAGAATTAAATTCCATCCAGTGATGAATGCCAACAGCTCACCCACGGTCACATAGCTATAGAGATAAGCAGACCCAGTCTTTGGAACTCTAGCACCAAATTCTCCATAACAAAGTCCAGCCAACACAGAAGCCAATGCGGCAATCAAGAACGAGATAACAATCGCAGGTCCCGCGTTTTCTCGTGCCACTGCGCCAGCCAGTATATAGACACCCGCACCAAGTGTGCTACCTACACCAAGAGCTACCAAGTCAAAAGTGTTGAGGCATCGTGACAGCTTGCTCTCTTCTCTGTTCCAGTTCACAACTTTCCGGCGAAGCAGCTTCTTTCCAAAATGGAGAAGTCCTTGGCAACCCATCCTTTTGTGGAGACCTGTAAGAAAGATGCTGCATAATTAGTTAAACCAGCAGTAACTCAGGAAATATCATCTCTGCATAGTAATACCACACTGCTCTTGTATTTAAAGAACAAAACCTTTCCACTTTACACCTTCTGACTCTTCAAACTGGCTGCCTGGGTCTTCAGAGTTTTATCTGCTTACTGCACAGTCAAATCACTCCTGCTCATAGAACAACATGTACATATAACATACTAAATAAAATGTACAATGAGGCCATGTGAAATTTACACTTCAGATGTTAGGTAATACACAGTGATATAACACTTACTGAAAAATGCATATTATGAAACTGAACTCATTGTACCAGCTACGAAATCTATAATATCGACCCATGTAACAGAGACATTAGCTGAAGGAACAAACAAATTCATTTTTCAGAAGACACTAACCACATATCTTGGCTTAACCCCGTGATATAAATCAATGGCTCTTACTCAGTAAAAATCATTATTATAACTGCAGGAAAAAAGTTTAGGATTTCATACATCCCACTGTTTAGGAAAATATCTAAGTCAACGCTAACAGTAAAGCCTTTCATGAGCTACATGAATTCAAACAAGCAGCAAGGCAAATCTCAGAAAAATCTCATTTGCTGAACTGTCGGCGTTCCAAAGCACACAGAGTGAGGAAAGTATTTTTTCCCTTCATATAGAAGGTAGAACTCTTTACGTAATGGGATTAGCATGTCAACAACCACTGACAATTCTTTGAGTTAGGACCACATGCAAGTATACATCTGTTAGATTTGTCTTCAGACAGATGGCCGTTCACTCCCAAAAAGCAAAAGAACCATAGAACTATACACTTCAAATTGGTACAGTAACTCCTCGCTTAACGTTGGAGTTATGTTCCTGAAAAATGCAACTTTAAGTGAAACGATGTTAAGTGAATCCAATTTCCCCATGAGAATTAATGTAAATAGGGAGGTTAGGTTCCAGGGAAATTTTTCACTTGGCTGAGCCCTCAAGGGTTAACACATTGTTGTTAATGTAGCCTCACCCTCTACAAGGCAGCACGAATTGAGGGAGGAGACACAATAGACGCATGGCAGTGGCTGCAAACATTCCCTGCTGAAATTGAACATGATGAACCCATGCTATCCCACTGTAGCGCACCACTCCCTCCACTTTCCAAAGTGCTGTGGGGTGCATGTGTGTGTGAGTCAGACACACACACACACACACATTTCCCCTTTAAGTACGCTGACCCCCCACTCTAAGTACATTGCCTTTTTAAGTAGATCAGCAAGTTGAGACAGCAGCTGCTGCCAGCCAAGCTTCCTCAGTCCTGAGCCCTGTCATGTCACCCCAACCTCTGGTCTGTGGAGATGGGGTACAGGAGCGGGTGGGGAGGCAGGAGCGGGAGTGAGGGGGGCACCCTGACATCAGCACCCCTCTTCCCACAGCAAGCAGGAGGTTCCTGGGAGCAGCACATGGCAGTGGGTGGAGGGACATCTGAACTGCCCAGCAATTGATAGTCTGCTGGGCAACTGCCACACAGGGAACTTAGGGGAGCTGATAGCAGGGCTGCTGGTCCAAACCCCCACCAGCTAGTCCAACGGGCTGCTCTTTCTGCAAGCAGTGGACAAAGCAGGCGGTTGCCAAACAATGTTATAAGAGAGCATTGCGCAACTTTAAACTAGCACGTTCTCTAATAGATCAGCGATGTAACAACAAAACAACATTAACCGGACAACGTTAAGTGAGGAGTTACTGTATAAGATAGCAGCAGCCTGAGAAAGAAACTCACCCCTGTGCAGAAGGTTAGCACACTCATAGACTTTAAGGTCAGAATCTAGTCTGACCTCCTGCACACTGCAGACCACAGAACCACACCCACCCACTCCTGTGACATTCCCAGGCCAGTTCTTCAACTGAAACTCACTAGAGCTCCAGTGTATCCAACAGAGCAACGCGGATTAACACCAGACAAAGATCAGCCCCAGAATCCCTTTTAGACTGTGCAATAGCGTCTCGGGGAAGTGGTGGAAACCCCCTGCTTGGGATTTTTACATTTGACATCACTTCAGTCCCACCGGAGTCCTAAGGGGCCTTGTGCTGCCCTGCATTCACAATGAATAGTCATGGGCTGCCCCCTTAGGCTAGACCAGGGGTCGGCAATCTTTCAAAGTGCTGTGCCGAGTCTTCATTTATTCACTCTGATTTAAGGTTTCACGTACCAGTAATACATTTTAACATTTTTAGAAGGTCTCTTTTGATAAGTCTATAATACAACTAAACTATTGTTGTATGTAAAGTAAATAAGGCTTTTAAAATGTTTAAGAAGCTTCATTTAAAATTAAATTAAAATGCGGGGCCCCCCAGACCGGTGGCCAGGACCCAGGCAGCGTGAGTGCCACTGAAAATCAGCTCGTGTGCCGCCTTTGGCACGCGTGCCATAGGTTGCCTACCCCTGGTTTAGTGTGATCCTTGCCCTTGCTTTTCCTTGCTGAGTTTTCCAATGTCTGGCACATATTTGGATACTTTAAGCTGCACACAGGCTTCTGAGTGATCAGTTGTTAACTGGCTCCGAGAGGGACAGAGGACAGATTTCATGTGTGAAAATACCTGTTCACACAGGTATGTGGATCCAAATGCTGAAAGCCTTGCAAATGCACTAAATTTCACTGGCAGGGACGTTCAGCAGGTCAGAGTAGAGGCCCCATGATCTCTCTCAGTAGCTTCAAGTGCACTCTGCAGATCCACAAACTTTGATGCCCACAATTCTGAGCTTTTTAACTGAATGAGCTGCATTTTGAAATCTTCAACACCCATCCACTGAAATACAGACAAATCCAAGTCGCTTTTGTTGAACTTCTCAGGTTTAATTAGAAAAGAAAGCATTGGGCCAAATCGCTGGAAATCTTGAAATCTGTCAGAAAACTCTGATTCCAGTTTTTGCATGTACATTCTAATCTCAATGTCAAACGCAGTGCACTGTTCCATGTGGTGTGATAGTGATGTAGGCAGCAAGTCAGGACTTAAAAATATCCCAGTACAGTGGCGCTGGAACAATTTTTAAGGTGGGGGTGCTGAGCTGTGCCCCCTCTTGCCCCTGTCTGCACCCCTCACTGCCCCAGACTGGGGCCAGTGGGCCACAGCGGGGGGCGGCTGCAGAGCCCTGGGCTGGCGGCCGGTACCCCAGGCCGACAGTAGAGCCCCCGGGACCGGTGGCCGGGACTGGGGGCCAGCAGCGGGCTGAGCGGGGCCAGCGGACAGAACCCCAGCTGGCAGGGGGCCGGCATGCTAGGCCAGCAGCAGAGCCCCCAGGACCGGTGGCCAGGACCCGGGGCCAGCAGCGGGCTGAGCGGGGCCAGCGGACAGAACCCCAGCTGGCAGGGGACCGGCACGCCAGGCCAGCAGTGGAGCCCCCGGCACCGGTGGCCAGGACCCGGGCAGTGTGAGTGCCACTGAAAATCAGCTTACGTGCCGCCTTCTTCACCCGTGCCATAGGTTGCCTACCCCTGGGCTAGAGGCACAGCTATCCACTCCCAAAGAAGGATCCAAGTTGGAGCTGAGTTAGCACTGCACTCCCTGTATTCGCAGCACTTGCTTAGCACTCCCCATTGTCACATCCTAGTGACTCCACCAATCAATTACAGAGGGGACAGTGTCTGCCTGTGGGAAGGTTGCCAGAGAGCAGGGCCTTTGAGGGGAACAGGAAGGAAATGCCACCTTTGGGGAAAGAAGTATGTATGTTCACTTTGCCACTCTCCCCGCAACTATTGTCCATCTCCTTATCTGGATGCTCCCTTATGCTCTACTCTCACTCTGTCCCCTGAGACAGCAACCACCAGGCCGGGGAGGATTCGATTTTTATCAGTAAATGTCACCGTGCACACACGAAACAATGAAAAAATATTTCCATCGATAATAAACAAAATTTACAGAAAGGAAAAGTAAGAAAAATGCTGCTTGAGAACTTAACAGAGTTTGATTTAAGGATATTTGTATATTTTGATGTGATGTTCACATTTTGTTTTAATGGTTATAAAGCGTCAACTTTTTGAATCTCAGCATCTGTCATTAAATAATTATTGTCTGACCCTCTTGTTGTCTGACAATTATGCCCCCATAATTTCCTGCCAATGTGAAAATTTAAATAGATAAAAATCTAAAAATATGCCTCAAACCATAATTTTGTGCAACTGTGAACATTTAAATGGATAAAAAAATGCTTAAAAATAAACTATTATCCAGCAAAATTTTAAAAAGTGAAAATAAAATTCTGCCAGGCCTAACAATCACTCATTGACCAATCAGGTCAGTCCTTTGTATGCATATTCCCCAAAACAAGGCCTTACCTGCCATAGGTGATAGGTAGGTATGTGATCCATTTTGTCCAGTGTGTGATTCATGTCCTCTCTGAATGATTCATCCACTTTGATACTAGCTATCAAATTCACCCACAGGAGGCTGTACTGCCTTGGCTCTGGGCTGAGGGAATGGGGACTTCGCCTCCCACACCCCCTGACTAGAACCCAACATCTGTGTATTGTTTTGTATTACTCTAGCTTTGTGCAGATAAAATAAATTTCCACTCTTGTTGAACATACAGTGTTCAGTCCTGTGAGGTGCTGAGTAAGTGAATTGAAGACACACAGCACCTTGCAGGATTGAGTCCTCTAACTGGTAAGGAAAATGACATTCTGTGCATGTGAAGTACACTCACTCGTTGCTGATGATAATAGCTTATAATGGTTAAGATGCCAAACAAAGGGACTAATCCTGAGGGATGTTGAGCACTGTAGTTATATTTACTTTCAGTACATTATTCAGCCACTAACTGCCACTATATGCTACACCAGGGGTTCTCAAACTGGGGGTCGGGACCCTTCAGGGGGTTGCAAGGTTATTATATGGGGGGTCGCGAACTGTCAGCCTGCACCCTAAATCCCGCTTTGCATCCAGCATTTATAATGGTATTAAATATATAAAAAAGTGTTTTTAATTTATGGGGGGGGTCGCACTCAGAGGCTTGCTATGTAAAAGGGGTCACCAGTACAAAAGTTTGAGAACCACTGTGCTACACAGAGTTCCAGACTGGATGTGGTCACTGGTAAACAAGAGAGAAAAAGTTGAAATTCAAGCTGTGTGGAAGATTATTTGTCTGTCGGTATAGTTTGTAGTTGTTTTTTCTTTAATAAATGCTGCTGTTCTTTAATAAATGCTGTTTAAGATGGATTGTGATTCCATATATCTGACAGGCACGCCCCAATTATCATTGAGTTGTGGGTGCAAAATATCTTTCAGGATTTGGCCTAAAGTCTCTGCCTTGAAGAATTTACAATTTGAAGACACCAGCAGGTTCTTTATATCTCAGCCATTTTGTTCAGACTCTGCAAAGCTTACATATCTTACTAAGAACTACATACAAGTAATGGATCCAATCTTGCACCAAGCCAGTAGAAGTCTTGTCACTAACTTCAATGGGAGAAGGAGCATAGAATCATAGTATATCAGGGTTGGAAGGAGCTCAACTAGTCCAACGCCCTGCTCAAAGCAGGACCAATTCCCAACTAAATCATCCCAGCCAGGGCTTTGTCAAGCCTGACCTTAAAAACCTCTATGGAAGGAGATTCCACCACCTCCCTAGGTAACCCATTCCAGAGCTTCACCATCCTCCTAATGAAAACGTTTTTCCTAATATCCAACCTAAACCTCTCCCACTGCAACTTGAGACCATTACTCCTTGTTCTGCCATCTGCTACCAATGAGAACAGTCTAGATCCATCTTCTTTGGAACCCCCTTTCAGGTAGTTGAAAGCAGCTATCAAATCCCCCCTCATTCTTCTCTTCTGCAGACTAAACAATCCCAGTTCCCTCAGCCTCTCCTCATAAGTCATGTGCTCCAGCCCCCTAATCATTTTTGTTGCCCTCCGCTGGACTCTTTCCAATTTTTCCACATCCTTCTTGTACTGTGGGGCCCAAAACTGGACACAGTACTCCAGATGAGGCCTCAGCAATGTCGAATAGAGGGGAATGATCACGTCCCTCGATCTCCTGGCAATGCCCCTTCTTATACAGCCCAAAATGCCATTAGCCTTCTTGGCAACAAGGGCACACTGTTGACTCATATCCAGCTTCTTGTCCACAGTAACCCCTAGGACCTTTTCTGCAGCAGAACTGCTGCCTAGCCATTCGGTCCCTAGTCTGTAGCAGTGCATGGGATTCTTCAGTCCTAAGTGCAGGACTCTGCACTTGTCCTTGTTGAACCTCATCAGGTTTCTTTTAGCCCAATCCTCTAAATTGTCTAGGTCCCTCTGTATCCTATCCCTACCCTCCAGCGTATCTACCACTCCTCCCAGTTTAGTGTCATCTGCAAATTTGCTGAGAGTGCAGTCCAGCCATCCTCCAGATCACTAATGAAGATATTGAACAAAACCAGCCCCACGACCAACCCTTGGGGCACTCCGCTTGAAACTGGCTGCCAACTAGACATGGAGCCATTGATCACTACCCATTGAGCCCAACGATCTAGCCAGCTTTCTATCCACCTTATAGTCCATTCATCCAGCCCATACTTCTTTAACTTGCCGGCAAGAATACTGTGGGAGACCGTATCAAAAGCTTTGCTAAAGTCAAGGAATAACACATCCACTGCTTTCCCCTCATCCACAGAGCCAGTTATCTCCTCACAGAAGGCAATTAGTTTAGTCAGGCATGACTTGCCCTTGTTGAATCCATGTTGATTGTTCCTGATCACTTTCCTCTCATCTAAATGCTTCAGAATTGATTCCTTGAGGACCTACTCCATGGTTTTTCCAGGGACTGAGGTGAGACTGACTGGCCTGTAGTTCCTCGGATCCTCTTCCTTCCCTTTTTTAAAAGATGGGTACTACATTAGCCTTTTTCCAGTCATCCGGGACCTCCCCCGATCGCCATGAGTCTTCAAAGATAATGACCAATGGCTCTGCAATCACATCAGGCTCATACAGCTCAAAACCACTCAAACAGAATCATATTTCCAAAACAATTTCAGTTTGGGGCTCTCTCAACCATAACTGCATCAATTTATTGTCATTCTAAGGTCATCAAGAATAAAGCAGAATCTTTTTTTTTAAAATTAATATTTGCTTAGTGGAGACACTATTTAATTATGCATGGCTTACAAATTAAGGCCTTGATCCTGAAACTGGATGCACACAAGCAGACAGTTGCCACCCTGCAGGTCTCCAGGATTGGGTCCTATGTATCCAGAAAGTCCAACGTGCTAAAACATTTTAAAGTTTCTCTTACTCAGAACCTTCCAGGAATCTGCATTTGTAAGCAGAACACTGAGTGCCTAAGCTCTAGCCATTTTCTTCGTCTCCTTGCACACTCCTATTATCTTTCAACTTCCGCTGATTACAATCAAAAGCATCTATTATACATTTTTGTTGCCTTTGAAACAATGAGCACCAAATCAACTTTTCGGCTCCAATTATAGTCACAATAGATTAGAGCAGATGTGACCTTCAGCAAGGCTGAATGTTTTCTTTTCATGGACAATCCTCAGTTAGCTGAGTACAGAAGAGAGGCCACTACCCTTTCCCTGCCAAAATCTCTTCCTTTACACCAGCCAATTCCTATCTGCACAATGGCATAAGGGGGTGAGGTCAGAAGAAAAGATAATGTTTTTTCCCCCTCCAAAGTTGGATCTGCTTCTGAACTCATTCTCTTCAGAAGCTGCTCTGGTGTCTGATGTCAGGAAATGTGCTCTGGGTCACTTTTCCCTCACGGTTTTTAAAACTACAAACCATTTTTCCTCATGGTCAGTGGTGTTGTGTAGCTGTGGCTCTGTTCATGTAAAAATTACTCCCGGAATGGATGAACTTGTATATAATTAAAATCTCAATTCCCATGTATAGCTGCAGATCAAGATCATTTGTCCGAATGGGCCAAATTAGCATTATTCTCAAACATACACAAATGTCTCTGTCCCCTGCTCCAGCGGCTTTGTCCTGTTTGAGTGGCACAAAGTAACCACAGAATTAGTGCATCTGTCCCCTGGGGGATTTCCACTGCATGGGGGAGGGGCTGTTGGGTGGCACAGAACCACCATAATGGCTCCTATGCCACCCTCTTCCTGGTCCTCAGTACTGGGAGCACGGCTGGGGCCTACTCACATCCCAGTGATCCCTGGCTGCCAGACAGTGTTGTCATAAGTATGGATACAAAAGGCTTAAGCATAAGTGTCAAGTACACCATTACAGGCGTACTTATAAATGTCAGCATAGGTGTGCTGTGGAAATAGCGCTTATGTATTTAGAAGTACAACTACAAGTATAAGCGGAAGTACTTTCAACTGCCATGTTCCCTGCAACTGGCTGGTCAATATATGGACAACTACCTAAATAATATAAGCACACAGTGGAAGAGAAAGAAAAAGAGCAACAACAAAAGATAGAAGCAGACGAAGCAATTATTTAGGCCCCAATTTCCCAACAGCCCCGTCGGCATTGGCGTGTGCCCAGAGGCTGGTAGGTGTTTCCTACCCCTCTTTGCACAGCATGCAGCTACTGGGCTTGTTCCCTTAATGTAGGGCACTGAGAGGTATGTGTACCCTGCAAATAAATACCCGTGGCTCGCCTGTGCCACCTGACTGGGGCTCTTAGAGCTCTGGCTGCGGGGCTGTTTCATGGCAGTGGACTTCTGGAATGGGGTTGCAGCCCAAGGTCTGGGACGCTCGCACGGTCCTAAAGCCTGGGCTCCAGCGCAAATGTGGAAGTCTACATTGCAATGAAACAGACCCTTAGCCCAAGCCCTGCAAGCCTGAGTCAGCTGGCATGGGCCAGCTACAGGTGTCTAACTGAAGTGTAGACAAAGCCTCTGAGATGTGTGTCTGCCTGCTCTGGCTCCCCACTGACTCACCCCTCCATTGGGCTGGGCAGCGAGTCCCTCCACTGCAAGTTGCTGTGACCAATCAGAAGCCAAGGAGGTGGGACCACCACCCTCTCTGACTAGTACAACAGCAGTGTCAACAGAAAAAAGCCCTGGCAGCCAGAAGGCAGGGCCAGAAGCTTCCCAGCCAGGCCTGTGGGTTCTGGGGGCCAGCCAGCATCCAGGACAGTTGGATTCAAAAAACTATTTTGAAAAACTACTTGCAGATAAAAAGTTACACATGCTACCTACAAAATGTACGTAGATACAAGTGCTCAGTACAGAATATTTAATGTACTTAAGTACAAATGTACTTGGGAACACGGCTGCCAGAAGAGCCTCTTAGGCAGCCTGTGTAATGCTGTAGAGTAGTCTTCACTCTGCTTTACATTTCAGCAGGGGGATGGGCTAAAGCCTGCTGGCCCCAGGATCAGAAGGAACACACAGGGATTTAAATGAATCTTCATCCCCATTTCCTTCCCCCCAAAAGCTGTGTTAGACCTATGGAGGTGGCCATCAATCTTACAATCCATGATTTTTACAAGAGACATTAGCTTAGGCCCTTAGTTTGTACTCCAGTTACTCAGCTATTTTCTGTAAAGTGCAGATCCTCAGCTCCTGCTGCCCCCACATTTGAAATGCCTGATCTACAAGAGGGGCTGATCCCTGAGCCTTTGGCGTGCAGAAGTCTGACAACTTCTTTCACAGACTTCACTGGAATCAGAATTCCATCCATTCTTATTGGTTTATGTCTTTGCTTTATTATGAGAACAACTTTTTAATGCATTTTGCCTTTGTTTCCTTGTGTTCAAAATCAAGTGCATGATTATATTTATGATAAAACAAAGTATTTGCATTCTTCTTCCTGTTACATTGTGGTTAACATACCTGCTATATCAGGTTTCCCCACTAATGACATTTAAGAAAGGAACATCTTTCAGAACAATGCAGTAAGAAGGTGAGCAAATTCACATCTGATTAATAGGAAAAAGGAAAACGTAACAAGCATCTGTCCTGTTAAATATAAAACTCCACCTGTAAAATAAGTTGATAAGGTACAAACTTACATAAACAGTGCTATCTCTTCCTGAGCAATTACATTTTGTTTCACTTCTAGGAACAATTTCTTATCTACGGAGCCTTGAAATAGTTCTTGAGAATTTGCTCTCAGAAGTAAACTTCAGTGTGTGTATGAGCCTAATTAAAGCGGATTATGGAGAAAGTGGAATGATCTACAGAGCAAGAGAATAACTGCATTCATGCATAATAAAGTCACCAAGCACACATTAGTTAAATCTTCAGGCACCTCTTTTAAGGAAGGAGACACTGAGCAACAGAAGATCCCATGGATCAGTCTACATTTTCTGTTGAAGAAGGGTAGCGGGAGCAGAAGGTTTAGACTTGAATTTATTTTACTATAATGAGTTATATAAAAGAAGAGTTTGAGAGTTATCTGCACTCAGTGCCATCTCTCATCTCTGCAATCCAATGAGCAGTTTCAGTTCTCCCTCAATGTCCTTTTAGCTTCATCAAATCACTCCTCCAACATAGCTATGAACATGAAGAGATATCACTGGGATTCATTACTAATATACAAGTAGAACAACCAGCTTTACTTGTGCAAAACAAATGTTTTTGACAAACAGTGGCATTACACCTAGGATAAGTTTGGCCCTTAGTCTTTTAAAAATAGGCCTGCTTCTTGAACAAGCACTCATTAAAGAATCATATTTTGATGTGGCACACAAATAATTACTCCTGGTGGAATTCTGCACCAAAAAATTAAAAATTCTGCGCACAATATTTTAAAATTCTGTATGCAGACCCTGGCTGACCCCTCGCCTCTCCCATTCAGTCAGGCACATCTGCCCCTGTCCTCATGTGTTTCTGTGCCCCCACTCATCCACTCCCATCCCTATGTAGCTCTGCACCCCCTCCCCCATCACCATGTGTCCCTGTGCCCTTACCCAGCCACTCCTATGTCCCTGTACCCCCATCCCCATGTGTCTCTGTGCTATGACCCAGATATCCCCTGTCTCTATGTAGCTCTGCCCCCCCACCCCACATGTCTCTGCACCTCACACCCCCTTGTGGCCCTGTGCCTCCACTATCAGTCAGCCTCTGCCCCAGTCTGTCCTCCCTCACTAGCCCTTATGAGCCCCTGTCTGACACCCCACAGCACCCCACACTGTCTGTCTCCTGACCTGGCCACAAGCGCTGTGAAGAAGGCTCTGCAGGCTCTTTCTCTTCCTTAGCTGGCTGTGAGCTGCAGCTTTATTCTATCCCCACAGCATCCTCTGATGGGCAAAAGGGAAAACTGCAGCAACATACTGTCAGAAGCTTTTTTCTGTGCAAAAAATTAGAAATCTGCGGGGCTTATTAATTATGCATGCGGGGAGTAGCACAGAATTCACCCAGGAGTAAAATAATGTATTTATTTGACAGAACTGTTCTTAAAAAGCCAATTCTACCATCTTTACTTGTGTTGAGTAGCACCTATTGAAGGCCTATTCACAAGAAAGGTGCTGTTCAAAAGGAGTATGGGTGGCAGAATCAAGTCCTCAGCATTTCCATTATCCCCACAGATGTACACTAGGCACTGTACAAAAGACAGGTGTGCCAGATAAATAGTGGGATACATGCCTCAGACAGCTTAAAGTCTAAAGACCACAAGCTGGAGCCACACAAGGCCTAGAGAACTAAACCACTCAGAAACAGAGTGACTAGGGGTCATTGTCATTGGAACAGGTCAGTAACATTTGGAATTTAAGATGTTTGGCCTCCCTGGCGTCCTAGGTGAAGTATGTCTGCTTGGTTCAAAGAATATGTATCCCTTCAAGAATTCTAGCTTTTGAAAGTCTTAAGGGGCTCTGTGTAGTTACTACATTGGTCAACACATCACACAGGTGTGGAGAGAGACGATGGGAGAAAATTTCTACCGTGTCAATCTACTGCAATTGAAAGTATTTCCCTGGGTCTTTCAGCAGAACAACAAATAAAGAGGTACCACAGATTTTAAGTTTTGCACTGTGTCCCCAGAGTGTCCTTTGAACCCCCCCTACATGATAGGCATCATTGGCAAATCATCCAGTTTAGTAGGTGATTCCCCCAATGTTAAGAGTTGGCTAAAACAAAATTATGGTAGCAGCACACAGGCGCATGCCAATGGAGAAAAAGTTTTATATCCTGATAAAAATACAGTCACAACCATTTCCTAAAGAGGTGGTAGCTGTCATGAGGCAGGGCCTGATCCAACTCCCCCTGAAGTGACTGAGAGTCTTTCCATTGACTTTAGAGGGAGGACAGCGTGTCAGTATGCTTGTTAAATCTTTAACCTCCTGGTTCACACACACAACCACTATATTATTTGAGGGAACAAAAATCTAAAATGTCTTATTAGACAACTCAGCAAGAGATCAGTGCACATGTGTGTCTGGTGCAGTGACAGCCTTCCCTCCTCTTTGTCTCTCTGCAGTCCTTTCAAGCTACTTTGATCTGCTTCCTGTGTTCTCACCTACAAAGGTATTTACCCAGTTTTACCACCCTTCAAGGAGCAGAAGACAGCCCCTTACAATACTGTCCATTCTATGTAGCCCAATCTATTCAAGATGGCATTTATTGCTTTGAATGAATGTCCCGAGGCTCCTGATTTTTTTCCCCCGGTATAATTTTTAATAACACACAAAGTCATTCTGATAGTTGTCCCTCCGCCCAGCTTGGAATCTTATTTCCCTAATAAGCACCCCTTACTCCAAAGACTATCTGTTCTTTATTCTAGCCTAACGACCATGATTTTTGTATGTTAATTACAAGACTGGAGGTTCTCACCCAGGGCCGCCCAGAGAATTCAGGGGGCCTGGGGCAAAGAAATTTTGGGGGCCCCTTCTATAAAAAGATTGCAATGCTATATTCTCCTGAAGGCCCTTGCAGGGCCCACGGCAAATTGCCCCACTTGCTCCCCCCCACGGGCGCCCCTGGGAAAAATAAACCTTCCGCATTTTGGCACAAACCCAGTTTTGAGAAAACTTCTTTACAAGGTATCACTGGTTCTCAGCATCAGCTAGTGCTAAAAGGCACTAAAGCTCATTAAAAGAGTTGGACAAATATTTTCCATCAAAACTTTTTCTGGATCGAAAACTAGGGGTTTTTAAAAAGCAGAAAAAAATCACGGACAATGTCTGCTTTCCTTCAAAATTTGTTGTGGTTTTTTTGATTGAAAAGCTGAAATTAGTCTGCCAAAACCTGAACATGGTTTGAGGTTTCAGAAGTGTGTGGCCAAATATTTGCTGCTTGCTGTGTTTGATTGTTTAAAGAAACAATAAAAAACTTCTGCTTAAAAAAAAATCCAAAACTTTTGAACCACCTCAGCTTGTAACCAAACACCTGAGCCCATCCAGGCAGAGATTTTTCCAGGTTTCTGATACTCTGCTGGCTTCCTTGACTCATATCTGTCTCCATAACTTTGGGTTCATTTAGGTTAGAACATAAGAACAGCCATACTGGGTCAAACCAAAGGCCATCCTGCCCAGTATCCTGTCTACTGACAATGGCCAATGCCAAGTGCCCCAGAGGGAGTGAACCTATCAGGTAATGATCAAGTGATCTCGCTCCTGCCATCCATCTCCACTCTCTGGCCTGGTCTACACTAGGACTTTAATTCGAATTTAGCAGCGTTAATTCGAACTAACCGCTCAACCGTCCACACCAGGAAGCCATTTAATTCGAACTAGAGGGCTCTTTAGTTCGAATTTGGTACTCCACCCCAGCAGGTGGAGTAACGCTAAATTCGACATGGCTAGCTCGAATTAGGCTAGGTGTGGATGCAAATCGAACTTAGTAGCTCTGGGAGCTATCCCACAGTGCACCACTCTGTTGACGCTCTGGACAGCAGTCCGAGCTTGGATTCTCTGACCAGCCACACAGGAAATGACCCGGGAAAATTTGAATTCATTTTCCTGTCTGGGCACTTTGAATCTGACGTCCTGGCTGGACATCGGGGCGAGCTCCGCAGCACCTGCAACGATGCAGAGCTCTCCAGCAGAGGAGTTCATGTTATCTGTGAATAGAAAGAGGGACCCAGCATAGACTGACTGGGAACTCTTCGATCTGATCGGTGTGTGGGGCGAGGAGTCTGTGCTTTCGGAGCTGCGCTCCAAAACAGGGAATGCGAAGACCTACGAGAAGGTCTCCAAAGCCATGAGAGACAGAGGATACAGGCGGGATGCAACGCAGCGCCGCGTGAAAATCAAGGACCCCAGACAAGGCTACCAAAAAATCAAAGCGGCAAACGGACGCTACGGAGCCTGCCACCACTGCCCCACCAGTGACCGTGGACTCTGACAATGGGACAGTGTCGACGGCCAGTTCCTCGGTGATGTTCGCGGATGGGGAAGATGAGGAAGGGTTTGTGGAGGACGAGGCAGGCGAGAGCGCTTACAACGCTGGTTTCCCCGACAGCCAGGATCTATTCATCACCGTCACGGAGATCCCCTACCAACCCTCCCCGGCCATGAACCCGGATCCTGAATCAGGGGAAGGAGCAGTCGGTAAGTGCTTTAAGCATGTTAACTTTTATTCTTAATATAACAGGAATCTTAACTGTGTGAAAAGGAGGTCTCTCTAGATATGGGGATAGAACAGAAATCATCCTTGGAGATCTCCACGAAGCTCTCCTTGCGTTAATCGAAAAGCATCAGCAGGAGGTTCCTGGGGAGAGCTGCCTTATTGGGTGCTCCGTGGTAGCACAGTTTTCCGCGCGAGGCTTTCATGAGGAACTCAGGGAGCACTGCCTCCCCGAGCACGGCTGCATCGGGCCCTGGTTCGTGCTAGCTTTCACGCAGCATGCGCTCTCTATCTCCTTCAGTGACCCTCCTCAGGGTGATCTCGCTCGGAGACTCCTGCATCTAATTAGGGTAATTACTGTAATTTTACGCCTGGTCCAAAGTATTTTTAAGAAATCTACGGACAGACGGCATAGCACAGAATCAGCACGCAGCTGCGTGACGAGCGTAACGGAAAGCCAAAGAATATAATGGACGCTCATGGAGGGAGGGGGGAATGAGGACGCAAGGTATCCCACAGTTCCTGCTGTCTCCGAAAAGTATTTGCATTCTTGGATGAGCTCCAAATGCTTCTAGGGTCAAACACAGTGTCTGCGGTGGGTCAGGGCATAGTTCGGCAATTTGCGCACACACCCCACCCACCACCAGAAGTGAAAACAATCCTCTGTTGACTCTTTTACATGTCACCCTATCTTTACTGAATGCTGCAGATAGACGCGATGGTGCAGCACTCAACACCAACATCCTTGCTCCCCCCATGCTATGGATGGCTGATGGTACAATAAGATGGAAATCCATCCTCATCATCAGCTTATTGGCACATGGGGCAGTGCAAAAGGGCTGGTAACCATGCCGACTAGTATCAGTAAGGTCAATCAAGGGCGCCTGTCCCTAATTTTTGATGGCCGATGGTACAATATGGCTGGTAACCGTCCTCATCATTGCAACAGGGGGCTGAGCTCCATCAGCCCCCACCCTTCATTGTAAATAAAAGATTCAATTGCCCCTGGACTAGCAGAGGGATGATGGGCTCCTTCATCCACACTCCTTAATGTCCTGCCTGGACTATCATTGCAGCTGGAAGCTTCCTTCCACTCATTTCTCACAAACAAGTCACTGTGTCTTATTCCTGCATTCTTTATTACTTCATCACACAAGTGGGGGGACAATGGTATGGTAGCCCAGGAAGGCTGGGGTAAGAACGGAATGAACAGGTGGTGGTGTTGCAGGAGCACCCCCTGTGAATAGCATACAGCTCATAATTTATGCAGGATCAGACACAGAGCAGCTGTGCTCTCTGGTTCTATGATACAGTGGTTCTCTAGTACACTTGCCCATAATCTAGGCAGGACTGATTCTATTTTTAGATACCAAAAAGGAGGGATTGACTCAGGGAGTCATTCCCAATTTTTGCTTTTGCGCCCCTGGCTGCTCGGCCAGGGGCACTTATGACAGCACCAAATGGGGCAGTGCAAAAGGACAGGTAACCATGCCCATCTTATTACCATCTTATTACCAATTTATGGTATGGTTGATGGTACAATATGGCTGGTAACCATCTCTGCTGTCATGCAAAAGCAAAAGCATGCTGCTGTGTAGCGCTGCTGGCCCGCCTCTGTCAGCGGCATCTAGTACACATACGGTGACATACACAAAAGGCAAAACAGTGTCCATGGTTGCCACGCTATGGCGTATGCCAGGGCAATTCTGGGAAAACGGGCTTGAAATGATTGTCTGCCGTTGCTTTCCCGGAGGAAGGAATGACTGGCGACATTTACCCAGAATCCACCGCGAAAATGATTTCTGCCCCAGCAGGCACAGGGGTCTCAACCCAGAATTCACAGAGACAGCCTAGACTCACTTAATTGTTCGCAAAAATGTATCTTTGCAAGGAATTCACTCCCTGTTTCCCATCTCACAGCTTCCACTGTCTCCAGACCTGCCACAGCATCCCCCTCGCAGAGGCTGGCAAAGATTAGGCGGCGAAAGAAAAAGACAAGGGACAAGATGTTCGAGGAACGTATGGGCTGCTACCTAGCAGAGGCGGACCAGCAGAGCCAGTGGAGGGAGACCGTCTCTCTGTGCCAGCGCTCACACAGCGAACGGGAGGAGAGGTGGCGTGAGGAAGACAAGCAGGCGACTGAAACAATGCTTGGACTAGTGAGGGAGCAAACGGACACGCTCAGGCGCCTTGTGGATGTTCTGCAGGACCGCAGGAGGACAGAGACACCCTGCAGTGTATCTGCAACCGCACTCCCCCGCCACAAAGTCCCATCCCCCCCTCACCGAAAATAATCAGGAGGAGGGGCGGCCGGGGACGTGAATACTGTCAATGCACCACAGCACAGTGCTCAAGTACCCAAAAGCTCTCATACCCTACATTTGCCGAAGTCCTTCACTTCCAGACTCACAGTAGTCCCAATCCCAGTCCCATCCCCTAACTGTCTACTTAAGTAATAAAAATGCTTTGCTGTTAATTACTGTTTCCGTTATGTTTTTTCAAATAAGACTGTGTTCGAATGGGGGGCGTGAGGAAGGGGGTGGTTAATTGCATAGGACAGTCACCTTTCCCAGGGTACAGACACGGGGGCAGGATCAGCAGCGGGTCACACACACGGTGCAGTCAGTAGGCAACCGGGTCGGTTTTTGGAGGTGGTTTCCAGGATCTGTGTGGGCGGGGGAGATGTGACTTTGCATCGGGGGAGGGCGGTTACAGATCTTATACAGCGGTCCTTGTCCTGGACCGCTGAGTCACACAGCTGAGGAATCTGTATCCGTCCTCCTCCACCACAAGGTCACATATCCGCCCGCACACAGAATTCCATAAAGAGGGATGGCAGGCTCCGTTGAAAGAAGCATTCCGGCACTGCGGACCGCTCTAGGAGCAGGAGCCTGTCATTCCTTGAGTTTAGAGGCGGTCTTTACATCACCGCACACCCTACCCAGCACAGCCTGCGTCCCAGTTTCAACCCTTTCACGAAAAGTCATGAATAAAGAAACCTTTGTTAAGTAATAATGGGACATGTATTTTATTTTTACACGTGTGCTGGAAGTGGGGGTAACGGGGTGAACGGGGTATGTAACCAAAGAGGAGAGTCAACAGTAACTGGGTAAAGAAACAGGGGCAGGTTCAGCTTCTCTGTAAAGAAACTGAACAGTCACAGGTCACGCTGCTCGCTGGTATTTGAAGAGTTCCTTGTCGCTGTCCCAGGCGCCTGTATAGGGCTTCATGAGCAAGTGCATTAGCGGGCAGGCTGGGTCCCCGAGGATGACTATAGGCATCTGCACATCCACAACAGTTATTTCGTGGTCCGGGAAGAAACTACCTTCCTGCAGGCGTCTGAGCAGCCCACAGTTCCTGAAAACACACGCATCATGAACCTTGCCCGGCCACCCGACGTTGATGTTTGTAAAACGTCCCCTATGGTCCCCCAGTGCTTGCAGCACCATTGAAAAGTAGCCCAATTTCTCAGCAGCTGACTGTGGAAGACGTGGACGATAAAGTGCGAGGAGGAGAAAACGGCGATGATCACAGCGGGCTCCGTGCTTGCAGTGCTGTGGCGTCCGCGCTGTCACTGACCAGAAAAATGCACGAACAGATTGCCCGCAGGCGCTTTCAAGGAGAGAGGGCGTGATTGACGGTTCAATGATGACAGTTACCCAAAACCACCCTCGACACATTTTTTCCCCCAGCAGGCATTGGGGGCTCTACCCAGCATTCCAATGGGCAGCGGGGAGTGCGGGAACTGTGGGATAGCTTCCCACAGTGCACCGCTTCCAAAGTCGACGCTGGCCCCGTGAATGTGGACTCAGAAATTCGAATTAGTGTATTTAGTATGGATACACAAATTCGACTTCATAAGGTTGAATCCACAAATTCGAACTAAGTTGATTCGAAATAGTCTTGTAGTGTAGACAAGGCCTCTGAGAAACAGGCTAGGGACACCATTCCTTACCCATCCTGGCTAATAGCCATTAATGGTCTTAATCTCCATGTATTTATCTGTTTCCTAGAGACTGGCTCCATGTGGTCCCTCACAAACTGGAGACGGTTACTGTGGGTTTGTCTTTAGTATAGCTTATGTACATACTCCACGAACTGAGCATTTGAGCTTGTTCCAGAATCTGGGATGAGCCTATGTTGTCAAAACTGAAATACTCAAAATAGTACATGCATGTGAATGGACACAGGGTGCTAAAATTAAATTTATCCAGGGGTTCTCAAACTGGAGGTCAGGACCCCTCAGGGGGTCACGAGGTTATTACTGGGGGTCGTGAGCTGTCAGCCTCCACCTCAAACCTCGCTTTGCCTCCAGCATGTATAATACTGTTAAATATATAAAAAAGTGTTTTCAATTTATAAGGAGGGGCGGGTTGCACTCAGAGGTTTGCTATGTGAAAGGGGTCACCAGGACAAAAGTTTGAGAACCACTGAATTAACCCCTCTGAAGCCTCAGGGAATGCAGGGGAGGGGGGTCTCCCTTGGTAGGGTTGGGAAGGATATTGTTCTTCTCATGTGATCCCTCCCCCCAGTGGCTAATTTTAAATGAAGCTACCCTCCCCTGACATGAATAAAGGGATGGTAGCCCTAATGGAAAAGCTAACAGCTTGGCTCTTCTGCAAGCCTCAAACTGCTGAATGAGCTTTAGGGTAGGGAAGGCTGTGCCTCCCAAACAGCCTGGCCCTGCCCCCTATCCAACCCCCACCCACTTCCTGTCCCCGACTGCCCCCCTCAGAATCCCTGACCCATCCTGCTCCTTGTCCCCTCACCGTCCCCCAGAGACCCCCCACCACCACCCTGGGACCCCACCCCTGCTCCCTGTCTGCCCCAACCCCTATCCACTCCCCCCGGAACACCCACAATCCAACCCCCCCATTCCCTGCCCCCTGACCGGCCCCCCCAACCTCTGCCCCCAGGACTCCCTGCCCCTTAGCCAACCCCCCTGGCCCCAGCCTCTTACCCCCGGCTCCCTCCTCACCCGGAGCCTCAGCGTGTCGCTGAACAGCTGCAGCGTGTCTCCGGCGGGGCCTGAGCCCTGCCCCGCTCCGAGCTGCGTGGTGAGGGGGTGCCGGAGGCGTGCTGCCGCGCTGTCTGAGGAGGCCGCTTGATGCGCTAAGGCTCCAGGAGAGGGGCGGAGGCGGGAGCCTCAGCTGTTCTCTTGGGGGCCCCTGCAGAGCCCGGGGCCTGGGGCAAATTGCCCCACTTGCCCCCCCCTCTGGGCGGCCCTGTTCTCACCTGAAACTAAGTAAATCCTTGTCGGCTTTTTATCTGAGCTTTACGATACAGAAGAAGCACACATGCTGAATATCGTTTCACAGAACATAAAATTAATCATATCAAATCTAAAGGCAATCTGTCACTTGGGGCAGATTACAGGCAATCTGTCACAGGCTCTCCTTTGTCCAGTCTAATTACCAACAGAGTTCCCCTCAGATTTTAGGACAGACTGCGAGCTAAACCATGAAATAGTCTTGCAGTGTGTTTTGTCAAAATGGAAGAAGTAATTTTAAAAGATGTTCAGAACAGCAGCAGAGGGGGCGATTCAGTAAAGAGCAGTCAGGTGAGGTCCATCGTCCCATAGAGCTGTCTGGGACTCTGCAAGCAGCACCGGAGTCTTGGGCCATGTCTACACTGCAGACTTCTGCCAGCACAGCTGTCTGTCAGGGGTATGAAAAGGAATGATCCCTGATGAACATAGCTGTGCCAACATCCAGCACAGATGAAGTTATACCAACAAAAATGCAGTTGTGCCACTATAAACTGCATCCACAGAGGGAGTGCTTTGCCAGTGTAGTACATTGGTACAGCTATACCAGCATGTTGCTCTTAGTGCATGCCTGGCCATAGTAAATTCTTCATTTTGAACTGTTCTGCCTAATTCAAGTTTCCTTCTTCACTATGCAGCTGATTGCAAGGGGAATGCAATTTGGAAGAGAGGGCAGGGCACTGGGCTTCTTTCCAAACTAAAGGAATTCCCCATTCAACTCTTGAGCTGTAGGGTAAATGGAGAATAGCATAACTGACATATCATCCCAGCCTTCCATGGCTCTGGGAACAGAAATCTGCATAGTTCCCAAAAGTGTGTGGCAGATCTATGTGCTGGTTTCCAAGCAATGCATTTCTCATCCAATTAAAAAAACAATTGTGATCAAAAGAAAAATATAACATTGTTGACAGTTTCTATTGCTCAGCAGTATCTCTTTAATCATGAATAACATAATATGTTTAAAGGCACACACTCTCCCTCAGTGCAATAAGAAACGAGTCATTCTCACAAGAACATAAGAACGGCCACACTGGGTCAGACCAAAGTTCCATCTAGCCCAGCATCCTGTCTTAGACAGTGGCCAATGCCAGATGTGAACAGAGGAATGAACAGAACAGGTAATCATCAAGTGATCATCCCCTGTTGCCCATTCCCAGCTTCTGGCAAACAGGGACTAGGGACACCATCCCTGCCCATCCTGGTTAATAATCATTGATGGACCTATCCAACGTGAATTTATCTAGTTCTTTTTTGAACCCTGTTAGCATCTTGTGGCCTGTTAGCATCTTGGCACAACATCCTCTGGCAAAGAGTTCCACAAGTTCACTGTGCATTGTGTGAAGAAATACTTCCTCTTATTTGTTTTAAACCTGTTGCCTATTAATTTCATTTGGTGACCCCTAGTTCTTCCGTTACGAGAAGGAGTAAATAACATGGCCTAATTTACTTTCTCCACACCAGTCATGATCATAGAATCATAGAATCACAGAATATCAGGGTTGGAAGGGACCTCAGGAGGTCATCTAGTCCATTTTATAGACCTCTATCATATCCCCCCTTAGTTGTCTCTTTTCCAAACTGAAAAGTCCCAATCTTATTAATCTCTCCTCATACGGAAGCTGTTCCATACGCCTAATAATTTTTGTTGCCCTTTTCTGTACCAGAATACGAAACATTCTGTAAGCTTTAAATTCTTAAAATGTGCTTGTACTTTGTAATCCCAACATTTTCTGAGGGGCACAAAACACTTTCATATATAGGTCCAACATCAGTAGTCTCTCCACTTATAAGGTTGCTACACTATTAACCATGTAGATTATTTTAGTTTTCTCACAGAAATTTTCTGAGGCTTCGCTCAGGTTGCCTTGCTCAGGTGTTAGTCCTGCTTTGAGCAGGGGATTGGACTGGATAACCTCCTGAAGTCTCTTCCAACCCTAATATTTTATGAATTTTTTATTAAAGATTCACATCCATCTTACTCATCTGTACAGAGTAAATGTCTTTGATTCTCTTTCTGCTTTTCTAAATCCAGACATTGAATATCCACATGCACCCTCCAGCATACTGTAGATTATTGGTAAATATCATTTTTATTTAAGGCAGTTCTGCAATACAAGTTTTGGTTTTTTTTTCAAGAGCCAAACCCCTCAGCCAGGCTGGCATTATAGCTCTGTTCCAGAGGAAAGCATTCTAAGGTACTTCAGACAGCACATTCAGAGTTTACTGAATGGGGCAGTGAGACCAAGAGACATAATGTTCTCAGCCAGACTTGAGACCTTTTACTGAACAAATAAAAAGAGGAAAAGACAGGATGTAGTTATGACTTTACATTTTCTGACAATGTATTTCACCTCCCTCTTCCAAAGCACCGTGGGCTAGTGGGTATTTTATAAAAAGATTAGCCATTTAAACATATCCTAGGGGAATGGTGCATCTGATTGTTTTGGACATCTGTAGCTGGTATTTTTAATGTTAAAGCATCTTCAATTCGCTTTTACCCCCAGTGACGGAGGGAAACCTCAGAGCTCTTCTGATCCTGTCTGTTCCTCCCCCACCCAGCAGAGGAAGACATGCTTTCTCCATGGGACATCAGCAATTTTCCTTGAGTTAGACAGATGAGGCCTAGAAAATGCATCATGTGGTGTTTCCAACCCATCGGGGGGGAAATGTAAGCTTTGTTATCTCTGCAGTCTGCTTTGGAATGTATGTATCAGAAGGCAAAGAACTCAGAATTCCCCAAATCTACTTTCTCTATATGCAGGGGGGGAAACTAGGCATAACCTTGCAGGTTTACCTGTATGCACCTGGCATGTTAATCCAGGGGTGAAAATATCCATAACTGAATTACTTCCAAATAAATTGTGCTGCTGGATGAAATCCACCTCCCTGTCCCAGGGGCATCCAATAAGGCCACAGTGCAGCATTTGTAAGGGCAATATACTAATAGACTGGAATAGCATCCGCAGCTCCTCCACACTCTTTACATGAAGATTCGTGAATCCACATAACCCAGGACCCAGCAGCATACACTCTTCTGCTCAAACATCACCCCCTCCCAATTACAATTATTCAGAATCTGCCTGGAGCTCACTCTGCAGTACACAAGTGATACGGATATCCTCTATGGGGCCACAACCCCCCCTGCACATCCCTACCAGGGGTCGGAAGGTCTGGAGCCAGCTGTCCACAGCTCAGTTCATTCACCCATATGGAACTCTTACACTCTGCAAATTGGTGTGTATACCTGCAATGTAATGGGTGGTCTCATGGTTAATTGTTTATCGTGAGCAGGGTCGGCTCCAGGTTTTCTGCCACCCCAAGTGGCTAAATAAATAAACAAAAAGCCGCGGCAGCGCAATCACACCGCTCCACTCTTCGGCGGCAATTCGGCGGCAGGTCCTTCATTCTGACAGGGACTGAGGGACCTGCCGCCAAAGACCTGGACATGCTGCCCCTTGGTATTGGCCGCCCCAAGCACCTGCTTCCTCAGCTGGTGCCTGGAGCCAGCCCTGATCGTAAGTAGTGTGGGGGGTGGTTATGGGTATGAGAAAACACAAATACCATGCATCAGGGCTGCGCACAGATGCTAAACCGTGGGTGGCATAAATGTTAGCACAACAGTTAGGGTTCAGTTGTTAAACTTTCAAAAGGGCAGGAAAGTTTTATCCACAGCAAATGTAAGCGAGCCCCTTGAAAATATGTTCTGTATGTGCAGTGTTACCTTCTGTGCTCTACTATACAGTATGTGCAATCTGACCAAAAGCTGTTGCTCACCAGAGATAGTAGCAGTGGCTCCATTGATGCTCTGTGGCATTTGTGGGGGGGGGGGGATTTCTCCCCCTTCAGGCCTCACACAAATGCCTTACCCTAAGCCAGCTACTCAGGATTGGCACCAGGGGGAGGATTTAGACCTTAGTGAAAAAATAATGCAATTGGCAGGGAAAAAAGATATTACTGCAGCTCCAAGGGGCTGAGTCCATCAGTGTCTCAGAACACGTTGACTATACATTTTCAAGATAGATTTTACCATCCTCCTAGTATAACTGCATCTTCTGATTCTAAATTACACTAGAAGGGCTAAATAATTCATTGGGATAAATGAGATTACAATGCATTCCAAATCAATTAATTAGAAATGGCTTTCCTTAATCCAGGAATGTTTTCACTGATCTTGAGACCATTCCTGCAAGCCGTCCACGCATGGAGCTCTGAATCAGGTCAGGCTGAGTCCTAGACCTGGATTCAGTTCCATTAGATTTGCAAATGATTTGACACAATTAAAGTATTTTTTTTAAACTGCTACCTTTCTATACTGAGTGAGGTTAATGTCTCCTATAAGCAACTAAGCTGCATTCCAAATTATATTACTAACTTCCAAGGGCATTATCATGACTATGAATCTAATACTGTGGCATTCCTGTGCTTTTAATTTATGCAGCATATAAAAGAAACCTACAGTGAAATTAACTAAAAAGGTTGGCTTTGGCCCTAGCATTCCTACAGGTGATTTATAATTTGAGTAAAAAAAGTGCTAGTTTTTTCAAAGCATATTCCAAAGTTTGACATGCAATTGTTGCACACACATATGAGGCTTTGTATGTGTAAATCAAGTAATTAAGTGCACAGTTACTGATCTAGACTCTCATACCCCCTTGTACACACATAGATATGCACTCATATTGTGTGGGTGCAGTCGCAGAGGTTGTTCTTGCACAAGTCACCCCACGTAGCTAAATAATCTCCACTGAAGTACTATTCAATAAGACACTTCTCTGCTTGCTTGACCATACATAAGCATGCATCAAACATCTTCAGGCTATAACTAAATGAAGAGATGCCATAAACTGAATGAATTGTTGGTTTTTTATTGAACACCGCCATTGTGCACAGCACTGTATGAAATACTGAAGAAAACACAGTCCATCCGTTAGAGCATAAAGGCCTAAGTGCTGGGCTACCTGTTGACACCACAGGGAATTTAGGGTGTTTAGCATCTCACAGGATCAGGCCCTAAATCGAGAAGCAATGTAGTTCAGATACAACAATGGCTTCTAGGAGAATATAAATAATAATTAATGCATTGGATAATCATGAGAATCTAGAGGTGGTGCCTTTTTTTAAGTATGCCTGTAGGCTAAACATGTATGTGGCTTATTGTTAACAGACTTCTGTACAGATGTGTCTTCTAAGGCAGGATTTGAAAGAGGAGATGGTGACCATTTGGCACACGTGGAACAGGAGGGAGTTCCTAGCACAAGTATGAAGCAGTATGGAAGAAGGCACAAAGACTGGGAGTGGGAGGCAAATAGAAAAGGAGCATTAAGTAGAGTAGAGCACAGGCAATGTTAGAGAAGCAGAAAGAAATGAGAGTGGAGATGTAGGCAGAATCACTTGCCGGCGGGGGGGGGGAGGGGGGGGGAGAGTGGGACTGGAGCGACTCTCCTAATCCCTGTGATTGTCTATAGCAGGGATTGGCAACCTTTTTGCATATGGCCCACCAGGTTCACCGTTCCAGGCCAATGGGGGCTGCGGGAAGCAGTGTGGGCCGAGAGATGTACCGGCCGCCGCTTCCCACAGCCCCCATTGGCCTGGAGCGGCAAACGGCAGCCAGTGGGAGCCACAATCAGCCAAACCTGTGGACGCAGCAGGTAAACAAACCGGCCCGGCCCGCTAGGGGGCTTACCTGGCAGGCCACATGCCAAAGGTTGCAGATCCCTGGTCTGTAGAGAAGAACTGCAACGTCACCTGACTTGCTGATCATTATTCCCCTCCTCATTCATCATTCAGCTCCCACATGAGGCAGTGGGTGGGAGCAGACAGCTGACCAGAGTAGACTACATTGCAGCTGCAGAAGCAAGAGTGCCCCCCAAACTACAAGCAGGAAGTGAGAAGTATCAAGATCAAGGAAGTGACCATACACTTGAAGCGCCTTGAAGCAGGCACTATATACTGAGCATCCTAATGATGATCAATAATTACATTATGATGATGATTATTAACAACTATGGTATATCTCCCTTGACAGTAGATTGTACTAATAGTTTTTATTTGGAGTGTGACTGTGTTGGGAGGAGCAACCAAGGAGAAATAGATGGAAAGAAGGCCCTAGCAGACCAGATCTTCAGTTGGGGAAAATACGGTGATGCTGACTTTATTAGCAAAGGTGGTATAACTAATGACCTACAGCAGAATAAAAGGAGAAAAGAAGAAATGAGAAGGTAGGAAAAAAGCATGGGGAAGAGGAAATAAAGAATGGGGCTGTGTATAGGGCGTAGATGATGGGATGGAAGCGGGGGCCCTTTCCACTATGCTGTTTGCATAACAACCCTGACTAAATGCACCTAAGTTCCCCTGCTGCAAAGACCCCACCCCCAGTGGTTAATTTGTGCTGGGGCTTGCCAGGGCTGAGGCGGCTCCTCTAGGCTTGCCGCATCAGTTATGTAAGTAAAATAATTGCTTGAGCCCTAGCATCTAATTGCTGGAGCCCCGGCACCTCTTTCATTACAAATTAAGCACTGGCCACCCCCACCCCACACACAAACTGAGCACAGCACAGCTATGACTTTCCCCATTTTTTCTCAACTCTCCTGAAACACTTTGTAAGAGATACAGAGAATGGACAATGGATACTATTGTTTTGTTCCTGACTGAGTACTATCCCTTTGACCTCCACCTTGCTATGGCAGGGAAACGGAGCTTTCATTTCTAATTTGGGATTTAAAAGGTCGGCTTTCAACCATTCTGACCATATTTTTCTTCACAAACCCCCACCCTCGCTGTCATTTCTCAGTAATGCTGCTACCGGGTACTGACTGACAAACTTGCAATGAACTACTTGAATTGCATCATCCTCTCTACCTCACTCCTCCCCCACCAGGCAACAGCCTCTCCTGTGCTCCCAGCTACCATGAGTAAAATGCACCTTCCATTTTAACAGCATCCTAGTAATCAGTAATATCAACACTGAACAGCTTGGCAGTTCCCAGGCATGTTAAAAGCCATTGCCATGGCAGCCTCGCCCACAGACTGAGCCACTTGCAGTTAAAATTTTACATTATACAAAAGTCACTCCTGTTTGTTTCTGGGCAGGATCCTGTGAGGCAGCTGCTCCTTCAACTCCCATTCACTTCAGCTGCGAAAGCTCAGCACTCTGTGGGAGGGCAGTCCTGGCTAATACAACAAGCGACCCTCTGAAATAGGGTCACGGGTCTGCTGCTCAAAAAATGTCAATACAAAATAGTCTAACACAAAAGAAAACCACAATATACAACATGGCAAGCTGTCACTGTCAAATTTAGCACTTAGTAACACTTCAGCTCTTCAAAGTGCACCTTTTATATGCATCAGCAAATTCATCTGCACAGCCCCCATGAAAATTAGGGCCACCATTTTCAAACCTAAAGTTAGACTCCTAAATCCACAGCTCAGCACCTACATAAGAATGTCCTGCTTTTTCAAATGCCCTCAATCCCAATGTGATTTGTAGCTGCTCAAGTATCCTGAACTCAGGCCACTTAGATTTAGGTGCCTAAATATAGATTTAGGAGCTTAACTGAAAATGTTGGCCAGTCAGTAACATTATCCTTCCCATTTTACAGAGAGGAAAATAGAGTTAAACGTCACAGAACAGTGGATGTAAAATCAGTTCTCATGTAATGAATGCTGTATTTGTAGTTACTGAATTATTTGTAGTAACAGTTGTAGCATTTACTCATCTTTCTGTGCTGTGTTTATTGTACATGAAGCAGAACAAGAGCAAATGACGTGTTTTTAACTTTACTCTCTGTATGTTGCATCTCAAAGCCCTGCCCTGATGTGGAACAGAATAGTTTGGATCAGAATGACTGAGGCTTCTCTGATCAATATATTTGCTATTACATACAGAATAAAATAGTTTTTAAAATGATATTAAGGTTGCAAAGTCAGGAGCTCAAAAGATACAAAAGGTCAAAATTAAGATTGCCCATTGCAACTTTAATTCAGCCCCCTTGTGTGTATTATGATACAGTCTTTAATTACATGATCACACCCTATTTTTTCACAAGACCCTCTGCTTCATTCAGTGCACAGGATGGCCAGTGCTCAGTGAATCAATTCAGACTTTGTAGCAAATGAGGCTACAGTCTAGGAGAAAGAAGAGGATCAATTTTGTCTGTGTCCTACCCCAAAGTTCTAGTCTGTGTGGTTGCTTCAGAAGGCTCAGTGGGGCTGGGGAATACATTCAGTAAACATATTCAGAGATTTTAGAAGCAAGCCTCTAGCACAGGGCTTGGCAACCTTTCAGAAGTGCTGTGCCGAGTCTTAATTTATTCACTCTAATTTAAGGTTTTGCATGCCAGTAATACATTTTAACATTTTTAGAAGGTCTCTTTCTATAAGTCTATAATATATAACTAAACTATTGTTGTATGTAAAGTAAATAAGGGTTTTTAAATGTTTAAGAAGCTTCATTTTAAAATTAAATTAAAATGCAGAGCCCCCCGGACTGGTGGCCAGGACCCAGGCAGTGTGAGTGCCACTGAAAATCAGCTCGCGTGCCACCTTCGGCACCCGGGCGATAGGTTGCCTACGCCTGCTCTAGCATATTCTACTGCACATGTGAAAATGGTGATTTCCTGTGGTCTATAACTTGGCCATATCTAGAAAGATTTTCACAGGGGCAGCACAAAGTAATACTCTGATCCCAGGACCACATCCCTACCAGGTTTCAAGTTCTTGCTCCAACCTCTGGAGGTGCAAGAGCTCTTTAAAAAAATGGACACAAAACTTAGTCAACATATATTTTAAACCAGCTTGCTCCATGAAAAAAAAAAAAACCAACCAACCCTCTTTCTGCTGAAACTCCCCCAAAATGCAACCTAAGGCAGAGACCAAGCATAGAAAATGTCAGCCTCAGTGGCTGAAGCTTGGCAAAATTATAATCAGTTGAAATCGGGTGATTATAATGGAGAGGAAGAGGCAACCTTAATAATAGGGTCATAACTAGCACCCTCTGTAACAAGAAGATTCCTGGGAGATGATGATTAAACCTGGAATTTTAGCCAAATGTGAGGGAGAAGTGAGAGCTGCTATTGCAGTATTGTCATGGAAACCAGGCATGCAAGCTCCAAAGGCATCTGCTACTACAAGCTTACCTGACAGTTTTGTTGGAGCTGTAGAAGAGAGGGTGTGTGCTCCAACTCAGTAAGAAATTTGTGTGGGAAGAATTTAGACTGGCTAATAAGTCTCTAGGAAAGGAGGGTATAATACCAGCAGGCAAAAAACTCCAGAGGATACTATATAAGGAGCTTATAAAAGCCTCATGAAAGGAGGCAGAATACAAATATTCCTGTTATGCCAACCTAAGGGGCAGGCCAGACAGGGCAACCTCCCTGAAGAGTGATCAATAGTTGTCTTAGCTATTTCTAAAAGGCACTTATTATGTGGTATATAAGGAGGAGCACTACAGGGTGGGTTGAGAGACTGTCGTGCTATTTTAGTTTTACATAAAGATCAGTAGGAGTTTATTTAGGACTTATTTTTCAGAGACTTTTTCTATATAAAGTGCTTGCTTCTGTGATAAGTGCACACTGCATTCACTTTCACACAGAATGAAATTTATAAGGACATTTAAGTCCCACATAAACCACGACCCAGCTAGTCACCTAACTACACGTGTCAGGCCCATTGACATGGTTAGCCATATTGAGCTTAGAGAAATGGAGGAAGCAATCATCATTCTGCAAATCCCGTCACCTGAAAACTCCTGCCATGATGCCAGGGTGTAATAGGGTGGCCTTGCCAGGGACCATTCAAGATGAAAGTCCATTCTGCATGGTTACATCTCAACCACATGAACCTTCTGCTGCTGTGAAGTTCACCCAGCAACACAGGGACGGTGGACAGTGCAGCTGAACTGCTGCTGTTCCACCCAACAGAAGAACAGGAGATGGCAAAGAATGAGTGCAGCAGGACCCGGCACACCCTATGGAAGTGGAGCTGGACTCCATGTTGACCAGCATAGAAGGGGATTAAAGAAAAGGCAGGGTCGTGGTTAGTGTGTCTGAAATTATGCAGATCCAGGCCCACAAATCACCACCAAGGAGGGGTGTCAAGGTAGTTAAAGCCTATGCACTGGGATAGCAACTACAGAGGGGTTGTGAGGCTGCCTTATTCCTTGCCACAAACTGGGACTGGATTCCGTCCACCTAGCCCCCATGTAGTTTATCTGTCATTTTCTTGTAATAGCTCTACAAGATTCAGGTACACGGCACACACAGCCTTTCCAACCATCTCTACCACATCACAGCACCCAACAAAAGCTGCATCCCAGTTCCAACTCATCTGGAATACTGTGTGCAATTCTGGTCTCCCATGTTTAAGAAAGATTAATTCAAACTGGAACAGGTGCAGAGAGGGGCTACTAGGATGATCGAGGAATGGAAAACTTACCTTATGAAAGGAAACTCAAAGAGCTTGGCTTGTTTAGCCTAACCAAAAGAAGACTGGGGGGAGATATGATTGCTTTCTATAAATACATCAGAGGGATAAATATTGGGGAGGGAGAGGAGTTATTTAAACACCAATGTGGACACAACAATGAAGGGATATAAACTAGCCAACAATAAGTTTAGGCTTGAAATTAGATGAAGGTTTCTAACTATCAGAGAAGTGAAAATCTGGAACAGCCTTCCAAGAGGAGCAGTGGGGACAAAAAACTGAACTGGCTTCAAGGCTGAGATTGATAAATGGAAGGCATGGTATGAGGAGACTGCCTACAATGACATGTGGCCCATCTGCAACTAACAACAAATATCTCCAATGGCCAGCAATGGAACACTGGATGGAGAGGGCTCTGAGTTACTACAGAGAATTCTTCCCCAGGTGTCTGGCTTGTGGGTCTTGCCCACATGCTTAGGGTCTAACTCAGGGGTGGCCAAACTGTGGCTCCAGAGCCACAAGCGGCTCTTCAGAAGTTAATATGCAGCTCCTTGTATAGGCACCAACTCCGGGGCTGGAGCTACAGGCACCAACTTTCCAATGTGCTGGGGGGGTGGGGGGAAGGCTCACTGCTTAACCTCTGACTCTGCCACAGACCCTGCCCCTACTTCAGCCCTTCCCCCAAGGCCTCCACTCCTTCCTGCCCCCTTCCCTGAGCCTGCCATGCCCTCGCTTCTCCCCCTCCCCCCCCCAACCTCCTGCATGCCACAGGAGGCATGGGAAAGGAGGGGGAGGCGCTGATCAGCAGGGCTGCTGGCAGCTGGGGGAGGGAGCTAATGGGGGGCTGCTGATGTATTATTGTAGCTCTTTGGCAATGTACATAGGTAAATTCTGGCTCGTTCAGGCGCAGGCTGGCCACCCTTTGTCTAACTGATCCCCATATTTGGGGTTGGAAAGGAATTTTCCCCGGGGTCAGGTTGGCAGAAACCCGGGGGGGGGGGCGGTTTGCATTCCTCTGCAGCATGGGGCATGGGTCATCTGCAGATTTAAACCAGTGTAAAGTTGGATTCTCTGTAACTTGAAGTCTTTAAATCATGATTTGAAGATTTCAGTAACTCAGCCAGAGGTTATGGGTCTATTACAGCCGTGGGTGGGTGAGGTTCTATGGCCTGCAATGTGCAGGAGATCAGACTAGATGATCATGATGGTCTCTTCCGGCCTTAAAGTCTTTGAGTCTAAAAAATAATCACAATGCACCACTGATGTGAGTTCTCGTTAGGTTTAACATAATGTTACTGATACTTAAAAAAACAAAGTGCTTTAGATTTTATTGCGTCATTAATTTTTAGATTGAGGCTTCACATCTTTCCCCGTGTCTGCATGTCCATGGCCAGCTTTATCAGAGGCCAACACTGCCTGTAAGTGCCTCTTATAGAATTCTTCTCACATGAGGACCATCCATAACAGATGAAGAGTCAATGTAGCTGCCTCTGGGTGCAGAAGCATGTCAAAGATGTTCCTAGCATGGCCAGAACCTTCCTACGCCCCAGCTATTCCCAGTTTCTATAACCTGAGACTTCTTTATCCTGCACCAAGTGCTGAACCAGCCCCCAGCACCTCCAGCATAGAGTGCAGTGCAAAACCACCTTTGTCCCCCACAGTATTCAGTAGCATTTTGCTCCCACTTGGCACAGATGTAATTGACTACACAAAGCACAGGGAAATTGTGTCTCAGGCCCTTCCCCTTTGGGTGACAGGACATTTGATTTTTATGCACTGCTCTGTTACCTCCACTGGCATTCAGGCAGCTGAATCACTGTGTTTTTAAACCAAGCACAGATATTATTTATTTGTTATGTTCTGCTCTGATTTAACAGGAGTTAATATACTATTTTATTTAGAAAGCTCATTAAAGTCCCTCTGTGAGAAATTTTCTACATAAAACCTCTACTTGTATAGTAATCAGAAAACTCTGAGGGGGTAAGGAGACTATGAGATAATTGGTCCATTGAGTTTTCCTTTCCTCTGCAGTTCTTTATTATTAAATAGTGTGTGACCAGTAAGCAAAGCCCAAATGAAAGCCACAGTGTGGAGCAATGAAATGATTTTATCTCTGGTGTGATGTATGCTCAAACTATAAAAATTTGGGGAAAATTCCAGAGAGAATTACAGAATTCCAGAAGCAGAGGGGATGACTCAGTAGGCTAAGCATGTGTGTGAAATAAGTAGGCCCTGTGTAATGCAGATTCAAATCTCACCAGGATTAGCTCCGCCCCTCATTTTTAGGCTGTAGATGAATTTGATGCAGTTTGTGAAAGGGTTGTGTGCGGGGCAGTTTCTTCTATGAACCCTAAATACTGATATCCTGGCTGCTCTGGATAGTCACTGAACATCCCATGGCACTTTCTCTTCCAACAAGGCTTTATTCCAGTGTCATTGGCTAAAAATCCTCCCTCCCCTTCCCTGCTTTACAGCTTCAGCCTTCCAACCCGAAGGCTGGCTGTATTTCAGTGATGCTGTATGTGTGTATCTGCCCAAAAACTTCACTAATCCAGAGCGGAGGTTGCCCATCGCTGCCTCGTACCCTTCCTGATCATCAATTGCACTGATACTAGAATCTCTGAAAACCACGGCATACAGAGTTACATTGGTTCTGAGTGTGAGCAGCACGTGATAAAGAGAGAAAACCACTGAATAGTCAAACTCCGAGGCTTGGAGGAGACTGGTCAATAATCACTCCCTCCTCTCCTTCCCCCTCCCCTCCAACCAGTTTGACAAGAGAAAGAAATGGAGAAGGGCTGTTCACTGTTTTCTACCCCTATTGCATATTTAGCACGCCCTCTGTCTCATTCTTTAATCTGTATTAGTACATCTGATAGTCTCCTGTTTTCATAAGCTTTGAATAGCTTTTTAAATATCACTTGCTGAAAGGGGCAGTGGATGTCAGACATTAGCCAAGATAATTACCAAGAGGGTGGTATCAGCTCGGGGAGCCACAGTTTGAGCTCCAGGTGTATGCAAAAAAAAGGTACAAGAACTATAAAATTTTGATACAACATGATTTGTTATGGGGGGCTGTATCTCAGGAACCCCTCCGTTGAACAACCTCAAATTTGGACCACTTGCCCTATCCTAGCTTTCCATCTGTCACAATAATTTTCAAGTCAATCCAAGTAAGCATGTGGATTTTAGAGCACTTAAAAAAATCAGTTGTTCAATAGTAAGGTAGACTCAGTCTTAACTACAGTGGTGCTACCATTCCACTCTAATAAAGCCAAACTATGGCTGCTCTAATGTAAGTGTGTTGGAGTGGACCAAAAAGGCGCACAGAACTCCTTCCTCTCTCACTGCTCCAGTGTAGAAGGCAGCCATAATTTGGTTGCTTGCATGCCTCACGTGCAGAGTGCGGGGAGCTAGCATTATTGGCAGGGCAGAATGGCCTAGAGGGGGTATGTCTGGACAGAGCGGGCCCCTAGCCATGCTATGCACTGTAGAGAAGCAAGCAGAGAGCCCACTGAGTTGGAGCCCTTCCAAACGGGATAATAGGTGCCTTTAATACCATGCTTAATAATGCAGGTGTACTACCTCTAAACACTGATCCTTTTGAGGTGACCTTTTCCCGTACCGGAGCCTTAACTTGGATCACAGTTTGTAAAGTGCCCTAGGATTCTTCCTCAGTGTTGAGGGATGGGTTAGATGACCTCTTGGGGTCCCTTCTTGCCCTACATTTCTATTATGAGAGTCATTATACAACACCATAAAACTTTATTCTGTTTGCATTCTGATTTTGCTTTCTAATTTGCCCTGTGAGAATCTAGTTCTTACAGTCTCATCATGTCTCCACCATGGAAGTTAATTCTGGCTCCTTCTAACTCCACCATGGAAGTTAATTTTGACTCATTCTAAAACACAAGTCCAATTATAAAAGAGATGGACTCTGAAAAAGTGTAACTGATTTTCCATAACTCCTTTTACAATCCTGGCAGACTGCACGTTGCCTGCTTTGCTATTCACTTAGCCTTTTTTGCTTCTGTAGCAATCTACATTCACATCTGCCTACATCAACGGTTATTTCTGTGGAAGTCAGGTCTGGACAAAAGCCTGCTTCCTATCCCTTAAAAGTCACTCATTCAACTGTACTTAGTTTTGAGACTATGCTTGGACAATATTATCATTGGGCCTCTCACGTTATTGATGTGGATCTCCATGAGAGAAATAAGTGAAATCACTTAGTACACAATAACATCAGAGATGACTATATTTATATCTATAAAAAGATAACATCCTCATCAACCAAATGATGTTTCATGAAGCAAGTATACATTTTCCATGAGAAAAATTTGTCAAATGACGTTTTAAGACAAAATAGTGTTCTTTTTCACATTGTCATCAATGCCCACATTTTGCAAGGAAAAGACCATTTAATTTTGTTGCACCTTTGTCATCATATGTCATAAACAGTTAGTTAAGGGTTAAGGTTTTTGTCTACCTGTAAAGGGTTAACAAGCAGTACCTGTGGACACCTGACCAGAGCACCAATGAGGGACAAGATTATTTTCAAATCCGTGTGGAGGGAAGTTTTTTTTTCCTGTTCTTTGTTTTTTGAAGAGTCTCTCTTGGGAATTAAAAGAGTCCAGACAGCTTAATCAAGTCCTCCCAGGTTTCTGCAATAAATTCTTCTATTCAAGCTAGTGAGTATTAGCAAGGAACTAGTATTCTTATACTTTTATTTCTGTATTTGCAATTCTGTGTTTTGCTATAGAGAATTTCTTTAAGTCTGTACTGTATTGCTTTTACTGAGAAAGAAAGGAGGGGGAATTCTCTCCAGAGATTGATAAGTTTAGACCCTGTATATTGTTCCATCTTGGGGACAGAGACAGTGACTTTCTTTTTTTTATTCTTTAATAAATTCTTTTCTATTAAGGACTTGGTTGGTCTTTCCTTGGGTGGATTCTCAGGGAAAGAGGAGGGGGAGGTATCCCTCTGTAGTTAGATCCCGGTGTCTCTCCTAGGAAAAGGGAGGGGGGAGGAAACAGGGGGGAATGGTTTATTTCTCCTGGGTGTAAGAACTCCATGGATTTGGGGCTCTTGGAATCCCCAAGGATTTTGGGGAAGGACTGTGTCCCAATCCACGTTCCTGATTGGGTGGTGGCAGCTTTTACTAGATCTAAACTAGGATTTTAGTTTAGAGGGAAACCAAGGCAGGTCCCCACATTGGAACCCAACAGCTCCAAGTGGGGGGTGAGACCTATGACATCATATTTTTAGGGTTACCATAGGTCCGTATTTTCCTGGACATGTCCGGCTTTTTAGTTGTTAAATCACCGTCTGGGAGGATTTTTTAAATATGTAAAAATGTCTGGGAAAATAGGGACCTATGGTAACCCTACCATGAAAATGATGCAGGGCTGAGCGGGGGGAGCGGAGGCCGCCAGGGTGAGCCGGGCAGGAGCAGCAGGGAGCGCTGGCCAGGGGCTGGGTTCGCTCCTGGCCTGGCGTTGTGCGATGAGCAGGAAGCTGCAGCCCGGTCCTTATCAGCAGGCGGGGCTGGGCCCCGGGCCCTGGGCTCCGGCTCCTGTGCTCCAGCTCCATGGGTGGCGGGGGGCAGCGGCTGTAGGTGCCTCCCGGCAGGGCCAGGAAACAGCAGCAGCAGCGCAGCCTCTCCTGCCCCATGGCAAGCTACGCTCCCCGCCTGCCCCTGCTGCTGTGGAGCCTGCCACTGCCCTGGGCTCAGGCCGCCTGGCTTCCCCCAAGTGGCACCCAGTTCCTGCTGCTCTCAGCTGGCAGGTGCGGGGCCCCAGCCAAACCTGGCCCCTTGTGTCTCCTCCGCGGCGGCTCCCCCCACTCCGCATCCTCCCAGGTGGCTGCGGCGGCAGCGGCCGGGGAGCCCGAGAGGAGGAGCGGCCCCCGGGCAAGCGGGGAAGACTCCAAGGTGAAGAGGCTGCTGGCCCTGGCGCAGCCTGAGCGCTGGAGACTGACAGGTACCTGCCCCTGCCCCATCCCAGCACCGCCTGCCCCCCAGCCCAGGGAGTGTTACCTGCCCCACCAGCCTCAGCGCCCTGTCCCATACTGTCAGCCACCCCAATGTCACTGTGACACCAGCACCCCTTGGCAAAGGGCCCCCTGATCTTCACAAACAGCTGTCACCGCAGGCCTGACAAACTCACTGCACCCACACATGTCTTACTTACCCACAAAGAGGAACGTGGAAGGATGGTACCTTGCCAAGAGTGAGAATCTTTGTGAGATGTGCACATGGGTAATATTGAAGGAATAATGTATTTACCTTAAAAGTCTGCTTTATAGACTTGGAGTAGAAATTAGTCACCGGGGGTAATGGCTCTTTGGGGCAAGGGGATTTGTCACCCTGCCTAACCTGGCTGGTGATGCAATGCAAGGCTCAATTGTTTAGCTTTGCACAATAGTAAGACTTTGCCTCTGATGGTGTCCCATTCAATGGCAAACAATTGAAACGCCTTAAAGGTAAAAAAGAAACATTACAACAGGACTGGAGTTTGCCCTGTGTGCAAACAGAAACAAAGGCTGTTTTCAGTAAAACACAGAGGAGCAAGTAGCACTCTGTATCCTTTCACTGAGGAAACCCCTTCTGAAACAGGGCTGCTTTCATGAATGTTTGGTTCCTGGTGTTTGGGAAACCAGTCAATTCTGCAAACAGACTGAACTTTGTGGGGAGAGGAGGAACCTACTTTGAGACGAGAAAGTGTAGGCTCAGGTTCACGTTTTATGATTTTGTTTTATATTGTAATCATTTGTTTCCATCACTCCTGTTTCTAGTTAAATCCTCATTCTTAAATAAACTGTCTTTTGTTTGGACAGCAAGCCAGCGGCAGGTTGGTGGGGGTGAAAAGGCCAGTGGCGGGCAGCGGGGATCGAAGAGGCGAGCGGCGAGGGAACCACTGGCGGGTGGGGGTGAGGAGGCAAGAAGCGGTGAGCCAGCGGCAGGCGGGGGTTCTCAGGGCAGGCATGGGGGGTCCTGGCAGGGAAGTGAGGAGGTGAGTGGCAGGTGGGAGGAGGCGAGCAGTGGGTGGGGGACTGAGGAGAGATACAGCAAGCCAGCAGTGGGCCAGGGGGTGAGGAGGGGTGCGGTGGGTGGGGCCGAGTGTGTGTGTGTGGGGACTTGGGTAGAGTAGGAGCAGAGCGTGGGAAGAGAGGGGGTGGACTGTGGGCAAGGCCGACATCCCCTGTACAGTGTCCTCTTTTTTGAATGTTCAGATATGGTAACCCTATCATATTTTAAAACAGAAGATTTCAGTCAATATCTGGATATATTGTTAAGTTATATATTTCAACATACCTTCCTCCTAGAACCACCACGTTTGCATCCCTTCTCATCCCTACAGAGCAATTATTTAGAATCAGATACTGAAGGCACTGTATGTCAGACTTTGATTTATAATAAGTGCTATTACTATTAGAGCCTTTAAATGACAGCAGGTGGTAATATTATAGTTTCATCCCAGGGCTTTGGCCGGGGGGGGGGGGAGGAGAGGTTTAAAATAACACTGGAGATTTTAAAGCAAGATAAATTATTGGAAAAAAAATTTAATTACTGTTATCACCAAAAATTTGGACCATGGGATGAAAATGAAATCCTTTGCAGTATTTTATTTCCTTGGAAAAAAAGGCAGGGATAAAAGGATACTATCATCAGTTAGTGGTTCTACTAGAACAGTAAAGATTTTTCCACACCACAGCATTGTGCAGTCTGTATATATACATATGTTAAAGAAAAACTATTTCAGGAGTTTTTAAAGAGTTTCTAGAAGTCTTATTAGGAATCTTTTTTGTATTATTCTGCCTGCAAAGTCAGGTTCCTTTGATACCAGGGCTCAGAGAGAACTATGAAAACCTCTAGCAACCACCATCTTAAATAGATGTTCTAGAAAATTCTCAGCCATAAAGCCACTGAGAGCACATCACTCTGAGGATCCACTCACTGCAATGGCTACCCACAGACAGATCAATTTCAAAGTCTCACATTTCTCCCAAGAAGAATGACCTCCTGCAACAGGGACGTTCCTCAAGACAGGGGCGGCTCTATAAAATAGGCCGCCCCAAGCAGCGCGGCGCGCTGCGCCGCCCTTCCCCGGTCCCGCGGCGGGTGCCGTGGTCCCGCGGCTCCGCTTAAGCTGCCGCAGGCATGCCTGCGGGAGCTCAACCGGAGCCGCGGGACGAGCGGACCTGCCGCAGGCATGACTGCGGCAGGTCCGCTCCTCCCGGGCTCCGGTGGACCTCCCGCAGGCATGCCTGCGGGAGCTCAACCGGAGCCATGGGAAGAGGGGACCCGCCGCAGTCATGCCTGCGGCAGGTCCGCTCGTCCCGGGCTCCGGTGGACCTCCCGCAGGCATGCCTGCGGAAGGTCCGCCGGAGCCAAATGCCGCCCCCCAGGGAAAGGGCCGCCCCACGCGCCTGCTTGGCGCGCTGGGGTCTGGAGCCAGCCCTGCCTCAAGAACTATTAAAATTAAGATGGGAGCAGGTTAGCTTCCTACACAAGGCTTTGAAACTCCCTACTGAAGGAGCATAAAGGACAGTCTCAATCCCTTTCACATAGGCCATCAAATAGCCATGAAATACTAGGGAACCTGGGTTAGATTTTAATAAGCAATGCAGAGATGGAAGACTCTATAATCTGTTACTAAAGCCATCAAATCCAATGTAATTAGAATAATTTTTAAAGATGCATATTATTAACATTGCTAACTGGAACCCCTTAACAAGTAAAATAAAACCCACCTCCATAAAATAAATCCAGTCCTACAACTGACAAGTTAGTGAACCCAATTTTCAAATTCACAGTTGATTCTCTTGCTTCTAATTCTTTCTCTCAGTTATTCAATCACTGCATTAGCCATTTATATGAGCATATCAAGCCTGATTCACTGCTACATTTCTCCACTTTTACACCAGGTTAAATTAGCTGAAATTGGAGGAGTTACATCAAACTGAAGTAAGACAGTGATGAATTAGGCCCTTGGGATCAAAAACTGTTTCCTTAGCCAGACATCAGCTGAGTGGGAATTTAGGATTCTAAATTTGAGGGGTGATTTTGCACTTTCATTTTCCATTATTATTAAAAATAAAGTATCAGAGGGGTAGCCGTGTTAGTCTGGATCTGTAAAAGCAGCAAAGAATCCTGTGGCACCTTATAGACTAACAGACGTTTTGGAGCATGCGCTTTCATGGGTGAATACTCCAAAACTCATGCTCCAAAATGTCTGTTAGTCTATAAGGTGCCACAGGACTCTTTGCTGCTTTTACAGATCCAGACTAACACGGCTACCCCTCTGATACTTCACACCATGCAAGGCACTGCATTTAGCCGTATGGAGTGGAAATCCATCAACTTTTTTCCTCCGAAGAAGTGGGTATTCACCCACGAAAGCTCATGCTCCAAAATGTCTGTTAGTCTATAAGGTGCCACAGGATTCTTTGCTGCTATTAAAAATAATGTAAATTAAAATAAATCACTGGTAAGAGGCTGAACTGAACTTGCTGTGCCCACTAGCTACAAGATCTCCAAGCCAATGTTACCTAGGCCAGGTCTACACCAGGAGCGCTTTCCTAGTGTAGACGCAGTTATACTGGTAAAACTGCTTTTGCTAGTATAGCTCGTTCCTGCCCCATCCCAAGTCAAATAAGCTATATCTCTAAAAGTGCAGTTTTGCCAGTATAACTGCGTCTACACTAGATGCTTTTGGTGGCACAGCTATTTTGGTGAGGGATCATACCTCATCATACCACTGATAGACAGACCCATGCAAGCAAAACTTTATAGTGTATGCCTGACCCTCATATATATGTGACACTAAGGCCTGGTCTACACTAAGAAGGGGGGTCGAACTAGGGTACGCAAATTCAGCTACGTGACTAGCGTAGCTGAATTCCAAGTACCCTAGTTCGAACTACTCACCCGTCCAGACGCCGCGGGATCGAAGTCCGCGGCTCCAAGGTCGACTCCGCCACCGCCGTTTGCAGTGGTGGAGTTCCGGAGTCGACCGGAGCGCGCGGGGAGTTCGAACTATCGCGTCTAGATTAGACGCGATAGTTCGAACTCCGAGAAGTCGAACTCTCCGCGTCGACCCGCGCGGTAAGTGTAGACCTACCCAAAGATAACAATGGAGGCATGTTCATAGCCAATAGCCAAAAAATAACAGATTCGTTAAAAAAAAAAAGCAATAACAAACTAATATAATGGCTTCCTTGGAGATGCTCATTGATTTAGTAGATACAGGGAGAAATTGTGAAATTAAAACATTGCCCTTGATAGGTGGCAGTGCGGAAATGCTGCCCTCCGAGTGGAATACAGGCACAATACCTACTTCAGTGCAGGGTGCTGCTGCTATCTCCTTTAAGAGGCTGCAGCATGAACGCCCAATATATGGAGCCAGCTCTTCTGCCAATGAGGAGGAAGAGGATGGGGCCACTGCCTCACCTTTGCACAGCCCTTGCACTGCCAAGGCATGGTCAGCATCATGTCTGCTAACTCACTGCTTCACAACCACATTAAAACATTTTGTAACATGTTGTGACAAGTCTCTACAGGGCTGGGCACAAGCTGGCCCACAGCATACACTGTAAGCCTATTTGTTTGGGGGGCATCAAAATCATATGGATGAAAAGCCTTCAAGGAATGAATAAGTGATCTATGCTGGGAACTATAACCACAATTTGGATAAAATGGAATTTTGGTTAATTAGTAGTTGAATAAACAGGACTGTGCTCTATTTCTATGCTGTTTGTACCTTGCTAGACTACCACATAGTAAACTTGTTTAAATAATTGGATAAATATCAACTAGGTAAAAATGAATATCAACTGATTGATGAATAGAAGGCAATAATTAATTGTAAGCCCTGAAAGTGGCTAACAACAAGAGGGATTCAAATGAAAGTCTAGTCCCTACAGTTTAGAAAGTATATGGACAACTAAGAGCAAAATAAATCACAAGGACTGGAGAATGACATTAGGCAAGAGTGAAATTCTAAATCTCTATAGCCTCTTCTCTTTTTTCTAGGGTCTAGGCCCTAGACCAGGGGTAGGCAACCCATGGCATCCGTGCCAAAGACGGCACGCGAGCTGATTTTCAGTGGCATTCACACAGCCCGGGTCCTGGCCACCGGTCCGAGGGGCTCTGCATTTTAATTTAATTTTAAATGAAGCTTCTTAAACATTTTTAAAACCTTATTTATTTTACATACAACAATAGTTTAGTTATACATTATAGACTTATAGAAAGAGACCTTCTAAAAACGTTAAAATGTATTACTGGCACGCGAAACCTTAAATTAGAGTGAATAAATGAAGACTCGGCGCACCACTTCTGAAAGGTTGCCGACCCCTGCCCTAGGTCCTAGGAAAAGGAAAATAAGAACACAGTTTGCAATCATGAGACCAGGAGAAATGATGAAAGACTTATTTCCCAACTACAAAAAAGGCAGGAGCAAGCAGCTAAGGCAAAAAAAAAAAAAAAAGGGGGGGGGGGGGCGGGGTAGATACAGGGTTTTTTTTTTAAAGTTTTTAACAGTAAGAGCAGTAGAATCAGAATGGGTTACCATGAAGCAGTCGAGGCATCAGCAGTGCGGCTATTCAAGAACATGTTAAATAAGTGGTAATCATTTACCAAGTAATTCTTCACAGTGCAGAAGTCAATGAAAAATTTTAATCTGGATCCATAGTCCATGACCAATTCCTGAAGACACTAGTGTTAATCAGAGCTGGTCAGCAAACCAAATTTTAGTTCCATGAAAATTTTCAAGTTTCCAGAAACATTCTGCATCCTGACTCAGGATGAAAAACCAAAACTGGAATTTTTTCACAGAACTGAAATTCTGCAATATTTCATTTCAGAAACACTGAAACACAGTGATTCTAAAACTAAATTTGCTCCTGGGGATCCCTGATCGCTTACTGGGCTAACTGCAGAGAGTTGGAATCCTGGAAGACAGGGCTGTTGCTGACTGAAATTGATATGAATCTTGTCTGTTTCATAGCTGCCCACCAGGGAACAGCAGCCATGAAACTGAAAAGAATCATGTTGATGTCAACCTGAGGTGAACATGGCTTCCATAGCTCCAGTGCAGTCAGTCTGCCAGGCTACCAGGGACCCAAGAAAGCTCTGGGTACAAGGTAGCCCAAAAGATAGGCTGAAGGAGCTGGGAGCAGGAAGTCCTGGCTCCCAAGTTCCAAGGCTCCTAGCTCAATGGGCTGCTGAGGAGCTTTATGGATGAGATGACTAGAAATTAGGCAGGTTTTTGATTGAAACCTATCTGGGAGGCAGAGTTCTGATTCACTGAAATCAAACCATTCCACAAAATGTTTAAATTTCAGTGAATTAGCCAATTCACTGGAAAAAAGATTTCACTGGAATTTTTCCAACCAGCTCTAGAATTAATCTCACTGAACACTTACTGCTAGATGCAATACTGACAACTAAGCATAGTCAATGGGACTATTCACAGTGGTAAGCAATATGCATGATAGACCCGAGCATTCTACCAACAGCTTCAGCTATGACTGAATTTCATACTTTTCTGGTAGGTTTAAGGCTTAACATTATAGTAGTGTCATTAATTATGTTAGGTTTGTTCTAGATAGAACAGATCAAATTCATCTCTGGGGTAAACAGGCACAACTCTCAAAATCCAAGAACCTTAGAACTGAATTTGTAGAAATTAACATTAAATGTCATTAGAAGTCTGATTTGCTGTGTAGGTTTAATCACATATATTTTAAAAATATATATATTTAAGTGAAAAACTCAACTCATCCTTAATATTGAACCTATCTGGTTGCTGAGGGAGGAAAATAGATGATCTTGTCTGCCCAACAGCTGGAATTAAAGAGGAAAACACAGGTGCAAAATTCATTTTTCAGGTCTCAGAAAGCTGCAAATAGGACAAGAAGTGACATTTCTGAAACTCTGGGGACGTCTCACTGTACTAGAGTGGAGGCAAGGAAACTAAGGAATCCTAGGTAAGAATTAGGAGTGTCAATTAATCGCAGTTAACTCATTCGATAAACTCAAAAAAACTAACTGTGATTAAAAAAAATAATCGTGATTATCGCACTGTTAAACAATAGAATAAGAACTGAAATGTATTCAATATTTTGGATGTTTTTCTACATTTTCAAATATATTGATTTCTATTACAACACAGAATACAAAGTGTACAGTGCTCACTTTACATTATTATTTTATTATAAATATTTGCACTGTAAAAATTATAAAAATAGTATTTTTCAATTCACCTCATACAAGTACTGTAGTGCAATCTCTTTATAGTGAAAGTGTAACTTACAAATGTAGATTTTTTGTTACATAACTGCACTCAAAACCAAAACAATGTAAAACTTTAGAGCCTGCAAGTCCACTCAGTCCTATTTTTTGTTCTGCCAATTGCTAAGACAAACAAGTTTGTTTACATTTATGGAAGATATTGTAAATAAGCAGTCAGCAGTATCAACTGAAAGTGAGAACAGGCATTCACATGGCACTTTTGTAACGAGCGTTGCAAGATATTTACGTGCCAGATATGCTAAACATTCATATGCCCCTTCATGCTTCAGCCACCATTCCAGAGGACATGCTTCCATGCTAATGATGCTCATTACAAAAAGAATGCATTACTTAAATTTGTGACTGAACTCCATGGGGGAGAATTGTATGTCTCTTGTTCTGTTTTACCTGCATTCCGCCATATATTTCATGTTATAGTAGTCTCAGATGATGACCCAGCACATGTTCATTTTAAGAACACTTTCACAGCAGATTTAACAGAACGCAAAGAAGGTACCAGTGTGAGATTTCTAAGGATAGTGTGACAAAGTAGGGTTTTATTCATCTTGTTATGTTGCATGTGAATCTTACTGTCCTTTACTAATACTGTACGTACCTTAGTTTCCCAGTGTACTGCATCAATACTTCAGTGGTGGGAACTGGGTGATTTTTGCTGAAGCCCTCAGGACAGGTGAGGCTGACCAGCTGTTTGCACCTATGTAACCTGAGACCCAGGAGGGGGATGCGACCAGGTGACACCTTTTGCCCAGGAAGCGAGACAAAGAGAAGGAAGAGGAGCAACGGGGTCTGTCTGTGTGGCGGGACTGGAAGAGGAGGAGTCCAGGTCATCTGGCCCAGGACTTCCAAGATGGACTTGGCTGAAAGTCACTGATTTCTGTACTAACAAGCTCTGTTCTACACTGTGTTCCTGTCGACTAATAAATCTTCCATTTTACGCTGGTTGAGAGTCATGTCTGACTGCAGAGTTGGGGAGTAGGATCCCTCTGGATTCTCCAGGAGCCCCACCCGGGTGGACTTGCTGCAGAAAGCACATAGTGTGGAAGGGGATGCTGAATGCTCCGAGGTCAGACCCAGGAAGGTTGAAGCTGTGTAAGCTTCTTGCACTGGAGACAGTATGCTCAGAGAGAGGAGGCATGCTCCCCCAGAGTCCTGACTGGCTTCATACGGAGTAGTTCCAGATAGGGCCGGTGCAAGGATGTTTCACGCCCTAGGCGAAAATTCCACCTTGCACCCTCCCCCATCCCCGAGCCCCTGCCCTGAGGTACCCCCCCATGGCAGCTCCCCCCCTCCGCCCTGAGGCGCCCCGCCCCCCCCCCCCCCCAGTGGCAGCTTAGGTGCTGCAAGCCTGGGAGGCGGGAGAAGTGAAGCAGCCATGGTGTGCTCAGGGAGGAGGCGGGGCAGGGGTGAGCTGTGGCGGGGAGTTCCCCTGCGAGCCACCCCCCCCCCCACTTGCTGCAGGCGGCCCACCCCACGCTCTCCTGCCCCAGCTCCCTCCACCTAAATGCCGGCAGCGACCAGGGCGGCCGAAGATCTGGCCGCCATGGTCGCTGCCGAAGAAAATGCCGCCCCCCAAATCCTAGTGCCCTAGGCAACTGCCTAGGTCGCCTAAATGGTTGCACCGGCCCTGGTTCCAGAGCATTGATCCAGTTACTCCATGACAGATAAATACAGCACTCGACCTAAGGTTTAAGAATCTGAAGTGACTTCCAAAATCTGAGAGGGATGAGGTGTGGAGAATGCTTTCAGATGTCTTAAAAGAGCAACGCTCCGATGTGGAAACTACAGAACCTGAACCACCAAAAAGGAAAATCAACCTTCTGCAGGTGGCATCTGGCCCAGATGATGAAAATGAACATGCATCGGTCTGCTGTGCTTTGGATCGTTATTGAGCAGAATCCGTCATCAGCATGGGCATATGTCTTCTGGAATGGTGGTTGATGCATGAAGGGACATGCGAATCTTTAGCGCATCTGGCACGTAAATATCTTGTGATGCCGGCTACAACAGTGCCATGCGAACACATGTTTTCACTTTCCAGTGACATTGTAAACAAGACCTGGGCAGCATTATCTGCTGCAAATTGTAACCAAATTTGTTTGTCTGAGCGATTGGCTGAAGTACAACTTGTAGGTTCTAGAATTTTCCATTGTTTTATTTTTGAGTGCAGTTATTTTTTGTACATAATTCTACATTTGTAAGTTCAACTTTCATTATGAAGAGATTGCACTACAGCACTTATATTAGGTGAATTGAAATATACTATTTCTTTTGTTTTTTTACAGAGCAAATATTTGTATTCTGTATATTTTGTATTCTGTGTTGTAACTGAAATCAATATATTTGAAAATGTAGAAAATATCCAAAGCTATTTAAATAAATGGTATTCTATTATTGTTTAACAGTGTGATTATTTTTTAATTGCTTGACAGCCCTCGTAAGAATGTTAATATAACATTGTGGAGATGCCATTTGGAATAAAACTTCCCCAGACTCAAAAATGTCACTTCCTGTCCTGTATCCCATATTTATGAGATTTGAAAATGAGCATTATACCTACATTTCCCCATTTACCCCAGCTCTTGGGCCACGATCTACTATGTTAAACATTAACAAGATAGGGGCAATATTACTCACAATTTCTCACGTTATATAACAAAGAGTGAACTAAACGGAAGTTATACACAATACTACACATAGGTCTATTTTATAGACATAGGTCTCTTTGAAGGAATTTCTATTTAATTGCCAAACACACTTCATTTTATTAACATCAAGTTCTATTTATATCTATCTGTGTATTTATCCTGCACTCACTACCCTGGTATCTGAGCCCCTATTTGTCATACATTTCAGATAGATGATTAATATGCCTAGGTTTTCAATTGATCTTTTGATATCTTTTTCTTGGGACACAGAGGACCAGAAGCTATAATCCATTCAAGCTGTACTCAGAGCAAAAGAAAGGGGGGGAAGAGGAACCAGGAAAGGAATCAAAGATGGCTAGCTCCCAGATCCTCTTACAGGACCACTCTGGTATGTGGGAATCATCAGGGTGTAGATATACTCCATGGCCTGGTCTAAACTTGGCGGGGAGATCGATCTAAGTTACGCTTCAGTTATGTCAGTGCCGTAGCTGAAGTCAACATACTTAGATTTACTCACAGCGGTGTCTTCACTGCTGTGAGTCGACTGGACGCTCCCCCATCAACTCTGCCTGAACCTCTCGCGCCAGTGGAGTAGTACAAGAGTCGACAGGAGAGCGCTCAGGGGTCGATTTATTGTGTCTAGACCAGACGCAATAAATTTGCTGGATTGATCGCTGCCTTCTGATCCGGCAGGTAGTACAGACATACCCCATGACTTTATCCTAGTCATGTCCCCTATGCTGGGGAAGGAAGGTACGGACTTAGGCTTTGTCTACACTATACACCTTTTAGTGACACAGCTGTTCCATTACAGCCATGCACTGTAGCTGCTGTTTGTCAGCAGGAAAGAGCTCTCTCGCAGACAAAAATCTTCTACCCCCAATGAGCAGCGGTAGCTTTGTTGCAAAGCGCTGTTCACACCAGTGCTTTTTGTCGGCAAAACTTTTGTTGTTCGGGGGAGTGTGGTTTTTTTCACACCCCAAACGACAAAAGTTTTGTCATTAATTTTTCCGTGTAGACAAAGCCTTAGGTGCCACTACCGTGGCTATATGCCACCTGATGATTCCCCAAAGCAAGGAAATCCTCGAGGGGCTAGAAAAGTCAGATTTAGGTCTGTTTTATCCCACTGAAGCAGCACAAAGCAGCAGGAGCAAGATTAAGATTCCAGAGTTGCCAAAACAATGTTTTTCTCAAATTACTGATCAAATACATGGCTGACTAGAATATGTATGCAAAATAGTTACCCAGGTCTCAAACCAACAAACAAAAGGTTATCCACTTCTTTTTGTGTGTGATGGTGTCAGCATCTGGCTAAGAGACTAAAAGATTGTTTTCACTAATCTTTGTTCTTGTAATCTCAGGTGCTACTTGTGACAACAGCAGATAAAAAATGCCAGACAGTGTGATTTTTAAGTTGATGGTGTTCCTTTAAATATTAAGCAACAAATAGCTGAATTCCAAACTTCCCTTGCAATTGATAGAGAGAGAAAAGAAACATGACATTGCAATCATGCTTGAATGATGTTAGGCAACTAAAGAGAACTAGCTATCTAAAGAAAAAGAAGCAAAAGTTTCTCTATGCATTCAACTAGAAAGTACTCACAGGTTCTCCTTTCCAGTAACTCACGGCTTTTACTCTACCACTCAGCTAGCACGGGGGTTAACAATGACAAAATGTGACTGATTGAAAAGAGTCACAAGGGAACCTGATCAAATGTACAACTCCAGCTTCCCCTCACCTCTTACCCAAAAAGGAAGAAAAAAAAAAAGCATCGGCCACAGCTGTCACTATAGTCATTATTAGACTTCGCACGTGGGTTTGAGCGGATTCGTTGGACGTTTTTTTCTATTCTAATCAAGAGATTAGTTGCCTATGAACGTGGGATCGCCATTACCTCTGCTAAAGACATGCCGGGCAAGGCTGTCTCCCTCCCATAAGCAGCTAGCTCGCCAGATCTAGAATACTTTCATTCAGCCCCCCCGCGCAAGCCCGGATAGCCCAGTTACAAGCATCACTGCGAGGTGCGAGAGGTTAGCAGCGTGGCACTAGCTCGACAAGAACGAAGAGAGGGCGATAAATGGTGACTCATTACAACCAGAAGCACCATGTAAGGCAAGGTTCCCAGGGAGGGACGCAGCCGTTTAGGGTAGATCTGTCCGGCTGTCTCTGGATGTGGGGGAGCGAGCAGGGATCTTGCTCCCCAGAAGCTCGTTGTAAGAGTGTTTTGGGGAGAAGGGAGGTGTTAAGTCCGTCTACAAGCGGGGAACACACACACACACACCAGCGCGCACTGACCGAGTCAATGAAGCTGGCGCTACTTCCTCTCGCCATAGTATAAATATTGCATCATGCGCCACGCTCCCGTGTAAAACGGCTTCCCAGCCCTGTGAGAGGGAATTAAAGCAGCCCCCGCAGCGGGCGGGCAGGGCGGCCAGCACCCCCGCGGGATCACACGCGGGCACACCAGCTGGGAGAGAGCCGCGTGGAGCCCGCCCAGCCATTGCTGCTCCGCATTAGCGCTGGCCCCGGGGCGCGGGGCGCGCGGCGAGGTGACCAGCAGCCCGCCCGACCGCCCGCCGCGGGGCAGAGCCAGAGCCGGGGCAGCGCATCACACTCACCGTGCCCGGCTGGAAGGGCGGCTGCAGCCGCAGATGGGCCAGGCTTGTGCCAAGGGCGCCGAGACCGGTGCGGGGGCCCGAGGGAGAGAGGCGCCGTCCCCAGCCGGCGATCTCCGGAGGCCACGCGGCAGGTGCTGCTGCGGGAGGGGAGCCGGTATGTGCGGGGCAAGCGGGCGTAGTTTCCGGCTCTCTGCGCACCTCGGCTCCTGTCCGGTCAGCGGCAGCCCCGCCGGGTGGTAGGCTGGGCGGCTCCTCCTCCCTCTCTGAATGAGGGGCGGGCTCGCAAGGAGCCGGCCGGGGAGCCCCCTTCCTCCTCCCTCTTCGCAGACAGCATTGTGGGAGCTCAGGGAGCAGGCGGAGCGCAAAGTAGCCGGAGGCCGTAACAGGGGGCGCGACTCGGAGTGGGGCTAACTAAGGACAGGGTCTCCGCCGGCGCTGGGAACAAAGCCTGGATCGGGCTGCTTAGCGCTGGGGCTAGGGCAGGGCAGGGCCAGGGCTGAGGACAGCGCTGTCTGTGGCAGGCTCAGCCCGCGCCCACAAAGGGATCCGGGCCGGCCCGGGTGGCCCGCCCGCCGCCTGCCCGTGCGCGCATCGCCCGGCTGGGTGGGCTATCAGCGCTGTCCAGATGTGTAGGGCGAGGGGGGACAGGACAGGTAACTGCAAAACGTCTCCGCCTGCTGCTGCCTAATGGAGCCCCCGAGAGGCTTGTTCGGCATGGCGAGGGGGAGAGCTGGAGAAACACAGGTAGAGCGAGGCTGCCCGTTTAGAAGGGCCACTGCCTGCATTTTAAAGGTAAAAATGTAAAAAAAAAAAAACCTGTCCATGGTGACCCCCCAAGAAAACTCATCTGCCCCCAAAAGCTCTCTACTACCAAACCTCCCTGCAGCTGTTAGCACCTGCTGAACTGAGGACACACACACAAGCCTCCAAAGCGTGTCTGTCTCTCACCATATCTTCCCTCACCCACCTTATCTCTCTCTCTCACACATGCATTTTCTCCCACTCATGCCTTCCCTTCTGCAATGCTGCCAGCTTCTGTTCTCAACTCAGCTTCTGTTCTCAGTGGGCCACATTCTGCTCTCAGTTGTGTGTCTGCAATCCTATTAACTGCAGTGAGGTGGTACATGGACAAGTGGGAACAACTGACTGGACACAGTGCAGTGCTGTGGCATAAGGGGCTAATGCAATCCTTGGCTGTATAAATGGGAATAGAGAGTAGGAGTTGAGGTGATTTTGTCTTTGTAGGGCATTGGTGAAATGGATACTGGAATACTTTGTTCCGTTCTGGGGTCCATAGTTTTAAATGGATGTTGTAAAGTTGGAGAAGGTGCAGGAAAATGTCACAAATTATTTGAGGGCTAGAGAACATGCCTTACAGTGAGAGACTTAAAGAGCTCAAGCTGGTTAGTTTACCGAAAAGAAGACTGACAGTTGACTTGATTAGTGAGTAACTACCTTCACAGGGAGAAAATACTAGATATTAAAGGGCTCTTCAGTCTAGCAAAGGCATAACAAGAACCAATGGCTGGAAGCTGAAGCTGGATATTCAAATTAGAAATTAGGCACAATACTTTGAACCTTTGGGACCAACTACCAAGGGAAGTGATTGATTCTCCATCTCTTGATGCCTTCTAATCAAGACTGATGCCTTTCTGGAAGTTATGCTTTAGTGAACACACAAGTTAGTCCTGTACTGAGTCCAATAACTGGTGAAATGTAATGGCCTATGAAAGATGGGAGGTCTGACTAAATGATCTAATGGTCCCTTCTGGCCTTAAACTCTTTGAATCTATGAATTTAACCCTGTCTTTTTTTATGATAATTGACTACAGATTGGGCTGCACTGGTGTGTGGTTGAATGACCTTTACTCCGTGGAAAGTCGTACTCTGGTGCTCCAATTTGTTTCTGCGGAAGGCTTTAAAATCTTCTCTGTGCTTTGGGTTGCTGGTGCTGATGTAATCTGGAATGCCCCATTAAATGCATATAGAATAAATACCAGGAAAAACTAATAATTCCATGAGAGTTCTGTTCTGTAAAACAAGATAACAGAGCTTCTGATGGGATTCTGGCACCATAATGCAAAATGTTCCTTTTTGATATCATACAGATTTAAAGCAATCCTTTCCTCTCAAAATCCTTAACCTTCTCTTCTCATGTCTGTCTATCTTGGGTGGAGCAGTTCCCTAGGGAGCACTACCCAAAAGCCCCCCTTGAAGAAGTACTCAAGTGACCCTCTGTTAAGTGCTATGTTCTGAAACCTGCTTGCACTTCCCCTTTTAAAGTGCTTCCTGAACTGCAGTCCTACAATGTTAAGATGTTTACCTTTGGTGAGCAAAGTACACTGTGGATTTGTCATCATTTATATTAGGCTACTTTTATAAAGCAGTTCCAATGTTTGTAAAGCTATAGTCCGTTTTGCTCCATATAGATCATTGTTACAAAGGACAAATTCACTTTCCTCACGCACAACTCAGTGGGGCTGGTCACATCAATAAAGCAGGCAATGGCTTGAGAAAATAGAAAGTCCATATTGAGGGCTAAGAAATGGTCTGAGATTCTCTTTTGTTGCAGAAACTTCAGTAATAGTGACCTTCTCATTTCTTTAGACATCCAGGAACTCCAAATACAAAGAAGGACAACAAAACATGATTCAGGATTTTCCCTTCGCACTACATTATGAAGAAACTCTCGTTCCTTCTTAAAGTCATTCATTGCATGACTTTTTTTTCAGAAGTTGGTGAATTGCTGCTCTGGAAAGGAGCAATATTGGGTTCTAGTCATTTTAATGCATGAACACAGTGGAGAACAAACAAAGATGTTTTCTCTTTTTTTATTTTATATTCTGCCACCCTGATTCAGGTTGAGTGGTATCTAACTATACCAAGCAGACCTATTGAAAGTAACAGGACAATGTGCAAAGTAAGGTGCAACTCACCATGATTAAAGATGGCAGAATTGGGCCCAAAGAAGATTGGTAATGCTGCTGTGAAACTTTTATCCTTAAAATAGAGATTATTCACTGTACTGTGATTGGAAAGATCTCCCTTTTCTCCCTATTTTTCTTTTCCAGTCTCCATTATTGCTAACTCTGATATGTAAACTTCAGCCAGAGGACAGGATGGTGACTTGGAGATGTGGTTAACAGTGACTGTTCCTGTCCTGCAGCCATGCTGCGTGTAGAACCCTTACAGACTATAGGGAGAATTCCATTTGTTGAAGGGCTCCCAGGTTGACATTTAAAATAAACAGCAAAGGACTGAAGATTGTGTTCTAATGTGCATTATTATTGTTCTGGTGGGAGTCACCAGATGGCAACGATACACAGTTTTACAGGTTCTTTTCTGAACAGGTGAGCACTGTTCAGTCTTTGAAAAAAATGCTGTAGTGTTGTTAGTTTTTGCATTGAAGGCTCTTGGGGAAGCTGTGGCAAACACTAGGAGAATATGATCTGAGCCTTAATCTCTCTCACTAGAGAGAGCAATTTTTGGTACACAGTTGCTTTCTGATAACCAGTCATTGCTGCTGGGGCTGAGATTTCCGAAAGAGGGTTTGCCTGCATGCCACTTGTGATGACCTTTGATCTAAGACTGCTGTAAGTGTACAAATAAAACAAAATGCACTAAGAATATACCCAGACTCCATAACAATGATTTCTGTTCCACAAGGAGACTGACTTGTAAGGCCCTGAAATCTGCTAACACTCAAATGAGGAGCAACATTATAAAGCGGCTTTGGAATTTTTATTAAATATGTACATTAGTCATTTCCTGCAGAGACTAGATTGAGCTGAGCCCTGTGCATAAGTACTAGAGAGAAGAGATGGCACAAGTGCTGGGATGTGAAAAAGCACTCAAACTGCACAGAGCCCAGGCCCCACCTTAGTCCTTGCACTCCCAGCATACTAAATTTGGGAGATTCTAGTAGCAACAGTAGCTATAGTACCCTAGCCTCTGTGAACAACACACACAAACATGCACACAAGGCAACAGATCTTGGCTAGAGCAAGGGAGTATACATTGCACCCCCCATTAAAGGCTATATCAACATCCACTGTTGTATGCACTTATCAGATCCAGATCCATTGGTAAGGAACCACAACCTGAAAAGAGCCCAGGGGCTGCACCCCTCTTCCAACTCAGGGGCTGGAGTTGTAACTGTGGAGAGGCTACACTGCATCCCCACAGGCTGCCCATGGGTTGAAGGTTTGAATTCCATTCCCTCCACCCCACCCTTCATCCCTTTACTCAGGCTTTGTGAGAGAAAGGTGAATTGCACCCTAGCAGCACTTTAATTCATCTCTACCTTTTTAATTAAAAGCAGAATCACTTATTTGTTTTAGTTACAGGTAAGATAAGTCCATCTATCTAAGCCTTTATACCACACTCATCACCCCAATATTTGAGTGCTTGTGCCCAATACATCAAATAAGTCTTTGATTTCATTTGTCTTTCTCCTTGTTTCTTGAAAATAGAATCCTAGAAATGTAGGGCTGAAAGGGATCTCGAGAGGTCAGCAAGTCCAATACCCTGTGCTGAAGCAGGACCCAGTAAACCTAGCCCATCCCTGACAGGTATTTGTCTAACCAGTTCTCAAAAACTTCTAATAATGGGGATTCCAGAACCTTCCATGGAAGCGTATTCCAGAGCTTAATTACCCTTACAGTTACAAAAGTTTTTAATATCTAACGTAAATCTCCTTTTCAGATTAAGCCCATTACTGCTTGTCCTTCCGTCAGTGAACATGTAGAACAACTGAACACCCATCTTTATAACTGCCCTTAATATATTTGAAGACTTAACAGGTCCCCCTTTTATTCTTCTTTTCTCAAGACTAAACATGCCCAGTTTTTTTTAACCTTTCCTCATAGGTTGGTTTTCTAAACCTTTTATCATTTTTGTTGTTCTCCTCTGGACTCTTTCCAATTTGTTTACATCTTTCCTAAAGTGTAGCACTCAAACCATGTGAGGTTGCACCAGTGCCAAGAAGGGAGGGACAATTACCTCTCATGTCTTGCATATAACACTCCCTGTTAATACAGACTATTAGCCTTTTTCATGACTACAACATATTGTTGACTCATTCAATTTGTGATCCATGAGAACCCTCAGATCCTTTTTAGTGATACTACCGCCTAGCCAGGTATTCCCCATTTTGAAATTATGCAGTTGATTTTTTCCTTCTTAAGTGTAGTATTTTGCACTTATCTTTTTTGGAATTTCATCTTGTTGATTTTAGACCAATTTTCCAATTTGTTATGGTGGTTTTGAATTCTAATCCTGTCCTCTACAGCAGTGGTTCTCTTCCAGGGGGTACATCAACTCATCTAGATAATTGCTAGTTTTACAACAGACTACATAAAAAGCACTAGCGAAGTCAGTAAAAACTAAATTTTCATAGACAATGACTTGTTTGTACTGCTCTACATACTATACACTGAAATGCAAGTCCAATAGTTATATTCCAGTTGATTTATTTTATAATTATAGGGTAAAAATGAGAAAATAAGCCATTTTTCAGTAATAGTGTGCTGGGATACTTTTGTATTTTTATGTCTGATTTTATAAGCAAGTAGTTTTTAAGTGAGGTGAAACTTGAGGGTACGCAGACAAATCAGACTCCTAAAAAGGATACAGTAGTTTGGAAAGGTTGAGAGCCACTGCTCTAAAGTGCTTGCAACCCCACCCAGTTTGGTGTCTTCTGAAAATTTTATAAGCATATTGTCCACTCCATTAGCCAAGTCATTAATGAAAATATTGACTAGTATCGGACCCAGGACTGGCCCTCCCAGTTTGATAGCAAACCACTGATAACTGCTCTTTGAATACGATCTTTCAACCAGTTGTGGGCCCACCTTGCAGTAATTTCATCTAGACCAGTGGTTCTCAAACTTTTTTTTTCATGGACCACTTGAAAATTGCTGAGGGTCTCAGCAGACCACTTAATGAGCTTTCCAAATGTTGTTTGTACCATTTGGATAAAAACGCTATACAAAAAAAACGTAATTATTAACTTTTTTGTTCCACAAATGAAAGCACACAACTCATTTTAATATCAGTAGTCTTACTTTTCCAATTCAAGGAATGAGCCCTCTCTCCCTGGCTGTGGCAGCCCCCAAGCTGGTGCTGGGAAGGAGGGCTCTCTCTCCCTGGCAGCTGCAGCTCTGGAGCAGGGGAAAGTCGCCTCTTTCTCTGGCCACCACAGCCCTGCGTGTCCCAAATTCCCCCACTCCCTCTTCTCACCCCACTTCCCCTCCCTCTTCTCACCCCACTTCCCCCTCCCACCTACCCCATACTCTCCCCAAGGCCACCATCTCACCTTACATGTGCATCTTCTCCAGGATCCAGGCACCTAATTAGTGAAGCCACGCCTGCGCACCTCCAGATCGGTGGCCCTTCATTCTCTCATGTGCGGCCACCCAGGCGCTCACCTTACAGGTAAACTATCTGTGCACCACCTGAATGGCGCTTGCGAACCACAGTTTGAGAACCTCTGATTTAGACCACATTTCACTAGTTTGCTTATGAGAATGTCATGTTTCAAAAGCCTTTCTAAAATCAAGATGTCACATCTTTTGGTTCCCTCCTATCCATTGACAAAGAAGGAAATTTGGTTTGGCATGATTTGTTTTTGATAGAGCCATGCTGGCTATTCCTTATAACCCTATTATCCTCCAGGTGCTTACCTAAACTGATAGTTTAATAATTTGTTCCAGTATCTTTTCAGGTATTGAACTTAGGATGACCAGCCTGAAATTCCCCGGGTCTTCTTTGTTCCCCTTTTTAAAGATAGATACTATGTTTGTCCTTTTCCAGTCCTCTTGAGTTAGGTGTTTTTATTTTACCTCTCTCCAAGCTAGCAATCCTTGTAGAAATAACCTCTGGCAAATAAGGTTATTGGAAAATAATTCGAAGATGGGGAATTCCCATTTCAGTAAAAAGATCTTTCCTGCTTTGGCTGCAACCAGTATTCTCATGTTTCACCATTTCTGGTTTATTCCATTTCTTTTGCTTTGCTCCTGACTTGGTGAAAGCAAGAATTCAGTAACAGTTCAAGAATCCAGAAATAAAAAAAGGTATGTAAAAGCTGATGCAACTAGAATTGGGCTAAAGGGCACCTTTAATTCTGACGAGGGATTTAAACCCTTGCAGGCCAAATTCTGTTCTCTTGGCACTGTAAACATGGAGTGCCTCCACTGAAGTTTATGGAATTACTCCAGTTTTACAGCAGAAGAAGTAAAAGAAGAATCATGCCCTATGCATTTAAATAATTTTATCATCAGGATAAAGAGATTCCTAGAATGTGCTCGGCCAAGGCAGTTTGAGGGGGGTTTGTAATATGAGCCTTTTTGTACTACTTTAGAACTGTGGTTTTTATTTTTTCTGAAATCACCATCTACAGTCCCATCCTTTTTTCATGCTGTAATATTTTCTTAGGACAACTGGAGCAAAAATCCTGGTATTCTTTTGGGCTGGCCAGATTAACAAAGTTGTTTTTTTACCATCCTTTCCTAATCAGATCCTTTCTGAAGTATTTAGACACGCTTTCTCATTCATCATCTTACAACATGATGTTGTTCCCCAGTTAAGATTTATTGGGCTGTGGTAGATGGATGCCTGCGTTTATTTGGGGGGAAATAAAGTGATGACTTTACTGGGAAATATTTGTGTAGTCACTCCATCATCACTCCCATGGCTCAGTAGACACAGGCACTTGGGCTGGTGAAGGTTTGGCCACTCTCCTTTCCAAGCCCTAATTCCCTACCATCATCATCACTATACTGTACTGAATCTGAAACCTAATACGAGTCCTTAATGTTTGCATACACATACCTCACCCAGATATAAAAAGTATACTCACCTTTGATCCATTGATACCTGCCTCTACCCCAACCCCACACCTGATTCTCCTACAGCTTCATCACCTAGCACTTATTCTTCTGGAAAGCACAGTGCTCCACATCCACTAGAAGAGGTGGAGAACAGCTCAAGTGGGGGTATTTGCATAACATCTCTCTCTCAGCAATGGCAAGTTTTCCTCTCCCTCAATGTGTACTACCGTAACACTGTTGGGTGTCACGCGACATGCAATAGCTAACACAATCTCCTTCTCCCATTACCCAAAATGCCAGACTTAAGAAACTTCTTCCCCTAGATGTCCTCCTCTGTCTTGTCCCCGGCTAATCTAATATCCTGCCCTTCCTCCGTGGCTTGGCCCTAGCCCACAAGCTTCTGGAAAACTGCTCTCTATTTCTGAACGTTGGACTCTCACTTGCTCTTTGTCTTTCAATCTCATGCTTGTCTGAATGCTTGGGGTTTTCTAATGAGTGTGAAGCTGGGTTTCCTGGGTATGTAAGGCCTTGTCTACACTACAAGACTATTTCGAATCTACTTAAGTCGAATTTGTGGATTCAACCTTATGAAGTCAAATTTGTGTATCCACAGTAAATACACTAATTCGAATTTCTGAGTCCACAGTAACGGGGCTGGCGTCGACTTTGGAAGCGGTGCACTGTGGGAAGCTATCCCACAGTTCCCGCAGTCCCCGCTGCCCATTGGAATGCTGGGTAGAGCTCCCAATGCCTCCTGGGGGAAAAATGTGTCGAGGGTGCTTTTGGGTAACTGTTGTCATTGAACCGTCAATCACGCCCTCCCTCCCTGAAAGCTCCGGCGGAAAATCTGTTCGCGCCCTTCTCTTGTCAGTTACAGCGCGTACGCCACAGCACTGCGAGCATGGAGCCCGCTGCGATCATCGCTGCACTTATGGCCGTTGTCAACTCCTCGCACCTTATCGTCCACCTCTTCCACAGTCAGCTGCTGAGAAATCGGGCGAGGAGGCTCCGGCAGCGCGGTGAGGACAGGAATTCACAGAGTGGCGCAGACCTCTCACAAAGCAGGGTACGCCGCGCCGTGGAGATCATGGTGGCAATGGGTCAAGTTCATGGTGTGGAACGGTGATTCTGGGCCCGGGAAACAAGCACGGACTGGTGGGACCGCATAGTGCTGCAGGTCTGGGATGAATCACAGTGGCTGCGAAACTTCAGGATGCGTAAGGGCACTTTCCTTGAACTCTGTGACTTGCTGTCCCCTGCCCTGAAGCGCCAGGACACCCGGATGCGAGCAGCCCTGAGTGTGCAGAAGCGAGTGGCCATAGCCCTCTGGAAACTTGCAACGCCAGACAGCTACCGGTCAGTAGCGAACCACTTTGGCGTGGGCAAATCTACCGTGGGGGTTGCTGTGATTGAAGTAGCCCACGCAATCGTTGAGCAACTTCTCTCAAAGGTAGTGACTCTCGGAAAAGGCCAGGACATCATAGATGGCTTCGCCGCGATGGGATTCCCAAACTGCGGTGGGGCTATAGATGGGACTCACATCCCTATCCTGGCACCAGCCCACCAGGCCAGCGAGTACATTAACCGAAAGGGCTACTTTTCAATGGTGCTGCAAGCACTGGTAGACCATAGGGGACGTTTTACCAACATCTTCGTCGGGTGGGCGGGCAAGGTTCATGACACGCGTGTGTTCAGGAACTCTGGTCTGTTTAAACGCCTCCAGGCAGGTACTTTCTTCCCGGACCACAAAATAACGGTTGGGGATGTGCAGATGCCTACAGTGATCCTCGGGGACCCAGCCTACCCGCTAATGCCCTGGCTCATGAAGCCCTATACAGGCGCCTTGGACAGAGAGAAGGAACTCTTCAACTACCGGCTGAGCAAGTGCAGAATGGTGGTGGAGTGTGCTTTCGGACGTCTCAAGGGGAGATGGCGGAGCTTACTGACTCGCTCGGACATCAGCGAAAAGAATATCCCCGTAGTTATTGCTGCTTGCTGTGTGCTACACAATCTCTGTGAGAGCAAGGGCGAGACCTTTTTGTCCGGATGGGAGGTTGAGGCAAATCGCCTGGCTGCAGTTTACGCTCAGCCAGACACCCGTGCCGAGAGAATATCCCAGCGGGAAGCGCTGTGTATCCGGGAGGCTTTGAAAGCAAGTTTCCTCGGAGAGCAGGGTAACCTATGACTCTCCACTTGCTTTCAAGAGAAACTGACCCTGGGCCTGTGTCTGTATGTGTCGATTTCGATCTGCGGTTACATACCCCGTTCTCCAAGTTTCCCCCACTTCCAAAGCACGTTTTAAAGCAAATTAATTGTAACACTCATTATTAATAAATCTTTGTTTTACTTTGCATTTCTGTTCAGGTGTTGAAACATGGACGCATACTGTGCTGGGCACGGTGTGCACTGATGTATAGACCGCTTGTTCCATAGAGGAATGACATCCTCCTGCTCCTACATAGGTCTCTGAGGTGGGGGACGGTTGCAAGTGGTTGTGCATCAAGGGGAGGGTTTGCAGGAAGGGGTGGGTTTGCAGGAAGGGGCGAGTGGTGCCTTCTTTGGATAGGGGTTTGGATGACGGCAGTGGGCTGCGGGTTTGGGCGTAGGAAGGGGTGAGGGGTGTGGGGGAAGGGTGAGTATCTGTCCGTGGATGAGGGCTCTTGTTGGGGCTCAGGGCAGCGGAGAGGC